>NW_004567102.1:68804977-68813021 GCF_000260355.1 Condylura cristata | reverse complement strand
GAACTCATGTGGAAGTGGCTTAAGTTTCTTAGTGCAGAGCTTTAACCCGCTGCACCACCAGGGAGGGCCCGGAAGCTGCATTTTTAGCAGTTTGAGAAACTTCCAGTTTTCCATAGTGGTTGGACCCGTTTGCATTCCCACCAGCAGTGCAGGAGAGTTACTTTTCCCCACATCCTTGCCAACATTTGTTGTTGCTAATTTTTTTCATATGTGCTATTTTCACTGGTGTAAGGTGGTATCTCCTTTTGGTTTTGATTTGCATCTCTTTCTTACAAGTGATGTTGAACAGTTTTGTTTTGTTTTGTTTTTCCATATGCCTGTTGGCCATCTGCACAAAAACATTGATTCAAAAGGACACCTGCACCCCTATGTTTATTGCTGTACTATTTACAATAAGGAAGATGTGGAATCAACCTAAATGCCTATATCAGAGCAATGCCAAATATGGGAAGTAGAAGGAAGAAATAGTAGCATAAAAGCTATGAAAATGGACTAGTCAATACTAAGTGACAGATATAAGAGAGGAAATCTTGATGATGTAAGAGCCAAATTTGTGTGTGGTATAGAAACAGGGATCAAGGGGGGAAAGTTATTTGGGTTTTCCCAGCTGGAATATGCTGAGGAGTGAAAAATCCCGAGAATAAATATAACTGTTGTGATATGTCGTTCAGTTGCTTCTTACTTGTTAGTGTCCATCTTCTTAATTGCCTCATTAATAAGTACCGGGGGAATTCTTATTCCCCTGAATGAAAATTTGGCAAAACCTAAAGTTTTTGTGCTAATTCTTAGTCACTTCACAGGGCCCCAGAATCTCAACTCAGAAATTAGAATGGCCAACTCAAGCTAGTAACAGAAAAGCTGGACTAGTTTAGGTGTTTAGCCTCAACTGGCCCGCACAGGCCTATTAGGCTGATAGTGGAAATGGGACTTACTTTACCTAATCTCAGTTTCATTTCCCTTTTTTCTTCTCTTGACCTTTACCCCTGCTAATATCTGACTCCCCAAAACATTGAAACAAAAAGGAATGAAGACACTCATAAAGGGAAAGGAAAGATCTTCCAAGAACAGAGTATCGTTATAACCCAAGCCCAGTTCTTGCAGACCTTCAGATGCTCACACCAATAATTCTCTGTCCCTGTTCCAGAGACATGAGTTTCCACTTCCGGGGGCTGCTTGAGGCTTCCTCTGTGGACTTGAGCTTACTGTTCACATCCCTCTATCTGTGGTGACTTCATGCCTGTGCCAGACAAACTACTGTCCTGAACCCCAGTTCCCAGTGCTCCTTCTGTCACTGAGGAAGTTAAGCTTGATAGCTTCAGAGGAACCAGCTGTCCCCCAGCTCCCACTGCAGAATGAGCACTTGTAGCTCTGAGTAAATAAGCCCGTAAACTGGCTTATTCTTCCTTCCCTCCTTGGCTTAGGGAAGGCTACACTCACCGCTCACTCAGGTCCTTATCACCCACAGTACTGCCTTCTACTGATATCCCTTTCACAGAACTCTCCTTCCTTCACCCATTTCCTATCTCTTGTATTCTTGGTTTGGTTAAAGCATTCAAGGACCATGAACCAATTTTTCTAAATCATTTCCTTTGTAGGTTATTTCCTATCTCTTGTATTCTTGGTTTGGTTAAAGCATTCAAGGACCATGAACCAATTTTTCTAAATCATTTCCTTTGTAGGTTATTTCCTATCTCTTGTATTCTTGGTTTGGTTAAAGCATTCAAGGACCATGAACCAATTTTTCTAAATCATTTCCTTTGTAGGTTGTTCATAAGGGGACCTGTCATGAATCATAACATCCATTACATCTCAGTGACCACTTCAATTTGAACAGTCTCTTATACAAGGTGAACCTGAATGGCATTGATTTTTTTTCTGAATCTTCATTAAGAATCAATTAAGTCAATGATAATTTGTATAAATTTATTTCAAAATATGTGTATAATATTTATATACTAAAATAACATAGATATTCATTCACTCTCATTTTAAGGGACATTCTAAGACAGATTTCATAGATTTCTTTCCAATCACTGCTAGAACAAATTGCCACAAACTCAGTGACTTAAAAACAGCATGCATTTATTATCTGACAGTTTGGAGGTCAGACATTTGACATCTTTTTTTCTGGGCTAAAATCAAGATTTCAGCAGGGTTGTATAGCTTCAGCAGCTCTAAGAAAGAAACTGCTGTCATTGCCAGCTTCTACCAGCATTTTGGCTCCTGATTCCTTTTTATCATTAAAACTAATCACGGCAGCGGAATCTTTCTCCTGTACCCTCACTTGGGGGGAGGCGGGGGGAGCTGGCACTCTGTCTTCCTCTTCCCCATCAAACAACTCTTATGCTGGCATTGGCATCATCACAGGATAATTCTAGATCATTTCCCTCACTTAGTCAGATGTTGCTGATTAGCAAGCTTACTTCTACCCATAGCTTTAATTCTTTTTTGGCATGATTGTTAGTCCAGGTTGAGCCAGAGAAGCAGAACCAGTAGGAGATACATGGAGAGATTTATTGCAGGGATTTGGCGTATGCAATTGTGGGGACTGTGTAGGCAAGTGTAAAATATGTTGAGTACATCGTCAAGGAGGGTAGAGAGAGCTTTTGGGCATAGAATGAAATTGGGGGGGGGTTACTTTTTCTTTGAGAAAGTTTCAAAAAAAAAGAAAAGTTTTCTTTTCTTTTGGGCATAGAATGAAATTGTGGGGTTACTTTTTCTTTGAGAAAGTTTCAGCTCTGTTTTTAAGATTTTTAGTTGATTGAGACATTTACATTCTCGAGGACAATCCCCTTTTCATATGGATGACATTAATTGATTATGGACTTTAAATGCCACATGATTTCATTCTGAAGTGGAAGATAAGGAACCAAAGCAAGCAAACAAACATCACAAAACCATTCAATTCTGAAAATAGAATTGTAGTACCAGAGGAGAAGGAGTAGGGGAATCAGTGGAATGGGTAGAGTGTGTTGATTGGATGGTAATGGGGGAAATTAGATCTGTGGTGTGACTGTAGTGTGGTGTCTACAGCTGTCAAGGTGTGAAGCTGTACACTGGAAACATAGTGTTGTAATTCAGTGATACATTAATAAAAACTACCCAAAAAAATCCAGAAAACAAAAATCAGGCATGATAGCCTAAGCTACACTGACATGTCAACTAGACCATGATAGTCTAGACCTTTGTCATCTTGGCACCCACACAGACCACCATAAACCAACCACTCACTAAAAACAATGACAAAGCTATACTTCCATTTGACACCATACATCCTGCATACAAACAGAAATGCAGTAACACTTTCTCCAGGAGAAGGCGCAGAGTTCTTGGATAAACATTTACTCTTCTGTTTTATATGCTGTACCTTGAAGATGTGTATCAAGTTAACTGTCATCAATAGAGCATATGTTAGATGATAAGGGGATAAAAAGAAGAAAACAAAAATAATTGCTGCAAGCCCATATAAACAGATTTGTGACAAAGGAATATATACTCATAACTATTATAGCTCTAACTTTGCAGCTGGATGCAGGGTCATATAGTTATCTTCACCCCTACATGCTCTGTTTTCCCTTTGTCCTCTGTGGACACCTTATCTGGTCATGGTTCTTTGACTGGTGGGGTGAGCGAAGCCTTTATTCTTGAAGTGCTGGAGCCATGCTAGAAGTTCCAGTGAACTTCGTTATTGTCATTTCCATTTACTCAGTTACAAAGTGTGATGGTTAATTTCAACATATCGACTTGACTGAATCATCAGGTGCCCACATGTTTATATAAACATTATTTCTGAGTGTGTCCTGGAGGGCATTTCCAGTCATATTAGCATTTGAACAGGTAGAATCAATAAAGCAGATCTCTCCTCAATGTGGCTGGGCGTCACCCAACCCCTTGCAGATCTGAATAGAACAGAACAGCTGGGGAAGTGAGAACTCATTTTCTTCCTGACTGATTGAACTGGGACACAGGTCTTCTATTGCCCCTGGGATTAGGGTTTGTACCAATAGCTCTCCTGGTTCTCAGGTTATTGGACTCAGACTGAAACTACACTATTCCAACTTGCACATGGGGGACTGAGGAACTTCTTAACCTCCAAAATCAAATGGGTCAATTCTTCATAACAAATCAAATACTATATCTGCAATCATGCACGTAGGTATATATAAATCATAGCCACAGATCAGGTGTATGCCATATATATAAATAAAATCACAATCACTCTATGAAAATCGTATGCATCCTATTGGTTCTGTTTTTCTGGAGAACCCTGACACTACATAGAGCACAATAGCACATTTGACCCTTATTATTTAGATTTTTTAATCTGTAAATATATAAGTACTTTAAACTATTTATAACCCCAAAAATCAATATTTTCAGACTTTTGTGGACATTTACAGTTATGCACTGAGTTGAGAAAAATTTGAATTGGCCAGGTATTGGTTTCTAGGTCAGGTTACAAACAAGTTTCCCACGGGCCTTGTTTCAGCTCTCCTGTGGGGACAGCCAGAGGATGCAGCAATAGAGGGCCGTCCAGTGTCCAGCGCCCTGCTGGCTGCTCTAGTGTAGGGGCCGCTCGGAAAAGTTTGAATCCCTACTCCAGCACCTCCTAAGTTCCCGGAAAGTCACTGAACGCTTCTGAACCTCATTTTCCATGCAAGAGAAATGAAGACATTTTCAAACACGGTCATATATGTGAATGCACGATTCATAATAGTTTTAAACTAGAAACAACCTACATATTTATCATTTGGTGAATGAAAAAGCAAAATGTGACACACCCACAAATTTAACAATAAAAAGGAACAAACTGCAATACTTTCTACCAAAATAGGTGACTTACAGTGAATATCAAGCTAACTCAAAGAAGTCAGTCGTAAAAAACTGCATGTTGTATGCTCTTGTAGGAAATTTCTGGCAGAGATTTTAGGGATGCAAAACAATAACATTCAAGGTTGCCTTTACTTATAGGCGTGTGGGAAGAGCAAGTACAATCGGCATAAGGGAACAATTTGTAGTCGTGAGTCTTGTAAAACTGACTTTGCTAATAGTTATAAAGTGATAGTAATATATTGAAATTAAACAAACAGGAAAAAATAGATGACAGTGCAAGAAGATATTTACATTGTATAAAGTAAAAAACTACAAGTGCTTATTATTAATGAGGATCCCTGAAAAATCCTTAAGAAAAAGATAACCCAAGTAAAAATTGGGCAAAGCATTGAAACATACAATTTGTATAATTAAAAATAGAATCTACACGCAAGTGTGAGATACTTAATTTACTATAACTAAAAAAAAAAAAAAAAGCAAATTAAAACAAACATGATTGGCATGTTTCACCCCGGATTAGTAAGGTTTTTTTTTTTTAAATTAAGCTTCTTATTTTAAGATCATTGTAGACTCATATGCAGTTGTGAGAAGTGATGTGAACTATACCCAGTGTTCACCCATCACAGCTAGACACCCACTTTGACACACTCGCTTCCCTTCCTTTCTATCCCTTCCTTCTCCCATGGCAACCATTATTTTGTTCCTTATTTCTATAATTTAGTCATTGCAAGAATGTTACATCAAGAAATCACACATTTTGCAATCTTTTGGAATTCATTTCATTTAGCATGATTCTCATCCAAGTTGGTGCATAATTAACAGTTGATTCCTTTTTATTGCTAAATAATATTTTATCGTTTGGGTGAACAGTCGTTTATCTGTTGAAAGATACTTGGGTAATTTGCAGTTTGGAGCTTTTATGAGTAAAAGTCACTAATGCTTCAGTTCCTGTTTGCTTCTTTTCTTTTTCTTCCTCCTTCTGCCTTCCCCTTTTTTCTCCTTTTTCAAGGCTATCGCTATCTATTTCTTTGTTAATGCTTTCCATTTTGTTTGAAGCATGCTTACAATTACTCACTGAAGCATTTGTATCATGACTTCTTAAAATATTTAGCAGATAATTCTAACATCTCTGTCATTTCAGTGTTGGCATCTATAATTAACTTTTTTTTAAAAAATTGTTTTGTTGTTAGCACTTTTAGGTTCACAGCAAAATTGAAAGGAAAGCACAGTGATTTCCCATATACCTTATTTCCCCCCACATGTGTAGATTCCCCATTATTAACACCCCACCCCACACCAGAGTGACACACATGTTACAACTGAAGAACCTGCACTGGCCCATCATTACTGTCCAAAGTCAGTAGTTTACATTAGGGTTAACTCTTGGTGTTATTCAGTCTGTGAGTTGGGAAAGTGTATAGTGACAGATATTTGCCATTGCAGTGTCATACAGAATATTTTCACTGTCCTAAATGTCCTTTATGCTCTGCCAACTCATCTTTTTTTCATCTTTCATACACATTAAGGTTTCTTCACATCTTGTTAGGGCTTGTTAGGTTTTGTTTTCTTTTTTAGTGCTCAATAATATTCCATTTTTCTGAATGTGCCAGTGTTTCTTTACCCACTCACCTACTGACTAACATCTTGGTGGCTTCTGTATTTTAACAAGCTTAAACAAAATAGTTATAATCACACATGTGCAGATTTTTATGTAGACATGTATTTCACTCATTTAGGTATATGTGAAGGTATTGCTGGGTTGCACCCTTATATTACCTTTGTTCCTTTATTGAAGATCAACTGATTGTACATATGTGGGTCTACTCTGGATTTTTTATTCTGTTCCATTGATCTTACTTGGCTTTCACCAATACTACACTGTCTTGACTACGATATTAAGTTTTGAATTTGTGTAGTGTCAGTCCTTGAACTTTGTTCTTCATCAATATTGTGTTGGCTATACTGTGTCTTTTACATCACCAGATGAACTTTAGACTTAGTTTTGAATATACTGTGAATAACTTGCATAGGTTTTAATCAGAATTGTGTTGAACCTATAGATTATTTTAGGAAGAGCTAACATCTTTACAGCATTAATTTCTCCATCTATGAACATAGAATCTCTCTTCATTTATTTAACTCTTTGATTTCTTTAATCAGTTTAGTAGTTTCCCCCACTTAGATCTCGTGTATATTTTATTAGATCTTCATGTAATGTTTTATTGTTGGGTTACCATAAATGACTTTTAACCTCAAATATCCTACATGTCCATTGATGATATATAGGAAAGCAACTGACTTTTGTCTATTAACATTATATCCTCCAACTTTACAATAATTGTTCCATTAGTTTTTGGCCAGTTGTTGGTTTATGTAGGTGCTGTGTTAATTCCATTGACTTCCTATGTAAAAATGAAGTGACATTTTTGCCCACTCCACAAATCAGGTGAGGGAGGGAAGGCCAGGAAAACTGCTCAGAGATAGTGTGGGTCTCTAAAGGAAAATGAGATTGGCATCTCATTCCTAGTGCAAATTTTGGAATTCATTGTATAAATCTGCCCATGTGCCTATATAAGCAGGGGAAAACAGAACTGAAGACAGATGTCACAAAGATGAGAGCTGACCACAGGTGAGGAGATGCCAATGGTAAGAAAGCACGGTTGAAAGAATGGGAAAGCTAGACATGAAGATACAGACGCAAACTACTTCTGGGAGCTGTGTGGATGACTTCAATGCATCCTTTCTCTGCAGAAAGACTTACTCTTGCGCCTAAGAGAGAAGTCATATTGTGACCCTTGCTGCATAGAGAGCATTCACAGCAAGTGAAGAAGCAACAATCCATAGGGGATCACAACTGCGTGCTGTCAATAAAGAAGCACCCTTACACATACTGTCTCTTAGCACCTGCCATCAGAGGAATAAGATGTTGGCTAAGAGCCCCTTCCCTTCATTCTGCTTCAAGTCAGTAAACTGGTGGAGGAACCAAAGAGAAAATGCTGCACAGGACCCTTCAAGCCACAAATCATGATTGTGGCGGAGAAAAGACTTACATCAGATATAAGATTTAAGCTTTAGGGCCTTCCCTGGTGGCACAGCAGATTACAGCACAGCACTAAGAAGCTAAAGCCACTGTAGCATGAGTTTGATCCCTGTCCTGGAGGTGACCACATGACACGGCAGACCTCTCCCGACCCGCCCGCTGCTTCCCTCA
>NW_004567102.1:68662518-68804762 GCF_000260355.1 Condylura cristata | reverse complement strand
TCGACACAGTGGAGTATGTTAGAACCATTAAATAGGCTTATATTCCTTACTCTTTGAAGTTAAAGTTGTTCGTTTACACGTGATGTGCATGTGTATTGAAATGCATGTTTTAGTTCACATGTATGTATTGTCCCCAAACCACAAAAGCTATTTGGAGGGATCTTACTTCTTAAACAGTGACCCCCCCCACACTGGAATATTAAAGATAATATTTATATTGAATACGTTTTAAATTTGGAAATAAAACACTTTCCTTTATAAACACTGACTACACATATTAAATTCTCGCTCTAAGTTTCATAAGGGTAAATAAGGCTAGAAAATTGGTGGAAAAAACTTTCATATTTGTGTACCACAATACACACATCCCAATGCTTGGGTCTCCACCTCTTGATTCACAAGTTGCAGCCTTTTGCTTATAGAATTCCTAGGGTTATGACAATTTCAATGTCGGGATCGCTGGAGGACTAACTGCAAGGGCAAGAACTGCCTCAAGGTGATCAAAGCAGTGGTCTTTGGCTCCCTGGCATTGGTGTTTGTTCTTGTCAGCTTTCTGCTCAGTTGACACCTGTTACCCTTCTACTTGACTTTGAGACAGCTGACTCACTCTTCTCCCATGAGTTTCTGCCCCTTCCTCTGCTAGCTCTGGGACATTATCCTGGTCCTTTTTACACTAGCCACAGAAAAATCTCTTCTTTCAGATGACTTATTCGTAGAAAGGGATTTCTCACAACATGAATGCTTTCTCTGAGATATTATTCTTTCAGCACTCAACAGGTCGTTGTGCTCAGTCTCTCATTCTTTCTGAAGCACATGCTGTCTTCTCATGCCCTATTGCAATTTGACCGCTACATTGCATTTCTTTTTACTCAAGCTGCTATTTTTCTTTAGGTCTTCATCAGTTTCCTTCCATTCCAGATTGCTTTGCAGACCTGCAGATTAGCAGGTTTGTATGTCTCACACCTCCAACTGCAGAGGGAGTTCAAGCTATTTCTCACAGAACTTCTAAATTCTTGCAGAACAAGGAATGCAAAGGGGTATTAGTTCTACATGTCTCTCAATAGTTCATAACAGCAAAATTAATTAAGAAGCAAATAAAATCAAGCCACATAGGAAGCCTCTGGGGTTGGAGGTACCTCACTTCAGTTGACTGCATGTCTCATTAACCACCCAACATGAATGCTGCAAAGAGAAATCATTTTCCTTTCAGAGCAATCGATGAGCAATTCTGGAGACTGAACTCTCTCTTTCTCCTATGCCCAGTGCCTCTCTGTAAAAACTAAAAGTAAAACAGAGTAACCAAGAACTGAAAGCAATTTGAGAAAAATAATGAGTCATCTTCACAAAAACTTAAAAGGATTATATTCAGGGCTCAGAAGAGTTCATTGTAATATAGTTTATTGTACATTGATGGTGAGAGTTTGAATGGGTACAATTTCTCTTAAAATAATTTAGCAATATTTTAAAAAAATTATTTCTATGACTAACCCTTATATGTAAGGATTACTTATTATAATTTTTATGTAGTATTATTTATCATAGTAAAAATTGTGTACAAACAAGTGTTCAAAAGTAAATCATGGTTTATGTATTAAACAGAAAATCATCCAGTACTTGAAAATCAGGTTTCTAAAAATGCGATATTAATACAAAAAATAGCATATAAACTATGGGCACAGTATTAAACCTAATTTTGTTAGATTTATCAGTCTGTCTGTCTCTGGAAGTAAACCTTTTCTTTACAGATGTTTATAATAATAATAGATTGCTTTTTATTACCAGAAAAAAGTTAACAAGTTTGTTTTCATTTGATAACTAGGTGTTTTGAGAATAAAATCTTTCTTGTGAGACATACAGGCTGGATTTTTAATAAAGGTTTTTAGAGATGAAATGGAAAAGCAGAAATTCAGAAACAAGTTTACTCCATCCTCCACAGATGTAGTTACAATAGCTTTAAATATTTTTTTTCTTATAGTCTCTTTTAGTCCTTGTTCAAGAACAAATATCATTTTTTAAAAAAAATTTATAGGTTGATCCAAAAGGGATAATGGTGTGAAATAGTGGAGAATAGAGAAATGAATTCATCTCAACCCATCATTTTCTTTCTTTCTTCAAAGGATAACTTCCTTATATGGGCCAAAACAAACAACAACAACAAAAGTTAAATTTAAATTCAATACAATTAATGGCCTAGGAAATCATTGGTGGGGTGTAAAATGAAAGCAGTTTAGATATCTACATGAAGAGTCTAAAGTTGGTCCCACTAGTTAACTCAAAATTGTAATTCTGGAAGTTGCAGACAGAGATCCAAGATGGCATCATAGCTTGTGGTGAAATGTTATAAATTTGAACATTATCTAAATATCCGGAAATCATGCAATGGTTAGCTACACTGTGAATTGTATAAATCAACTACAGTGAAATAGGAAATCTTTGGAAGTTTCAATAAGTTTTCACAGAGTGTCATGCCCTTGGATCGCCAGCCTCTTTTCAGTCCCATTTTGCTTATCCCAGTCATTGGGGAGATGATCTCCACACAAGGGTCAGAATGGTAAATAAGTAGATGTAAAAATAACATTTGTTTTTCAGTTCTTTCTAAATATTATGTAACATGTTGAAAAGGAAATCATTCTGTGAGAGTTTTTGAAGACTCTTATGTACTATTTATTTCTGATAGGACCAGCAGAGGTTTTAAAACTAATCATGATATACCAACAATTTCTGGGACTTTCTACAACACACAGTTGAATCTGGGTGGGCATTTATCCAACAAGATAGCAGCAGTCTGGTTCAAAAACCACAAGAGTTTTTTCCTCTAGTATCATGACTTTTTTTTTTTTTAATTTAAACGATGTCATGAACTTGAAAAACTTTACTGGTGAAGAAATCAAGGCATAGAGAGATTAAATTATTAGCTTGGGGTCAGGACAATCTTATAGCAGACCCCCAAAAGCTCAGTCTTGTCTATGAGCTTTTGATAGTATCACTGTTCAACAACTTACTTTAATAATGTAAAATGTACCATACAGGGAATATTGAGAAAAAGAATGATGTGAACTGGTTGAAGTTCAAAAGACAAGGAAAAAGGCAAGACAGGTTCTGAAGAGAGAAAAGCTGGGAAATTTATAAACTGCCTGAAGGCAAGACCTCTAAGATGATCCAGGAGGCTTGGCAAATGGGAATGAAGAGTAAAACCCAGCTACCACAGGACATGGTTTATGACCTTTGTCTATCAAGATCTGTCAGTCTACTAATGTACCAATCATATCCTGAAACATACTTTGCTAAGACCCAAGAATACATGTTTGTTAAATGACTGTCCATATCAATATATCAGAATGATGGCCACCATGCATTATCCATCTTCCAGTGGCCTGAGATCCAATTTCAGTTTTAGGAAAATAAAAGTGCCCAGAATAGGCCTTCCCTGGTGGTGTAGCGGGTTGAAGCACTGCACTGAGAAGCTAAAGCCACTTCAGCATGAGTTCGATTCCCGCCTGCCCCGGAGGTGACCACATGGCATGGCAGACCTGACCCCCCCACTGCTCCCCTCAGCAGTGTACTTCATCGATCTGCCTATTCTGCTCCTCACTCTGTCTCTGGTGAAGCCTCTCACCGCCCCTGAGCCTCTGGCCTGTACCCCAGTTCTGTATGCACAAATAAATAAATCTTTAAAAAAAAAAGTGCCCAGAATAACTACCTTGGATGCAGCCATTGCCTCCTCAAATAAATGGCCACGACCTGAGTATTTGTTAGTCTGGGGTAGAGACAGCTGCTCATGCCACCAAGAATGCAGGTGGAGGTATCTGTGGTCCCGTGACTGAAGTGTGATGGGGCAGTCAGCATGTCCTGTAAGCCCTCCCCACTGGACACTGGCAGAGTTGATGCTTTGCAGAACATAAGGCTCCTTGCAGAGAAGATACTCTGCATCTGCTGGAGAGGAAGACCCATACTGGAGGACAGGAAGGTGTCATTTTATTAATCTGCTTCCAGTAGAAGAGCAGAGTCCAGAACACAGTAACGCTCAGTGATATTGCATGGAATGAAATGAGCTTCAGTTCCTAATCATACTAAGATGCATTCTTTTTCACTGTTTTTTTTTTTTTTCATTGCAAGCATAGTAAGCTTCTGAACATTTTGTTTGAATTATCAATACCCTGGATTGTCCCCATTCTGGGCACAATTGCCATTATAATCTCTTCAAATTTATAATCTGATTCAGCATTGGAAAATGTTATTTTGTTAAAGAACATATATAAGATGTTATTTTGTTAAATAAAAGATATAAGATGTTATTTTGTTATAGAGAGGCATGGACCTGTTCAATATGTAGGAACAAAGACATTTGTCATTAGAGGGATAGCCATCATTCTGTAAGTAGTAGCCAAGTGCTTTAAAGAACTTAAAAAATGAACAGTAAATTGATAGCCTTGTTATATTTTGTTACTGAGATACCTGCAAGGGATTGCTTACTACAAGATATATTAGCTTCCCATGGTTACCGTAACACATGTCCACAAAGTTATTGCTTTACAATAACACTTGATGGAATTTGTGGTGTTAGCATGGACAGTCTCTCTATGGATTCTTGTGGAAAATCTATTCTTTGCTTCTCCTAGTCTCTGATCTCTGCCTCCATCTTCACATCACCTTTAACTCTTGTGTGTACCAATTCTCCCTTTCTTTCTCACATATGATACTTGAAATAGCATTTAGAGGTCACAAAAATAATCACAGGTCATTTATCACTTGCAATATCCTTAACCACATCTGTGAAGACTCTTTTACCAAATAAAGTACCATTACCATTTTCAGGGATTAGAACCTGATATTTATGTGGTTCCCATTCCAATAACATACTAAGTGATACAACTTGTCCAAGAATCCTCGAAATTTCTAAGAACAGGTGAAAAAAAGCTTGATATAATGAGCTTACATTGGTATGTTCTTGATGCTCCCTGTGACAAAATCAAAAAAATGTCAGCACTGGAACTTGCAGAATGGGTATCAGTAAATTCAAGGAAAATCAAAATGATAATAGAAAACATTAAGACATATTCACAGGAATGCTAAGGACAAAATTGGGTGGTAAATTATTGGATACTGGGAAATGGTTCAGAACTAAATGGCTGATATGAAGTTTTAGGGAAACCTTAATGTGGCAGGTTAATTACAAAAATGACTCCAAATCTTCTCTCTATCCATGCAGTGTGCAATGTGTCTGCATCTCTCATCCCTTGAATCTAGAGCATCTTGTGACTGGTGTTAGCGAATGGATCAGAGCCCAAGTGATGCGGTGTTAGTATGGCATGGAGAAAAAGGAAAGAAACCCTCACAGCCTGTTTGAGGGAATAGAGACTGGTCCAGTCCCACTTGGAAGCACTATGAATGTTTACATCTTGTGTCTCAGTGCTAGCTAGGTCCAGGGGGCCTGAGCTTCTGATCTTGCCCAGGTTACCTGAGAGCAAGCACAAGTTAGCCAACTGGATGACCAAGTACCTGTGCCTCAGTTACTATCCTCATTCCTCATCCCAGCCTACACCTCCTCAGCCACCAAACATGTGAATGAGGGCATCCTTTTGCTTTTCTTTCTGGAAACATTTTTTTAAGGTGACATTGGTTTGCAAGATGTGCATAATTTAGGGGTACAGGTTCACAAACCATACCCAACCTCCAAGCACCCATAAGCGATATTGTGCTTCCTCCTCCTTCTCTCCCTACTCCCACTGGTAGCCTCAATTCTGTAGTCATATTTCTAGGGTTTATTTGGTTTTGTCTGTTCCTTTGTTTTGTTTCTCTAGCACATGAGTAAATCATCCTGTATTTGTCTTTCTCCTGATTTATTTTGCTTCACATAATCCCCTCCAGTTTAATCCATGTTGGTGCAAATGGAAAGATTTTTAAGTCTTTTTATAGTATTATGTATATGTACCACATCTTCTCATCCACTCATCTGTTGCTGGGCTCAGAAATGGTTTCTATAACTTGGCTATAGCAAGAGGTGCTGCAGTGATATATATATATATATATTTTTCATCTTTCTGAGCGATACCCGTGCCTAGAATTGTTGGATCTTCTGGAAAATCTATTTTTAATATTTTGAGAAACATTCATACTTTTTTTTCCCCAATAGGATGGGACCATTCTATAGTCCTTCCAGTGGTCAGTGAAAGCCCCTCTTCCTTTTCCTCCATACCTTTGTCAACATTTTTTTTTCTGGTCCAAATAGTCTATAGTCTATTTTATTTGGCTTAGGCTATCTCTTACTATAATTTTGACTTGCCGTTCCCTTATGGTAAATGATGATGGACTTATTTTTTCCTTTGTAGAAGAATCTATCCAGTTCTTCTATCCATTTTTTTATTGGATTATTAGTTTTTGTTTTATGAGTCCTTTGTAGATCTTGAACATTAACCACTTGTCAGATGTATGACATACAAATATCTTTCCCACTTACTAGGGTGTCTTTTCATTTCAATGATAGTTTCTTTCACTGTGCAGAAGCTTTTCAGTTTGATGTAGTCCCATTTATTTATTTTTGCTTTTGTGTCTCTTGCTGTTGGAATTGAGTTGAATGAAGCCATCCTCAACCAGCCAGCTCTAGACAACCACAGATGTGTAAGCAAGCTCAGCAGCAACTGCAGAACTGCCCAGCTGACCGGAAGATTCACAAGCAATAAGAGATATCTGTTGTTCTAAGTCATTTCCCTGGTGATTATGGATGTATTTTTTAAAGATTAATGTAATTATGCATACAGCACTGGGGTGCAGGCCAGAGGTGCAGAGATTGTGAGAGGATTCACCAGAGACAGATCTGGGAGCAAAACAAGCAGACCTACGAACCACACTCCTGAGGGGAGCAGGGTCAGGAGAGGTCTGTCACACCTGGATGTATTTTTAAATAAGGTTTTGTGAAAATTTTATTCTTATAATGTCTCAAATTGGGGCCTCTGTGGTAGTGCAAGGGGTTAAGTCTCAGCATTATCAAGCTATCAGCAGTCACTGAAGCTGGAGTTCAATCTCTGGCCAGGGAGGTGACCCACATGGCGCAGCAGACCTCTCCTGTCCTACTGGCTGCTCCCCTCAGTAGTGTATTTCAGTTAATCCACCTGTTCTGCTTCCCACTCTGTCTCTGGTGAATCCTTCACCTTCCCCCACCTCTGGCCTACACCCCAGTTCTTGTATGCATAAATAAATAAAATAAATCTTTATAATGTCTCAAATTATTTCTGTGGCTCAAACCGCATTTTAAACTAGTGATTCTGATCTAAAACTAACATCTTCTTTTTCTGGGAAGGGAAAGAACAAATTTTATCTCTCTGTGTGTGTGTGTAGTTGGGGTGGTGAGTAGTTTAAGCATCCCTCCCCCCAGTTGTTACCATCTCATCCTTTCATGTCTTCTTTATTCTTCTTTTACATTTTATGTTACTGAAATGATTGTCTTATTTTTTTTAATATGCAGCTAGATTTGAACTTAAGAGGTTCAGTTTCCATTTAACTGTAACCACAACCTCCCTGAAAATTTCTCTACTCCAACTGTTCTCTGTCTTCTTTACCTCCTTCACCACAGCCTAATGATTCATTCATGATTCAGCAATTTTTAAGGTGGCAGGGACTATGCTAGGTGCTGGCTACAAAAAATATTAGGGCGAGGCTCTGGAGTTTCGCTTTAGAGCCCTGAGACTGTCTAAAAAGTTGTTCTCTCTGCCCTTTCCATGCCTTTGATTTCTCTGCTCTGGGGAGGGATTTTAATCTTTGTCCTCCGGTGTGTAATCGTGGGCGAAAAAGAACAAGAGCGAACCGGCGAAGCCAGGGCAGAGCAAAAGATCAAAGCGCGCTGAACCCGGACGCCCGAGAGAACCAGAGCGGCGCGCTGGGGACGCCGCAGACACCTCGAGAGTTCCCGTGGACGTACTCGAACGTCGCGGGGAAGGAAGCAAAGCTAAGGGAAGGAAGTGCGGCGGGGCGACAGCGTGGAGTCGAGCCTCTCGCTCCGGAGCGCACAGGGTCTAGAAGCCAGAGTCGCCCCAGGACTACACCTGACACTGGGCGTGTCCGCAGTGATGCTTTCACCCACTGTTTCGCGGGACGTTCAGGAGCAGGAGTGGGACCAGGACCCCGCGTGGGCTCGGGCACCTACCTCCACTCCCGCCTGCGTCCACCAGTTCTTCTAGGGGAAGAAAAGCAGCGGAGTTGTGGCCCGCTAGCAGCTTCCTTGTTCGAGTCCTTCCCCCGCCCAGGTGCTCCACCGGTTGCTCCTGAGGCGCGCGCCCCACCCCGGCTCCTGCACCCCAAACCCTGTCGCATTTCCCTTGAGCTGAAGCCAGACCAGAGAAAAGGGGACATCTTTGCCTGCCAGGAAAGGACCAAGGGACCCTTCGCCCAGTAGTGTCACAGAGAGAAAATCCCGGACTACAGGACACCTCTGTCCCTTAGGTATCGAAAAGGAGCCAACAGCAGCCGGGCCCTGATCCTCCAGGTCTTGAATTCCTCACCTGAAGTCCGAAGCCAGCCTTTGGAGGCACAAGGAGAGTGGACAGACCTGGGTCACAGGAACTTCTATTTTCTGTGTTTCAATGTCCCGACTGACTCTTAAGCATTTAAGGATACCGTGCAGGTCATATGAAGTGAAAAGGAATCAAGTGAAACTGGAATCCTGGATACATAACCTCTTAAGAAAGAAAATGCCATATTTTCTTTCCCTCCGTGTTAGCTTTGGTATATCCTTAGTGAGACATTCCCAAACAGCCATTGTTAAAGTGTGAACCCTGGACCAGGTGATTCTGATACAAACAAAAGTCTCCTGGGATTGGGGCCAGGTGATGATAAGGAGTCTTCTAGGGCAGTGAGTTGCTTATAAAAAGTAATACAAGCAGTGAGAAGTGGGGTTGGGGTGGGGGCAGAAGGGACCTCCTCACTACAGTCCAGTTTCAATGTCTGTGCCTGGAATTTGCATGCTTATTTGAAACATGTTCTTTTCCTTGGGGGAGGGGGCCTCTACAACCTTCTCTGAGTTGTCTCCTGGTTCTTTCTGGGAGTGCCATCTAAGATAATTTGCAGAACCAGGAAGGGGGTTCACAGACAGAATATTCCCCCCTTCACCCCTAACTATCTTGTCTTGAGAAAAGGGCAGCTGGAGGTGCCTCTTTGCTCCTGCAAATGCTAACTGGCTAAATCTCCCATTCAAAAGGAAGAGCAGTAACCTGTCTAGTGGAGGGCCTGCTGGTGGCCAGGCTTAGAGAGGCAAACTGGGAGAACTACGCATGGGAAAATAGGGCTGGGTAGTATGTGCGTGCTGATGGTCTGGGGTAGAGAAAAGCTGGAGGGAAAGGATAGACTCAGGGTGTGTTGAGGTGGTCACATTTTACTGTCCTTTGCTAGTGGAAGCCAGAAGTCAGTTGCTTCAGCTTTCAGTGGACAATCTTGGGTGACTTAGCTGCTAAGTGGGGACAGGGTGAGGTCCCTATGTCAGGAGTTTCTCCACAACCAGATGCCAATGTGGTCCTTCTATTTGCCGGCCCCACGCCCTATGTTTGACCTCTAAATTTTTCTGGTATCTAAATTTCTAGGCAAAACTTATGTTTGTAGAAATCCTTGTACAAATTTGGAGAACATAAGGGATGGATGGAAGTGTGTGTGAGTGGGATTGTAACCCACAATACTTCTACCAGGTTGGTGCTTTCGTTCATGCAATAAAAAGAACATTTATTGCTTGTGCATGATAAAAACACACCCTTTTGAACCTCCTGGTGGATACACTATCAGGTCGGGTCTGGTATAGTCAGATCACTGCAGGTCATTTATTAAAAGCAACTGATATTTACGTGGAATTTTCCTTTACAAAGTAATCACATAAACATTTCATTTGAGCCATTTGTGAGGTGAAACATGAAAAGCAGGAATATGATGATTCTTATCACTTTTAGGCTTTTGCAAGGATGAGAAAACTCAGAATCTAGTTCTTTCTGGAGAAAGTTGGTCACAGAGGCAGCACTTGAACCCAAGAACACTGTAGCAATAGCATCATGTCCATGCTTAAAGCAAAGACTTCAAACTTTAGGTAAGGGGCATAAAGATTTTTAAAATTTTGTTTGCAGATTCATATTTGAGGTAGCAAAATTTTCTTCCCTACTGGGTCTGCCTGCACCCAGTGTTCACAATTTTGAGCATTTAACTTATTAAATTGAGAGTGGGAGCTTGCAAAATTTATTAAATCAACTTTGGGTAGTCATCTTTGACTTGAACTCTTAATCTTAGTGTGCCAGAGAACTACCTTCTGGTAGAAGTGACCCCCTGCAGTAAGAATTTGGAGAATGGTGGAGGTGGCCAGAGCTTGAGAAGCCCATGACAGAGGGTGGTGGGGTAGCCAGACACACCTAGGGAAGTCCTAGAGCATGCAAATGACAGGCAGCTAGATGCGAGTCACGTAAGGTCCCAGCCCTCGGAGAATGGAGTTTCCTTTGGTGCTGTGTTAAGTCTCAGCCAGAGAAAGACCTCCCTACACAGCTGTTCTGGGGTTTAAACTGACCTTGCTCCGCTCCTCTGTTCCCTGGCTGAGCAATCCACCAACTAAACCTTTGAGATAGGTTATAGGTAAAAGTTGGAATGGCAGCGAGGACTCCAGGTACTAAACTGAGCCAAGGGGGGAAAAATAAAAAGGAAAAAATCGAAAAGAAAAAGCAAACGAAGCGGAAGTCTCAAGGCCCTCTGCGAGGAATAACAGTATAAATAACCGAAGACGTCTTGTAAACACTGCGGTCATAACCCCGAACATTAAACAGCCCCGGTGGCATCTGGCTCATCGGCCGCCGCGGGCTGCGCTGGGGCAGCAAGGGAACCCGGTCCCAGGCTCCTCTGCCTCGCCTGTCTGTTTATCTCAACTTAATCTCCCCCAAGGAGCTGTTCCGTAGCCTGGAAGATGTTTAAATTAAAATCCAGTCCGCCGGAAGTCGTGGCTGGGAGCTGAATGCACTGGCTAACCTTAACTGAAAGGCTGCTATGCGCACTGTTAGAATTAATGAAGTTATTATTAGCAAGATACGTATAGTGCACGTTGCAGTGCTGTGGACACCGCACGGCGCATCCTATGAGGTACGGGATGGACATTTTTCGCAGCTCCTGCTATTCCTTCTCTGGTTTGCAGGGCTGGGTTATTCGGGTTCATCTCCACGTTTGGAAAGTTATATATATAAAAAAAAAAAGGCGGAATTCATCTTTCTGTCGCTGTCAGCAACGATACTGTGGAATATTGAAAATCGGAGCTCCCTTTTCTGATTTTTTCTTTCTTTCTTTCTTGAACTGTGGGACTGTAATGACTTTAATTCGGACACTTTTTTGATTATTGGTTTACAACTACACTTAGAGCTGTCTTAGAAGTAACCTGCAGCCTTGAGAGACCAGGGTTTCTTTGTGAGGTCTCAGTGAAAAAAATAGCTGTACTTTCCTGGGGGGGGGTAATCACACTTAAATCTCTTCTGCCTTCATAACTTAATTGAAGTTCAAAAGCACCACTTTTATTAACAAATTTCTCCCATAGTTGCCCACTTTTTAATTCCAAATGCAGTTTCTAAAAAAAATCACACCAATGTCAGGGCTTTTAGCAATATATAGAAAGATTTATTTCGAAAGTAGCAAAACTTGTCTGAAAAAATATTAATCTTTAAGTGAGATATTTTATAAATGTGACTGTCAAAGTCAGCTAATCTATGATCTACATTTTACAACATATTGTACAAAAGATACACATTGATAGGCTCTTATTATCTATTCATATATTTATAATTACATATTGCACTTGGACCAGCAAGGCTCGAAGAGTCATTCACGGTAGAAGTTAATAAAGTTAAATAGATGGGAATCTTTGTAAGTAACAATGATCTCCTCTGGTTTGGAAACGAATCTCCTCGTCGCTGTAAAGTGTTTTTGCGGGGTGGGAAAAGGAGAGGAGCGTTGTGAGCGGGGAAGCAGAGACAGAGAGCTGGAAGGGCAGGGTCGCCTTCCCGGGGCCGGCTCCAGTCGGGAGCGCGCCTTTCCCAGACTCGCACCTCCAAGGTCAGGACGCCGTGGTTCCACATAAGCGGCTCGCGGTCACCACTTCTTTCAGGTCACTCTCGGGTTTTCCGGCCACCATAAAGGGCCACGTCTGCGGAGGAGAAGAGAATGGAAGAGGTAAGTGGGGGTGGAGGAGGGGTGGAGTAGTCTGCAAGCTTCCTAGGGGAGAAGAGGTGGGGACCCGCAGGGAGTTGGAAAGACCTGTTATCGCTGTAATTTACGCCCGGTCTGAAAGCCTGTGGGTTGGAGAGAGCAAAAAGTAGCCTTGGCGCCAAATCACAGCTCCGGGCGGTGGAGCAAAGAAGGATTTTATCCGGAGTTTGAAGAGGGACCCAAGGGAAGAGGCCTTTGAAACAGTCCGAAGTATGCCCTGGCACAATTTGTGGCAGATGCTACAGCGAGCCTGAGCAGGAACGCTGAGAATGACCTCGTGCCAACTGGCACCAGGTTCAAGACCAAGTGCCCTTCTGCCCCTGTCTGCGACCGCCGCGAGTCAGCGGCCCTCTGGCTTTTTACTTCCATCTATTTCTCTAATGCCAACTTTCGTTTCCTTCATCTATCAAAAAGGCGGCTTAACCAGTTTCTAAATTAAATGCTTGCTAACTCTTAAGGAAAAGAAAAATCCAATGCGAATTAAAAAAATTAAGATGTTCTTCATAAGGGGCTAAGGCTGCTTCTTTTCTCCTTGATGGTTTATAGTAAAACTCACTTAAGTTTCTTATTGAAAGATAAAGGCAGAAGCAATTGTTAATTTTCTAGACACTACTTTCATTTTAGCTCCAGCTTTAAAAAAAAAAAGGTTTTTACTTATCTCAATCAAAATAATAAACTTTTAATTGGAGGGGGAGATATTTTTCAATGCAAAATGTTGTTTTGCATCCCCTCCCCCCAATTCCTGAAACTAATTTGGTGAGAAGACAATTCAAACCTCCCTCGCTATTGCTGGCTGATAAGACTTGACTTTTAAGAGGAAAACCTCTCCTTCTTATCATATATAAACAGAGGTGCTAGTAACTTGTTTTTCTTTACAGTCTAGAAGTCTTCAAACTAAGTGAAATGAAAGAGGAATGAAAATATATTTCTTAGGCAGTAAAGTTATTTGAGAAAAACATTAGGCTCAGTGAGCATTGCTATAGATAGTTTTTATTTCGAGTAAGGAAAAAAGGGTATCACCTTTTAGGATAAACATGTTTTTAAATTTTGAAAGTGACCTATGTTAATATTATTTATTACACTGATACACTGGTAGTCACAAAATTTTACTATTTATTCCGATATCCACTAGAACTTCTGGGATTTAAAACTACTATTATTTCTTCCACCTCTTAAAATATTTAAGTAATTGGGGAACATAAATAACAATTTTGAAGGGCATGAAGATGTTCATAGCTAAATGAGCTTGAATATATCTGGAAAAGAAATGGAGTTGGGTGTTTTTATTTGCAACATTTTGAGGGGAAAATCAAATCCTGCCCTTTAGTTAAAAGAATAACGAGGGAATTGATGCACGAAGAACAAAGAGATTAATAAAATGCCTCTCGCGGTTTAGCCTGCTGTTCCCTGTGGTCCCGCGCTGAAGCCCCACGCCAGCCTCGAGAGCGATGGCGCGGGTGCGGGGATCGCCTTCTCCAAGTTCTGCACACTTGCAAACTCCTAATTGGGCTGCCACGTCAGACACTCGCATTAATCATCTCCACTCTGGTGGATCGTGGGGCTGAGAGCGAGGGCCATGTGGAGATCGCCTGCACGTATGCCCTAGAAGCGTTGGGCTGGAGGTGCCCGAAAGGCGAGTAAGTAAGCAATCCTTGCCCTGCCTGGCGCGCGCACACGCACTCTCAATCACACGCACGCACGCACGCACCGTGGGCAGACTGCGGGCGCGCAGGGCGGGGGCGCCCAGACCGCTGCAGCCACACGGGAGAACTTACCAGGTTGACTGGGTGAATGTAACCGTTCTCGTACTTGTCGTTAGCCAAGATCTGCCTCAAGTGAGCGATGTAGCTGGATGCCAGCCGGAGCGTGTCCAGCTTGGAGAGCTTGGTGTCTGGGGGCACCCAAGGCAGGGTGGTCTTGAGCCTGGAGAAGGCCTTGCTCAGCACCCGCATCCGGGCCCGCTCCCGCGCGTTGGCCGCATTGCGCTGGACCTGCTTCCCTTCCTGGCTGACCCCGCTCAAGGGGCTTTTCTTGGTGGGCGCCTTCCTCCTTTTGCCCAGGCTGCCCCGACCCTTCTGGGGAGAGCCGGTCTCGCAGTTGGAGCTCTCCTCGGTGCTCTCGTTGGAAGTCACAAACTCCTTGTTCGAGTCCATTTTCAGCCCATCGCAGTCCAGCATCTCCACTTCTTGAAGGTCCTCCACATCGCTGAGGGAGCCGGTGGACATGTTTGAGGGGAGAGAGTGAGAGAGAGAGAGAGGAGGAGGTGGGGGAGGAGAGAGAGAGGAGAAAGAGGAAAGAAAGAGGAGGGGAGACCCCTAAACCAACGGACCCCCTGAGTGTGGTGTGTGGAGCAGTCTCCTCTCCTGTGGAGTTGAAGCTGGAGATTGAGTGGGTCTCACAACCCTGCCCCCTTTGCAGAATGTTGAGAAGAAGCCGCTGGGGGGCTACTGCGGGAAGGAAGTCGGCGCTCTGTTTCCCCACTCCGGTGGAGTCGTGGCCTTTTGGGAGTGTGAGGGAGCGCTGAGGAATTTGGAGGACACTAGGAATTTATCTGGGGAATAGAGGGGCGGATCCTCGCAGCCCAGGGGAGGGGCCTGCCAAGCCCCAGCGGAGGCTCCCAGACCCCTTTCACCAACCGAACAAAACTCTTGCACAGACCCCGATGTCCAATTGGCAATGTAAACGCATTCAACTGCAACCAGAAAATACTAGTCACCTTCTTCCATTGCGGGCGGGGCCTAGGAGGAGCAGGCCCCACCCACAGCCCCTAGTCCCTGCCGGTCTCTTGAGGCCTTCGGAAGAGACCACGCCAGGCCTGCGGTTACTGAGAACCCACCAGATCTTTTTGCCCTCCCTGTGGCCTCTTCCACCTAAAATCTGACAAAAGCCTTCCTGATCGTCACTTTCACCTCCCCTGTTCAAGCAAATATCAACTAAAATCCAAACAGGGATCAACTGCCTTCTGTAAGACTGGGGCTTTCCCAAAATAGCTTCCTATTTTTCACGTGGGGTAAATTAAGAGAACAAGTGCCCCATAGAACCGTTATGGTGATGACCGAAAAAGTATCAAAAATTCCGCCTGCACCTGGTGACTTTTAACTGTCAAGCATCTGCCTCTGTGTACACAACCGTGTTTGGCTACTGCACAACCACACACAGTTTAGTGGGAATGGGGGAGATGAGATGTGAGTGTGCAAAATGTTTTTTGGGTTGCTCATCTTTGCTTAATAAAATTACGACTTCCCCTTAAATTTATAGAAATCCACTTGACTTTGTCCTAAGTGTCTTAGGATCTGTCAGACATCACCTTGTGCCTGACTTCGTTTCCTCTCTCCCCAAACCACTGCCTTTGCCTCTGCTCTCGCTGCAGGGTCAGTTTGTGAAGCTGAAATTAGGCAACACTGAGCAGAATCATCCATTTCCCTTCCTTGTTCCTAGCCCCAGCTCAAATCATCTTCCCCCGGGATAAAGAAACCTGGGGAGTGTGTAGTAAAACAAAGGGAACCAGGAACTTAAAGATTGAATGAAATTGAAATGAAATCAGAGATAGGTGTGTGAATTCCTCTTACTAGTTCCCTAGGCTGTCTTTCCTTACAGTTACACATTGAAGATAAGTGGCTGGAGCAAGATGCAAGAGCAGCTTTTGAGCTTCTGGCTGAGTCTGCACCCCTCTTCTGCACTGAGCTATCCTATCTCTAATCCTGGGCTCAGCTGGGAATTCACTAACCTCTAACGTTTTGTTTTGTTAGCAGGGTCTTGTTTGCTTTTCCCCCTATGCTGTAAACTAAACAGATTGTCAGCAAATCAGTCCTTATTAATGAAATAGTGAGCCCCCCCCCCACCAATAATATCTTTGCCCAGGATCCAAACCTGGTTAATCACCAGTGTAGAGATTTATGAGCTCTCTTATTTTCTGTTGTTTGTGCAGGTGGAGATTTAAATGACCATATCCACCATGAAGATTTATTGCAAGAGTGATTGATGTTATAAACCAGGAAAGGACTCTTCCCACAGCAGGAATGACTGAAATATCAAGTTGAAGTTGCTTTTGTCTTCATGTACTGTGTAACACATGACCTAGTACTACAACACAGAAAGTATAATAATTTAATCTGAGATCCAAGACAGCATTAAGAGAACACCCAGCAGGCCTGTTAAACATTTCCCCACTGATTCCGAAACTAGTTTCCTTTGATTTGCCCTCCCTTTTCTCTGTGTTGGTAAGACATGAAAGTTAAAGTTATTTTTAGACTAAAAGAAGTATGTGAAAATGGGCATTAGCCAATATTTTGTGAGACGTGTGTGTGTGTGTGTGTGTGTGTGTGTGTGTGTAGTTACTGAGATATTTATAAAAATAAACCCCATTATTCATTTGGTCTCTGGAGTGTGACAATAATTAAAAATCAAAACTATGTCCTTACCACATACCAGACTATTAAACTGTAAAAATTTTGCTTCTTGGAGATACTTCTTTTGGGAGTGGGGATAACTGGGGAGGGGACTCTAATTCTGTTGGTAGTCAGCTCAGGCTGCTTTGGGAAAAGAAACAATTGTAGTAATACCGACTGTTGAATAGATTTTTGTCTATTTTCTTAAGGTCTGAACTTTACAATAGTTATTTCTGGAAGGGAGGGAACAAAACTAATTCCATGTCACAAGCTGTTTTCTGTGTCTTGCAAATATTGCAATTATCATCATCATTATTTTTTTTTAGATAAGCAAGAATTAAGTCTACTTATCCTGCAATGATACATTTAGGCAGGAAAGGAAGGGCCAGTGGGTTGATCATAAACATTGGGTGTTTGTGAAAACTCTCTCGCAGTTAGCTACCACTCTGGGAACTAAATGTGAACTAATTTAGGTATCTTCTTGTAAAGTTTTACGTAAAGTAGATTGATGTGAATAATACTTTCTTCTTTCTCCTGACATTTTATTTCTATTCCTGCTAATAAACACTTAGGGACAAATGAGTAGGGGAAATGACTTATTGTTGGATTCTACTGAGCAAATGAATTAAGCTGTAACTTAAGCTGTGCTAAATTCTCCCAAAACATAAACTATATTCTGTGACAAGAGAAGCAGATTTGAAAAATTGTATTGACTCTTTCAATATAAGAAAAATACTTTGAATAATACTGACTCAACAATAAATAGAAAATTATTGGTTGGCAAACATGAGGTGGTTACTGAGTGGTTTCACCTTATTTTAAGTGATAGTAAGCCCCAAATACATCGGGCCAATTTAGTGCCCATGCCTATCAATTTGTCTAGCAAGAAGGCTATCTTTGAACAAGTCAGTGCTAAAGAAAATTTATTTTCAAAAGTTGTAGAATGCACATTAGGTGTGGAATGTATCCTTGAGCTTAAGTCCTGGTTTATCAACTGATACTTTTTCAGGAAGTTCCAATTTGATTTGGCTGCAGTTGGTTGGAATGATTTGCTTCCTTTTTTATGAGAAGAAAAGAACATACTGAGCTTCTTTTGAACTGACCTCCTATACCATCAGGTTTTATTTTGTGGGAGGGGGATATCCATTTAAATTCAAATTTTAATCCTTTTCTTGTATTACCCATAATTTGGCCAGAACACACAGGGGTGAGAATTGTCAAAACTGTCACTTATCTTTTTCTCTTCACTTCTAATTAACCATATGTGTGGTTCTCTTGATTTGATGGTAACTTCCACCACTTCAACAGGTGCTGGTCTCATCTCCATTCTGCACAGTTGTTACTGTACCTTCATTGCTCAGGACTGATTTCCACCGTCTGCACTTAAGCCCATTGAAATCTGACTCTTTTAACTTAAATTTTAAATTTGTTTTACAATGTGAATATTATCTTCTGTTACTTGTTCCAAATTATAACAGTGCCAGCCTTTTATAATTTGGCAGCCAACATGAATGTGTGAATCGTGAATAGCACAAGGAAGATTAGATGCTACCCAAGAAGGTTGGTGATGGTGGTGCTGGATGTTGCTCGTGTCTTTACCTGGCATCATTTATAATCAGTGGCTATAGAACCTTTCAGTAATCAGAAGTCCTCTTGGTGCTCACTCTACCTGGAACCTAGTTTTCACCTTTAATATAAGGAGTTGCAGATCAGACGGTGGTAAACAACAATAAAGCACACAGAAAGACTCATTCTGGTTCTTTAGAGATAAGAGGTAGTATTGCATCTCACACTGCCTGTAAAGTAACTTTGAAGGCAGCCAAGTCTATGCACCTGAAGGGTAGAGTTGGCCTTGGGAACAAGTGACATGAAGGAAACCTAGGCAGACGATGAGAGAAAACAATACTCTACAAATCCAATTAAATGGTCTCCTAATACTTGTAATACTGAAATTACTTCCTTATCTCCCATTAGGGTTAGACAAAAAGGGGGGAAGTTGAACATGTCTTCAATCAGGCACTAGAGAGTTATCTTTCCCTCCATGTCTTATGTAGAATTCTATTGACATGAGTGAAGAAAAAATTGCTCGATGAAATGAAAAGCTTAACAGAAGTGGATGCCAGAGTCTTCTCCCCTGATGTGGGAAGTTTTAGGAAAGCTTGACTGAGTGGTAAATTTCTTTGTCTTAATATGAAACTTAAAAACAAAGCCTCAATTTTTCTGAAAAAGATAAAGTTTTGTGAATTGTATGAAACATACCTAGAAAGCATCTCTATGCTAAATGTAATTTGTTAATGGCTGTGCAACAGAAGCAGACCAGCTTGTGTCAAGTGGAGAGGTCCTTCACACCAGAGTCTCCTAGTGATGAGGGCCTCGTTTCAGGCCTTGAGGAGCCAAGAGTCATGAAGAATAGATGCTAGGACCAGCAGAAAAGTAGTGAGTATGAGTCCTGACCTCCGGAATAGGAAACATTTCCAGGTCACACAATATTTTTTTTTTTTTTAAAGCCACAAAGTAATGGGCTGTTGGAATTGGAAAGGGCTAACTGCCAATGGTCAGGAATTTGGTGAGGGTTACTTAGTCATCAGCAACAGTAATGACCCTTGAATTTGCATCCTGCATCCTGATATAACTATTTCCACTAAACCAGATTGCTTGGAATTGTTTTTCTTATTTGAATAATAAAAATATAAGTGTGAAAAAACTTACTGTTATCCCTTGTTTATTAACAACGAGCTATTATAACTGAACCCTGATTTATATAAAATGAGATAGCCTCAGGCTCTCCCTGGTGGTGCTACTGGTTAAAGCACTGCATTATAAAACTCTCTGAAGCCACAGTAGCACCAGTTCAATTCTAGGCCAGGGCAGTGACCCACATGGTACAGCAGACTTCTCCCTACCCGCCCGCTGCTCCCCTCAGCAGTGTACTTCATTGATCTGCCTGTTCTGCTCTCCACTGTCTCTGGTGAATCCTCTCATCCACCACACCTCTGGCCTGCATTCCAGTTCTTTAAGCATAAATAATAAATCTTTAAAAAAACAATGAGATAGCCTTGAGCCATTCTGGAGTAAAAGTCCAAGAACACTGCCGAGGGGGGTTTGGTAATAAAAGCTCCAGAAGGACCTAGTGAAAATAAGCTCTTATTTCGAACTGAGGAGCTTGAAGGGCAGCCATGGGAGTACACATTTTTTTTTTAAAATATTTATTTATTTATTCATACAGAACTGGGGTACAGGCCAGAGATGTGGAGGGTGAGAGGATTCACCAGAGACAGAGTGGGAGCAGAACAGGCAGATCGAGGAAGTACACTGCTGAGGGGAGCAGCGGGAGGGTCAGGAGAGGTCTGCCTCGCCATGTGGATCTCCTCCGGGGCAGGCAGGAATCGAACTCATGCGGAAGTGGTTTCAGCTCTAGTGCAGTGTTTTAACCCGCTGCGCCACCAGGGAGGGCCCGGGAGTACACATTTAATGAGCACATCATCAATTCTGCCCTCTTCTCTCCATCTTCTTTGCTAAATTCTTCAAAATCATTCAATTGATTATAGCAGTCTCCCAAGGGTCTTTTTTTAAAAAAAACATTTATTTATTTATGCATACAGAACTGGGGTACAGGCCAGAGGCACAGGTGTGGTGAGAGGATTCACCAGAGACAGAGTGGGGAGCAGAATGCCTTGTTTCTATTTTTAATCTCCTAAAGTCTATTCCCAATAGAATATTCCAAGTCATCCCCTTATTTAAAATCCCTCCAAACTTCCCGATATGTCTAATGCAAAATCCAAATTCCTTATTATGCTTTGTGTGACCTCTTCCTTTGCTTATTACCCTGCAGTAATACTGGCTTTGTCTGGTCTCTCAAGGACACTGTTCCCAGGACCCTTGAGCATGCTTCTGTCTCACTTTGGAAGACCCCTTTCTGGTTCTCTGCATGGCTGGTTTTGTTAACAGAGCCTCCAGGAAAAGGGAGGTTCCAGATTCCCTGTCCCACCCAAGGGAGGGTGGAGCTGAGCACAGAGAGAAAAAGAGTTGGAGGGGAGACGGGAAGAAGAAAGCTGGACTGAGAACCAGAAGGAGACCTGGAGGAGGCACAAGGAGCAGAGAGACATGTGTAGAAACTGGACTGGGTGAAAGAGATGTGGGGAGATTAACAATGGCAGCTTTTATCTTTATTTGATTTTGCTCTTTTCCTTCCAGAGTTGTCTGGCTGTTTCTGACCTTTTTCTATGGGTCCTGATCAGAAAGTGCGTTAGACTTGTAGCAAGCTCTTAGGCCTCTTGGGTCTCAGTGCTTTGGGCTAATCCTATTGGCTGGGCATTTTTCCCACAAGGGGATAGGTATTTATGGGTATTTGATTTGGAAACTTTATTCTTCCTCTTTTCTTTTTGTCCACTAATTATGTTAAAGTTCCTTTTCATTAAAGGTCTTATGCACGGGACTCTGTTTTGCCTTGAAATGGCAGATGGCAGAATATATTTAGAGCAAACAGTTTTGGGGTACCCTTCTCTGTGCCCAATAACAGTTTCTTATTTTTTAGGTCTAAGCTCAAGGGTCACCCTTGATGTAAGAGGTTCCCCGAGTATCTAAGAATGTTTCTCTCTCATTATCCTATTAATCATAAGTAATAATAGCCAACATTTACGAAGTATTTACCATAAGCCAAGTGCTGTCGTGAGCCCCTTCTGGATTAACTCCTTTAGTTCTAATAACAACCTATGAGGCGAGTACCTTACAGGTGTGAACACCGAGGCACTGAAAGATAAAGACACTTTAATCCCAAAAGTTGGCATTTTAGTGGTCTACTGCTGCGGAATAGTCTAAATTGCTGAATCACAGTGACTTCTGCTTTATGGAGTAACTGGGCTCACCTGGCCGGCTCTTTCTCCAGGTGCTCATGTTGTGACAGGCAGGCGGCATCTCTCTGGAGCTGGAGTCATCTGGAGGGCTGCATGAAGCTGAATGTCAATGGGGATGCCTTCCTCCATACACCCCGCTCTTCTCAGGGATGGCGGGGATAGTTGGGGTCTCACAGGGCATCTGTCTCTGTAGCCTCTCTACATGACTTCTGCAGCCTGACAGTCCCAGATGGTTGAAATTCTTTCATGGTAGCCAGCCTCTTTCTATGTGTCATTTCCTCAAGTCCCAGGCAAAAGCTGAAGGTCTTCTTATGACCTAGACTCATAGAGTTACACAATATCATTATGATCTCATGTTGCTGGTTAAAGTGACTCACGGCTACTGCCTGGATTCAAAGGGAGGGAACAATTCAAGAGCAAGAATACCAGGAGGCATTTCAGTAGTGGGGGTGTGAGCAGGGGCATGCCATCCTTGGAGACTGGCTATGCAGCAGCAGCTACATGGAAAAGTCTGGTTTTAAACATAGATAGGCTGTCTACAGAATCCTTACTTTAAACTACTAACATGTTCTGGAATTACTTGGTTTAATTTTGTTTACTCTGTCATTGTCCCAGCTGTTTATTCTTACTTTTCCCAGTTGTATACTCAGAGTATATAGCTGGGCATAGATGAATCCAGCTCATCCTCACTATCCCTCCAGAAGTGGGAAAAAGAGGGTAGAGGGCAAACAAATTCTTTCTAATAATGGATCTGGAAGTCAGATATATTACTTCTATTCCATCCTTTGGGTCCTTTTAGCTCATGGAAATTTTAGAATCATAATTATGCTCTAAATATGCTCTGCTAAAACTCAGAGCTGGGGGGGGATTCGTAAGTAGGAAAAAGGGAAAGCCAATTTCATCTTGGGCAGCCTATTTGTAGCATAAATAATAAAGTTAATTTTATATAGAATGGAATGTTATATTTGTTAGAAAAATACAGACCGTAAGTTCTCTGTGAGGTTTCTAATTCATTCAAATCAAGTACCAGTGGGCTTCAGTTCTATTTGGTGCTGATTAGACGAAAAATCAGAATGACTTGAAATATTTGACGACCTACTTCTGACTACATATCTGAGAATAAGAATCAATGTTACATTTCCAATCAATGTTTTCACTAACTTATGCTAGGAAAATGGCTTTATAGAGCTACTAGTTTCAAGGATTGAGCAGTGAAAATGTGCAATTTGTTAAAGCTTTTTAATAACATTCACTGACATTCACTAACGCCTCCTGAGTTGTTTAATTTCTATAAAGCTGGTCATACAGCAGGTAACTTTATAAGGGTTGAGAGCAAGTGGAAATTTTTGCCTTTTGAATTTGCAATTTTCTGATGTGTTTTCGAGATTGGATAGTAGTTTATTTTGTCAGTGCATAATGCCATAGACAGAGTGACTTAAGCACATTAATTTACTTGTAGTTCTGGAGTCTGGAAGTGTGAGATCAGGGTGCCCTTCATGGCTGGTTTTTGGTGAGGACTTTCCTCCTGGTTTGCAGATGGCTGCCATTAACCCTGTCCTCAAATGCACTTCTCTCTGAAAATGTGTGTGGAGAGACCTTTCATTCTTCCTCTTCTTCTAAGGTCACCAATGTTTAGGGGTCCCACCCTTATGACATATTTAACCGTGCTTACCTCCTAAAAGTCTTATCTCTACATACAGTCTCATTTTAGATTAAGGCCTCAACCTATGGATTTGGGAGTGGGGAGACTCAAAGCAGTTCATAGCATTTGCATCTTAGATATTAATGAGAGAGATGATTTTTCTTCTTAATTATTTTTCCAATTTTCAATCTACTCAAGATTAAGAGAGTTTATGCCTAGTAATCTTCTGTCTCTCAAGAGTATACTCTCTCCCAACATCAAAATACCAAAGACAATAACAAGAAGCACAGCAACCTCAGACTATGTTCATCTTGGTTTTGCTTTTTGAGGAATCATCAGGATTAAGAGTTTACATCCAGATTCATGATCTATGACAAGAAGGGTCATCCAAGACTCATTCCTAGATTTTTTCAAAGGGCAATCCTCCTAGGGAAGAGGAGGACCATTCTGTAGTTAGAAGCTTTAAATCAATTCTAAAGGACCCATTAGTAGAAGAATTTAGGAATTCTTCATCCCATGCATTTGAGTATGCCACAAACTCCCACACAGAAACAGAAATGTATTAGACCAATTCTGTAATAAAATTTGCCAAAAGTTTTTTTTGGGGTTACTCTATAGACAAAACAAACAGCTAATTGACTGCACTAGGGTCTTTTTAGCTGGTCACTCTGACATATTTTAGATAAAGTCTAAGTATTATTTTCAGCTAGAATGTTAGGCAGATACTAAACTTCCTCTCAAATGAATCAGTAAGTTCTTTTTTCTTTTAATTGTGCTGCAAAATTGACCATAATGCCCAAGAAAGATAGAAAGTATAATACTTCTCAAATTAATTTGGGTAGGAGTGAATGAAATGCTGGATGGAAATATAATGCCCACGTCTATTACACACATAAGATTCTTAATGGAATTATCAATTTTGTCCTAATGTTTCTCTCTTAGTCATTGTAGCACAATAGAAACCTTGAACTGAAGGTTTGTATGAAAATTCTGCTTATACAATTCACCCTTATGTGAATTTGGAAAAATTTCCTAACTTTACTGAGTCTCACTGTCCTTGTATTTAACATAGTGACAGCATGGATGGGTTCTTTAAATTTTGAGTGCATTAATTGCAATGATATATGTAATTTAGGTTAGTGCTTAACATAGAATAAATGCTTTAAAATATTAGCTGTTGTTTTGATGGTGATTTTTGCTATGACTACTAACTCCAGGGTCCTTTTTAACAGTGGCATTCTATTTTATTTTTATTTTTTACTTTGGGCTAGGATAAGATTATAAAGAATACAATATATATACATATATGGTCTTCATAAAGACTATAAACAAGACTTTCAACAATAATAGCAACAACAAAGAAAGGCTAAAAATGTACATATTGGGGAATAGAAACAATTTCATTGAAACCTAGAATTCTATTATTTAAATCTATAGTCAGATTGAGATTGAGAGAGTGGATGGTGAAGGTGGGAAGCAAAGTAGGAAGGGTACCATGGTCTCTGGTAGAGAGTTTTGGATGTTTTAGCGGTGGATGTGCACAGTAGTATACATGTGAAGAGATTTGAGCCTATAAACTTAAGTCATATCCAGTGTTATAAACCAGTATTACCTCAATAAAAATAATAGAAGATAAATAAATGCTCAAAAATTAAATCCATTTGCAGTCAAAAAATCCACTTGAATTAAACAAATCCCAAATCTTTTTAGTGTTAAGTTATAACTGTTTCAGCCTATCCTTACACTATTTAGTGATCCAAATGATTGTTTCCTCAGCAGTAATCCTCTCTCCCTCCTCCACTCCAGTATGATTGTATTTATTAAGTCCAGGCTACAGTGGAGTAAAGATGTAACACATTTTGTAAGAGCCGTATAGTAGGTCATTGATATTATGTAAAAATGATATTTCAGTTATATCTGAAATAGTGAGGTCAATTTAGTCAAATCACCCCCTTATTCTTGGCTTATTATAGTTGGTTTCCTTTGAGGGCATCTCTATTTCATGATAAATAGATACTCTATTTCAGTAAACAATTATCATTTCACAAAACCATATGCAACTAAGAGTTGCAAACTTGTAGAAACAAAAATTTAAATGCCCTGATAAAATGAAAATGGGTCTTAAGACGAGCAGGGGAGGCATAAGTTATGATGAGGGCTATGGGTAATTCTATAGTGTTAGCAGTTAGTGACCTGTCCACTGAATCACTGAAACCTCTCCTTATTATGTAATTTCCTTTTTACAATTATATATCCATTTTTATAAATTCCTTTTTATAATTATATATCCATTTATGTATATAATTATATATATCCACTTATATATATATAATTTCTTTTTTATAATTCCTTTTTATAATTATATCTCCATTTTATAAATTATATATCCATTTTTATCAACTGTGTTAATTCTTCCTGCACTGGACATTAAGAGTTTATAAGTGATGATAAAGTCATTTTATCCATGCCTCCAAAAGTAGTATTTTTATTTAAATAGTAATAAATCACTAACATTAAGTTGTAGGGGACTGATTAGATTACTCTTAAGTTTTACTTGTTTAATAAAAGCAAATGTGGTCATTTCAATAACCTCTGATTCAAAGGAAAGAATCACTGAGCACCAGAGGAGTCAAATGCTTGACATGTGTCACCACATCTAATCCTCAAATAGTTTCCAGGGACATACTATTGTCCCACTTTACAGACATAAACCTAGCACTTTGAGAGATTATCTGCCTAAGTTCACTCATTCAAGAAGCTTGAAGAAACTGATAGAATTAAATTTTTTCAGACTGATATGACTCCCTTTTACCACATAGCTTCCCAATTATCCCTTTCTGATAGAAGTATTTCTTAGTGGAGAAACTTTGGAATGCTTTTCTTTGTTAAATAAAGTGAAGTTTAATTGGGATACTCCTATTCCGCTTATCTCTGTTCTCAGGCCAAGGACACCAAGCATGCAAGCCTCATCCTTATGGAACAGCTTCAGCTGCAGAAGTCAGCAGCTCAGGACTGATTCTTGTCACTTCTTTCTAAAATTAAGTATTATCCTTCAAGGATAATATCACCAAGTTATGGAACCCACGTACTTCCTCCATCTTCCCAGTTAACGTCGAAAATCTTCTTTGGACAGTTTGTGCACAGAAAACTTTCAGTAATTTACAACTGTTCTTATTAAACTCTCTAGCAGATAAGTAGTATGAAAGCAAGATGACATAGAAAAAGTATTTTTCTAAACCTCCATTATATCCACTAATAAGGACTGAGCAATGTACATATAGATATTGTATTTATAGGTTAAAATAAGTAAATAGTTTCAGAGGATAGAAAAGAAAGTTTCCAGATTATTATGATACAAGTTCAACAGTGTTATATGATTTTAAAAAATGTTAATGTGCTTAAACTTATAATAACCATTCCTCTTAACTCTATTCCATTTTCATGCAAATCTTTATAAAATCTCAAACCAATTGATAAGTATTAAGCAGAATGTGACCAGACTAATGCGATATATGTAAGTATGCCACCTTTCATTATATATATGATAAATATGATGGCAAACATTAGAAAATGTATTAATATTCATTATTTTACTGAATTACAGGAAAAAAACATAATTGCATGTACTAGTCACTTGACAAAATTTAACATCACTAATAAAAAAATAAAATGAGTAAATATAAATTTTTGTAATGTAGCAAAATCATAATAAAATACTAGACATATTCTCACTGAAGTCAAGGACAAAAATACTATTTTAACTCTTTACTATTTATAAACATTCTAGAAATATTAATCAAGAGAGCAGCGGGCGGGTCAGGAGAGGTCTGCCATGCCATGTGGTCACCTCCGGGGCAGGATCGAACTCATGCTGAAGTGGCTTAAGCTTCTTAGTACTGCGCTTTAACCCGCTGCGCCACCAGCGAGGGTCTACACTTAATTCTTGTTACAACTGTCTAACACAGGTATTTTTATTTCTGTTCTGTTTATTAGAAAATGGAGGTACCAAGTGTCTATGTAATTTGCTCAAGATCTTTGAAACTTCAAAGCCAGTTCTTTTAAAATACTTCAAATCAGAATATAATTCCTCCCGTGCAGTGTAAAACTCCTTAGGAACATTTTAAAAATATTGAAAATAAAAGCCCACATAAAAAAAAAAGTATTTTGTTCTTGATTTGAAGAATCATACTTTAAAAATGCTAATTTCCCTTCATTAATTAACTGACTAATTGATTTTATGTTATCTCAATAAATGCACATGGAAGTTTTTTTTAGGTAGATAAGCTATAGGTCTTACATTGCCAGAACCATTACTAAAAAAAGGAGTAAAATAATAGGGTAGGAATGCTATCCTACTTTAAAATATATCATAAAAGTGTTTTAATTTAGGCCCTCCCTGGTGGCGCAGCGGGTTAAAGCACCACACTAAGAAGCTAAAAGCCACTTCTGCATGAGTTCCATTCCCGCCTGCCCCAGAAGTGACCACATGGCGTGGCAGGCCTCTCCTGACCTGTCTGCTGATCCCCTCAGCAGTGTACTTCGTTGATCTGCCTGTTCTGCTCCCCACTCTGTCTCCGGTGATTCCTCTCACCGACCCTGTGCCTTTGGCCAATTCTGTATGCACAAATAAATAAATCTTTAAAAAAAAAAGTGTTTTAATTTAGATAATTGTGTATTGATACCTGAGTAAGCAGACAGATTATTGGGATAGTATAGAGTCCAGAAATTCAAATATTAATGAAGATTTAATTTCCAGAAAAGGCGCTATTTTAGAACAGTGGAAAAATATATTCTTTAACAGACTGTTAGCATTAATAAACTGAGTCTCTCCTTTACTGTTGGAACCCAAAAAATGCTATATGAACTGATTAAATGTTTAAAAAGAAAAATTAAAAACTATAAAACTACTGAAAGCAAAGTAGAAATTTAAAAAATGAAAATCATGTGCATGGGATGGAGGGATTGGAGAGGAACTTTCTAATCAAATATGAAATCTAAAACCATGAAAAAATACTGACAAACACCCTTGCATATACATTTTAAACATAAACGAAATCAAAGGGTGGATATTAAATGGGAGAAACACTTGGAAGTATATGGTAGAAATCTTCCTTTAATTAAGACATACAAACCAATATGAAAACAGTGAACTCAAGTTAGCAACATGGATACAATATATAAAAGGGGAGACTTACTTTATATCATATTTTTTTTACACTTAAAAATGTTATTGTGTATATTGAAAAACCTTATAAACAACAGAATAGACTACCACTATCCTATGATAAATCACTTTCTTAATTATCTTTCCAAATATTTTCTATATTTTCACCAGAAATGAATTATATGTTATAATAATCCACTTTATCTTAATAAATATCTTTGAATATTATTGAATGTACTCCTATATGACAAAATAATTTTTCATGCTTTACATATTTGTTTCCAGTTTTTTTTTGTTATGGAAAATATTCCTTAAGTTGTCTTTGAGAATATCCTTAATTATTGCATTAAAATATCCCCCAAGTAGAATTATTAAAAGGTCATTTATCTTATTAATTTCAAATTTTTTAAATTGTATTTCATTAACACCGTGCATGTTTTGGGGCTATAGGTTCTTACTAAAGAGGAGTGCAAAGTCTTTTAAATAACTTTTGGACATTTTTTGGTCATTCTAATTTGCACACTGTCGAGCTGTATTTGTGGTTAACTGTTTTATTGTATTCTTGATAGAATTGTGCTTCACATATTTAAGAAATCTGGACAATTACACTTTTGGATAAGATACCCTACTATTGTTTTAATATATAAATGATAACTATTGGGATTGAATTTTATTACATATGCATTCTGATTTTTTTCTTTTTTTGGTTTTAATAATCTGTTTGGAAGAAGTAAATGCTGGATCTGTTTGTTTAAATTAACTATCTAGTGTAGAAACAAATGATCTGATCATTTGTAGAGTATGTAATCAGTAGAGTATGTATTTTTGCAATCAGTTTAGGGATGGTGTCACAAATGGTACCTTAACAAAAAAGTCAGAGAACCTATCTATACAGATTTATCAAGCAGCCAGGCAAAAAGAAAACCGATGAGTCACCATTGAATTTGGATGGCCCTCCAGTGTTCTTCTTGATGGTAGGTTTTTTTTTTAAGCAGTGTTCTATACTTTTATCTTTCCATACTAAACCGATACTTTAAACCCCTCCTTTCCACGGGGGCTGGTTTCATTTCCATCAGTCCAGGGAGGACACAAACAGCTCCGTGTTACATTGTCAATTAAACCAAGGTGGAAGAGGGGGAGGGTGGGTGCAGTGATAAATGAGCAGTCATTTCACTGTTTTCTTTCCAGCAGAAATCAGAGCCAGATTACACTTTATCTCGCCCTGACTTTTAACAAGATAGATAGCCACGCAAAATTTTCAGGTTCAAATAATTTCCATCAAAAGGGCTAAAATCCTCATCTTCTGGTCATACTGAACTTTCATCCTTTAAACTGAAGGGATCCGATTTCTTTTACTGAATAAGAAAGAATTTATTCAAATCACTCTCCTAATCTTAGGTCGTTAACCGAAATAAAGGCAAATGATAAAACAAACAAACAAAAAAATTAAAGCGACCATTTGATGCAGAACTTTTTAGCGATTGCTCCCCCAAAGTGGGGTATCAGATCCTAAGGCAAGTGATCCGGTTTACTGTTATCAAACAGTAATTGGCTGTTTGTTAACAAACTGTTTATCAACAGTATTGGTTGAGACAACAATAAATTACATTTTAAACAATATACTTTTGGAAAAACAATTCCTTTTAATTGCATTTCAAACGAGAACGCCAACATTTGTCTTTGTTATTTGATATTTAGTACACATCACTCTGCTTTTAAGGCATTATATTGCAGTACTTCATTTATTAAAAACAGAAATCTGTTTTGAGAAAAAAACCTAATTTCAGAAATACAGGGAAAAAAAGAATTTGGTAGTGCGTTTTTCTTTTTTCCTTAGGTGTTTGGTAAGAAAAAGCAAGTGTCGGAGTCTTTTGGAGAAGCTTCCCTCGGCATCCGTAGGTGCCACTGTCAGGCTCAAATCATTTGTCAGTACTTTTAAAAGAAGAAGAAGAAGGAGACGACGACTTCTAAACGACCCCTCTCATAGATGACCTGGATGCTGCCAGACTAAATGATCTTTTCCAAGGTGAACCCTTCAGTGTGGGCTCAGCACTGGGTCAGCATCAGGAGCAACCAGACAGACGTCAGATTTGGTGATCTTCCTGGAACCTGGCGAGATGGTGCTAGAGAGCGAGTGAAAAATCTCCCTGGAAAGGCGCAGAGACCGCAGTGCAAACCCCTCAAGCCGGGAGGGCAAGACAGGGCGTTTTGGCTGGCAGGGGCTGGCAGCGCCATCTCGCTGACAGATGCCTCTCTGACTGCCTTACGAGCTCCTTTGAGAGCAGGTGGGAGGATTCCACTTTAGGCCCCAGCAGTGCCCGAGGTCAGGGAGAATGTTCTATCTTGCACTGCCCAGTCAATTTGTCAAGGTCCCACATCGGATAAATAACTGTCTGCCCAGACCTTTATAGTGACTAATCCAAATAAATTGCAGTCACTTTTACTGAGCACTTCAGCGGGCAACAGGGTTTTAATGGCTGTGCTTCTCAGACCTCCAGAGGAGACACCCCGCGGCCTTTGCAGGCACCTGAGCCCCAGGCCGACCTAGGAGTCTCAGGGTTCCCTCCAGGAGTCCCGGGGCCTTTGGGATCGGTAGTTGATCCCAGTTTGCTGGCGGCATCTGCTGCCAGGAGTTGCCACATGGGGTTTCCAAGGGTTAAAAGCAAAGGTAATGTTAATCTTCTTTGTGGAATTTTACCTCCTGGCCTGGTGTGATGATCTCCCCTCGGGGATCTTGTTTACTCCCCACTTTCCATCCCTTTCCCCAGTTGCGCTAAACCTCAGAAATCTGAAATATCTTCTGCTTTCCACTTGAAGTCTTGGGGCCCATCAATCCTAGGTTACCAATTTCCTCTGGGATCTTTAAAGCTTTGATCCCCAAACTTTCAACCCCATTTACCCCACTTCCAATCGTCCCCGCTGGGATCCCTCTGAATGCCTGCTCAAAATACCTGCTGGCGCCAGAGGAAATTCATTGTAACAGATACCCAGCGGGTGTAAAACCAACACTGGCCTTCCAGGATCACTTTCCTCCCCACCCTCTGCCCCATCAACTTGTCGCTTACTGAGCGCTAACCTCAGGAATGATTGTGAATCCTGAGTGCCGGGCTGGACTACTAGGAACCACTTTAATTGACCCGATGATTGCTATCTCGCACGTTGCTTCCCGCCTTTGCCTTCTACAACAGTGCTCGGTCTTCCGAGTCTGTGGAATTAAAAAGTGAGGTCGCGGATGAGTCCTCAGGAGCTTTTAGGTAGGATACAACAGATCTTCAATTAAACTTAAGAAATAAATATCTCAAGTTAAACTTTAATTTCTCCATTTGCTTCGTTATGGAAGTGAATCAATCACAGAAATGTAGTAAATCTTATTCATGTGGTGACAGTCAAATGAACTAGATTTAGTTGACAATGTAATTTTGCATTGGATTTATTTGTGGGTGTTAATTAGATTTCATATATAAGATGAATCATTCATAAAGATTTAAATGAATGTAGGTGGCCAGGATGTTAAGGGAAACGATCACTAAAAAGGGCAACAGACTTTGTTTTCCTAAACATTTGTAACAGTGTCCAGCAGGTTTTATATGAACAAATAAAAACTTTATTTAATATTTCTTTTTTCACAAAAGCAAAATGTTACTCCGCTAACAAAAAGTGTTTGACCGTTAATGAAATCTTCTTATGTAATATCCTGCCCTTTCTACAGTTGGCTCTTTACAAATGATTTGGCGGGCACATGCACATAATAATTATGCAAAACTCTTGAGTTTTATAAAATGCTGAAATAAAGCTATATGCTGGGTTTTATATATCAAAACATTTAAAATTGTAAAGATAGCCAGTCCTTCAGGTGATTTTATTTCAAACTCCCCCCCTGGAAATTGTGTCCCAAAGGAGAAGCTATGGCTTTGTCTTTCTCCTGTGGAGAACTCTAGGTTCTCAATGATTCCAGAACCCAGTTTTGATTGACAGCTAGAGAAGAAAGCTAAGGCAGAGACCTGCTCAGACTTCCTGGTCACCTAGGTCATTTTGAGTTTAGCTCAGCTGATGCAAAGTGCAATTGGCAGTCAACATCAGTGAGTTACTTTCTCCAGTGGCATCACCATTATGCTCATGAACTTCAGTAACTATTTTTGTTTTATAAATCACTTCAGGAAATCTGGTCTGATTTGTAGTACAAGATAGAATTTAAACAGGGTTTAAAGATAAAGTTCAGATACATAGTGGGAATTGGCAAGATCTTCCTGTAGGAGAAAATTTGTCACATTTCAGATATGGGAAGACCGAGTAGAGCCAAAATCATTTTTGTTATTTGAGGTATATCTGGATTATTAGGCTTTCAAGTTTGTTCCTCTGCATAAAGACATGGCAGAAAATGTCAGTATTTTGTATCTTTAAGACAGCATCTTCTGGTTTTGAAGAAGCTAGGATGATTTTAGGAGAAGACAAAGGAGAATGTAGGAAATAGTATACAAATCAGAGGTAGAGCTAATAATTATTGTAATTACAATTTCTTGAACCTTTTAGAGATCATGAGGAGGGACCAGGTATAAGAGGGAGCTTCTCAAGACTGCCAAATTAGATTTCTGAGAATTTATTTGACAGTTAAACTTTTCAGGATAAGTTAACCAACTGAATTTTCTCACTCCAGGGTATTTTGATGTGTGACAGAGCATAACATTGTTGTTTTAGGTATTACCTGAAAATAAATTATTTTTGGACAAAAACAAGGTAATGATTAGTTTTAGGTTAATGATGATAGACAAGAAAACAAAACTTCATTTGACAAAAGTGAGGTGAATTATTAGAAACAAAAGAACAGCAACAACAAAGGAATAGAGAATAAAAACTTAAGATAAAAACAGCAGTTGAGTACCAGATGTAATGATTGCATTTGATTATCTTCCTTTGGAATGATTCTAAATAATCTTGGATAATTTGTGGACTTTTCAGATTTTTTGAAAGGTGAAATTAAAAAAAACTTGCAAATAGTTTCTTAATACTGGACTTACATTGTCCAAAAAGTAGAAATAATTTTCTAGTGAATTTGATTTGTATTAGCAAGGCAAGTAATTTTTCTTCCAGGTAACAAATCTGAACCCAGATGATTATTCAACCTTCTCTTCTGCTTTTTGGAAAACAACTTTATTAAGATAAAATTCATGTCATATGATTACTTATTTAGAGTTTGAAAGTTAGGCTTTTTAGTATATGCAGAGGATTGTGCGAACATTACTACAAACTAATTTAGAATATTTTCATCCTCTGCTGAGCCCCTCCTAGAGAGAAATGCCCTTCCGACTAGAAATCAATCCCACTCCTTGTTTCTACCCCAGGAACAAGGCAGCCACTAATCTACTTTGTTTTTATAGATTTGTGTGTTCTTGATATTTCACATAAATGGAATCGTATATTGTCTCAGTTGACTGACTTCCTCAGCATCATGTTTTTGAAGTTTATCCATGTCATAGCTTCTGTCAGTACTTCATTCCTCTTTTGGGTAAATAATACACTATTTATACATCCCACATTTAATATATCCACTCATCAGTTGATGGGCATTTTTTATTATTTTTATGAATAATACTGCAATGGAAGCTGTGTAGAACCTTTTATGCTCTACTAAGCTTGGGCTGGATAAATAGTGCCAAGAGCTGCTGGATCTGTATACCATGAGATAGTATGAAAATTTGTTCTATACCTTACAAAAATGGAAATTTTGGGGGGGTAAGATTGATTTATTTATGCATACAGAACTGGGGTACAGTCCAGAGGTGCAGAGGAGGTGAGAAGATTCACAAGAGACAAAGTGGGGGGCAGAACAGGCAGATCGATGATGAGAAGAGCAGAGGGAGATCAGGAGAGGTCTGCCATACCCTGAAGTCATCTCCCTGGTCAGGGATCCACCTCATGCTGAAGTGGCTGCAGCTAGCTTCATAGTGCTGTGACTTAACATGATGTGCCACCAGGGAGGGCCTGAAAGAAACAGAATTCTAACCCAAGTTATTATCAGGTTATAAATTGTTTTCCCTCACGTATACATACAGTTTGTCTCTAAGAAGCATTGTAGGAGTAAAAAGCTATTCAATTTGTCTCTTCATCTGAAGCACTTAGAAGAACGGGAACTGGAAAACAGAAAAAGTTTTTCTTTTTTTCTGTTTACAGACAGGCAAATTAATAAAGTTAACCAATTAAGCTATATTCCAGTATTAGGAACAAGCTATATTTGCTCACAGACTTTCCATCTGGTGCAATTTGAACAATTTATTGTTGTTAACTCTGCTAAGCCTAAATTCTTGGAAGCCTGCTTGCTACTGTAATTCCTATAGTTGCACAGAATATTTATTTTATACTTTAATTAGTATTCCCCATTTGTTAAGCAGAGCTTCTTTAGCCTTATTTGGTGTGGTTCTATCAGCAAACATTTGATTCTATGACTGCAAAATTATTTGCATTTTTTAAGAGGGGTTAGGTAGAATACTTATGGTGCTGTACTTTGCAACAATGATGAATCTAGTTCCAACAAGTATTTTAAAACATTTAATGTTTCCAAAGTAGAACTCCAAGGAGAACAGATGGCATAATTATTGAAGTGGACAGCTGTTAGCACTTGAACATGCTCTCGGTAAAAATGGGTCATAGATTCATCCAACAGCTATTTATTGATTGTCTGTCAAAACAACACTGATATTGTTGATATGAATGAGTTTCTTCTATTTTTTTTTAAATGTAGGGTTTTCCATTACCCTATTAAAACAGATAAAATACTGCTCAAGCCTGGGCCAATTCTTAATTGTAGCATCATTTGAGAGATAGTAAGATGCATAAGATATTTAAATATACTTTGAGATATAGGTGCTGAAATCATTTTGTTTCAGATACTATTTATTGCAGAGACTTATTACATAGGCTTACCTAGTACCTCCCAGATACCTGAAACATTTTTGGAACTTAAAAATTGCTTGGGGTGGCACAGCAGGTTAAAGTCCAGCACCGAGAAGCTAAAGCCACTTCAGCATGAGTTCGATCCCCAGCCCTGGAGGTGATCCACATGGCACGGCAGACCTCTCCTGACCCACCCACTACTCCCCTCAGCAATGTGCTTCATTAGTCGGCCTGTTCTGCTCCCCGCTCTGTCTCTGATGAAGCCTCTCACTGTCTCTGCACCTATGGCCTGTACCCCAGTTTGTATGCATAAATAAATAAATCTTTTACAAAAATTGCTTGGAGCATAATCTGTTGCACACATAGTTTACTATCTTTGAGATGCATCTGATTCTGTTAAAAAACCATATAATCAATCTAATTCTGACTGAATTAAGGTTTACATTGTGAAGAATGAATTCTAGAATGTATGGTTGTTACTATATAACTTATAATTGTGGGTAATGATGAAAAAGAAAAATCTACTTTGGTAGCATCAGCAATACCTTTGCAAAAAATTTCAGTTCACTCTAATAGAGGGGGAGGAAGAGTGGAACAGAGGATTGTGGAGGGACATGGTCTATGGACCCTTTGGAACTGGGTGAAGTAGTTGGGCTTCTGAAAATGCAGTTGAGGCATAGCAATATGAACTGGACTATGTATTTCAGATAAGATATTCCACTCAAGTAACATCATGTGGTCAAAATTTTGGGACCCCCTTTTACCTACTCCAGCACTGCAAAAGCAACTGCCCAGCAAGTATCTCCTTGAACTTTGGTAAGGTTCATCCTCATGTGTTACTATATGGTGTGAAACATATTTGGATGTTTTGGTGCCAGAATAACGTTGAAGTTACTTAATGTGTGTGGGAATATTATTCCCTGATAATTTTCTTTGCAAGCAAAGAAATGAGATCCAACTTCCTCTCAATGATATAAATAAACTTAGTCCTTTTTTGCAGATGTACGTGTTTACATTCTTAATTACACATGCTATTTGCATATTACAAGATAAGTGGTATCCTGACAAGCAGTCTACAGAATTGGCTGCAGTAATTAATCTCACTATGGATATAGTGAGATTAATATATATATATATATAGCCATATATATCATTCAAGTCACTCTCAAAACTATTGTATAGAATGTCAACTGCTTCCAGATACAAATTAAGTGAATAAATGAGAAAATGAATGATGAAATAAGTACACCATTAAACCTAGACATTCAGTGTCTCCATAAGAGTAGAGAAATTCACTATAGTTTTTGGTAATCTAGTTATATAACTTGAATTTTACTCTAAGGATACTTAGCACTTTTTTCTTGTCTCCTTGCAGTGTAAGAATATTAAAACTTTTTTATATTACCTGGTAATTAGGCTGTATTATCTGTTAAACAATTTGGAATACTTCACTATATAGGTTACCAAGGCTCATATTTTGAGATAAAGAAAATGAGTAAGCGGAAAATAAGTATTATCTCAGTTGGATTTTAAAAATGTTCAGGCTAGTATTTTGGAGATTCTCTACTGATGGATGAGGGCTGGATCTTAAATACAGAAAAAAAATGACAAAGCAATGGTGGGTAAACACTGAGCTTCCCATTGCAGGCAGCTGGCTCAGAATTGAGAGGCAGGCCCTGAACCATAAAAGTATTCTTTTTGTATCTTCATGAGTTCAAGTGTCACTAACACAATGCCTGTCCAGAAAATGTGCAGATCTCTAGAATAATGACCATATACTCAGATGCACAGCTGTGGAGCTCTGTGCTTGCTTGTGTGTGTGTTTGTGTGTGTGTGTGTGTTAGAGAGAGAGAGAGAGAGAAAGAGAGAGAGAGAGAGAGAGAGCCTCTCTGGTGGCACAGGGGTTAAGTCTCAGCACTATCAAGTTATCACCAGCCACTTTCCAGGGAGGTAACCCACACATGGCAGAGCAGACCTCTTCTGTCTTGCCCACTGCTCCCTTCAGCAGTGTATTTTCCTAGATCTGCCTATTATTTTTCCCACTCTGTCTCTGGTGAATCCTGTCATTCTCCTCTCCCCCTGTACCTCTGGTCTATACCCCAGTTCCATGCATAAATAAATACAATAATTATTTAAAAGAAGAGAGAGAGAAATAAATTCAGTTTTCACTTGAGTGTAGTTTCTTTCAGTAGCAATTATTGCAAAATATCAGTTGAATATCACTTAAATGGCATACCTTTTGTTATCACTGTTCTATGTATGTTTCAGAACTAGGTCAGGAAATCTGCTGCAAGTACTGGACATTTTAGAAACTACTATTCAATTTTTAAAAAATTTTCTAACAAGTATATTTTATCAATTTTGGAAAAATTTGGAAAATGCAGAAAGCAGAAAGCAGGTAATAATTATTGTCATGATTCAATTCTGAATAAATAAAGCTCACCATGAAGGGTAAAATTGGGCTTTCAGTGTTAAGCTTAATGCAGTATGAACACAGATTTAGTTTTGAATAATGCTCACCTTAAATTTACATAATGCTGGCCCTCTCTGGTGCTATAGCGGGTTAAAGCTCAGCACTAAGAAGCTAAAGTCACTTCCGCATGAGTTCGATCCCCACCTGCACGGGAGGTGATCCACATGGCGTGGCAGACCTCTCCTGACCCGCCTGCTGCTCCCCTCAGCAGTGTATTTTGTCAGTCGGCCTGTTCTGCTCCCCACTCCATCTCTGGGGAAGCCTCTCACTGCCCCTGCTCCTCTGGCCTGTACCCCAGTTCTGCATGCACAAATAAATAAATCTTTAAAAAAAATTTATATAGTACTATGATGTACTATTGCTTCAATTAAGGAAAAAGAAAAAGAAATCTCACAGTAAGGTTATCTTTTTCATAGCTGATTCTCAATGTCTGCTGAGCACTTACGACTTCCTGTATTACACACATTCTGGGAAGATCACTGATCTTTTCTGGCAAAATAGGCATGTAATGGAACACCCCTTCATGCTTCTGTTACATTGTATGGATAGAGTTGACATTTTAACAATGGAACAGTTGCTTCTTTTATTCTTATTTCAAAACTGAGAATATGTCTAGTCAGTGGTAAGAAAGAGCATCACACTTCTATTTTTAGAGGAAATGTTTAAAGATAATAAATGTTTAAAGAACTATCTGTGTTTCTCTTGGTTGTAAAAATTTCAAAATATACACTAAAACAAGAAAAAACTAAATTAGTGTCACTTACAGTTATTTCTTACTAGTAGAAAGAACGGTAGACAGCTGGGGAATTATTTATTTACTCCAAGTGAATCTTTCTTGTGCAAAAAAATACTTCAAGGGTAAACCTAGTCAACGTTATCACAAAAAGCTTAGGGGAAAAAATGAACCATGGTTTTTAGTAAAAAAAATTATTTTTTTAGTTAAAAAAATACCATTGTAGATGTTTTCAAGCAAACTAAAAAAAAAAAAAAATTCTATGTAATACTGAGTGTTAACCGAGCAATTCCAATTAGTGCAATTCTTGTAGCTAATATGCTACTAGTATTTCTAATAACTGCCAAAATGTCCTTTACTTGCTTTTTTTTGCCACTGACCAATAATATATACTCAAAGAAAACAGAATCAATCTCTTTCTGGATAAGAAGAATAGCCAAGAAAACTATCTTGCCAGACTACATGGTGAAGAATTTCTTTTTGTAAAAAGCATCAAAATATGTTACTATACATTGCCTTGTATATATGTAATATACGTAACAGATGAAAAGTGTTAGCTCCTTCAGTTCAATATTTACATACAAACAGTGATCATCACAGTCCCTTTGCTGTTTTATGTTTTAAAAAGAACTTGTAAAAATGGAAATTCCAGAAATGTTTGTTTCTTAGAATGAGAGTCCTTTAAAATTTCTGGTATATAACAGAACACTTTAAAAATTTGTTTTGGAGCATTAAACTTAACATACTATGTTTTAGACAACACATGAGAGCAACCTGGATTTAGGGGTTTACACTGTCTTTGAAGTTTCTTAAATCTCCGTGAGACCTAAAAGACTGTTTATAACTAACAGTTGCTTTGTAAAAACAACATTGATGAGATGCTTTAAAATTTTCTTGTTAAATTTTTATAAGAATATGTGGCTTGGGAAAAGAGAGCATCTGTATTGCAAGATGATATCATAAAATTGATTTCTATAATCTCAGAAATAGAGAACAGGATGCTTAGCAGAAAAGAGACTTCTCAGTGGCTAGCATACATGCCAAAAATTAAAATATGGAAAGTTTTATCATCTCTAGGTGAGCCTAATAATTTCAGAATATTAATATAAGACAAGTGATGCAGCGTCATTAATACATTTTTCTGGTGGGTGTTTTTGTTGTTAGATTAATGGACCAAATATTTGTTGTGTACAGGTTTGAGAGGAAAGCTAGACTTTATTGAGCATTATCAAACCTATTAGTGTATGTCTTCTGCAAAGTTTTGCTTCAAAGTGATTAGATTTTATTTAAAACACTCCTAAGAAGATCTTGCCTGAAAATATCTTTTATTAGTAATTGGAGTTGCTGGCAGGGAGAGAAAAACATTTCACAGTTGTTTAAATAACAGGTTTTTTTTTCTTTTTTTTTCACATTTGCTTTGTAGCTCATTTACTCTTGGCTATGTGCTTTGCATAGTCAATTTTGGGTCAAGAGAAAACCAAGGAATGGAGGGAAACTCAACAAAGATATCACTTTCCCAAATGTTGATTTATTTCTCAGTTCGTTCACTAATTAGTGCCTTCTGGAAAAATTTGAACAAAAATTTGTTTCAGTGAATCCCACATTAATAAAAAAATTCTAATTAGAGATTTGGTAAAGAAAAATTCAGAAACTTGGCATTTTACTTATGATATTATATCATAAACTTTATTATATCACTCTATAATATTCATGTATACAATATATTGACATATATTAATATATAGTATATACACTTACTATGCATTAGTATGTCTGTACTACATTTATTCTTTACTTATTCTAATCACACAGGTACTATACAATTTTTTTCCAAAAATTTATTTGTTTATGCACACAGAACTGGGGAACAGGGCAAAAGTGCAGGGGCGGTGAGAGGCTTCCCCAGAGATAGAATGGGGAGCAGAACAGGCAGATCCACGAAGTACACTGCTGAGGGGAGCATAGGGCCGGTCAGGAGAGGTCTGCGCGCCATGTGGGTCACCTCTGGGGCCCGGTATCAAACTCATGCGGAAGTGACTTTAGCTTCTTAACGCTGTGCTTTAACCCTCTGTGCCACCAGGGAGGGTAACAATTTTAAAAATTAGTTGCATGGCCCTTCCTACCTTTCTCCCGTTACTTTAAAATTTATTATTCAGATTACTAATAATTTATATGCCACAATATTTGTCCTTTTACCTAAATCATCTTAATCATGATGCAATGGGAGTGATTTTGGGCTCAAGGAGGATATTTTAGTCATGCTGTCTTTTCCAGGCGCCCTCCTCCTGAAAGCAAAGGCAGATTTGTTAAAGCTACATACTCAGATGCATGTTATTAAGTTTTTAAAGATGGAAGGGGATTTCAAGATGAATGTTAGAATCGATCTACCATTCTAACACGAGTGTTATAACATTTAACTTTGTGATGGAGGACAGTCAAACATATTTAAATAGATGTCAAATACTGTTTTTTTCTTTATGCTCTATCATATAGATACTGATACCTGAAAGACACTGAAAATTTGGATTTATTTTGAGATTTTAGAGATTCCAAAGTGTTTCTGCTCACTTAATGTTTTTTCTAGAATAAATCTTATATTTTGATGGTGAATGACAATATACCTTGCTCACTATAGATTAATCTTTATAATTAAATTATATGATAACCAGTTTTATTCAGAGAAAGATATTACGGCAGGATAATTCAGAACATGTGTATGGAATCATTTCTCTTCGTATATATCTATTTCATTAATTTTCCTTCTTAACATCTCACCAAGCAGTCCCTATCACATTTTTTTTTTTTTTGGTTAATGTAAATAGGAGAGTCCTCTTGAATCCTGCCTGTATCACTGCTTACATAGGTTGTTGATCAGCTTTATCTGGATTTTATTTATTAATTTATTAAAGATTTGTTTATTTATTTATTTATACATACGTACATACATACATACATACAGAGCTGGAGTACAGGCCAGAGGTGCAGGGGCGATGAGAGGATTCACCAGAGACAGAGTGGGGAGCAGAACAGGCAGATCGAGGAAGTACACTGCTGAGTGGAACAGCGGGCGGGTCAGGAGAGGTCTGCAGCGCCATGTGGATCACTTCCGGTGCTGGGATCGAACTGGAACTGACGTGACTAAAGTGGCTTTAGCTTCTCAATGCTGTGCTTTAATCCGCTGCGCCACCGGGAAGGGCCCTATCTGGACTTTAAACAGTTGTCATGGCTTTTAAACAGAAAGGCAATACTTAAAACATGTCTTGTTAGACAAATTTTCTTGTTATTATTTCTAATTTAATAATTAAGGAATTAAAGATGTTTCTTAAATTGCTTTTGGCTTGAAAATATAGTGTTTTTTTTTTTTTTTTTAACACAATACTTAGCTTTGGCTCTTGGCCAACGTTTATGCCTTGCATGACATTTGCGAATGCTTTCAAATAAAAAATGTGCAGAGTTGCATTTATTTTTTTGGCCTCATAGATAGCATAAACGCTGTTTCCATGCTTATTTTAAACCATTTCTGTAAAAGATGTAATGCTACTTATATTTTAAACAAGTCAGGAGTCTCAACAGTCTGTGTTATGTTATCACATATGATTCTTTGCATTAAAAGGATTATTTTCTATTTTTGCAATGGTTACTTTTTGGACATCAAAAATATCAGTAACTGAAGCAAACAATTCGCTAGCAGGACAAGACTATAAAGAATAAAGAATAGCCCTTTAAATTATATTTAAAGACATATAGTTTAATGGCCAAAATTAATTTTTAAAGCCTTGTGTTCTAATATTCCTCTAGTAATCTAATGAAGCTGTAGAATGCTCTCCACAGCAATGTATGCATACTTCCAAAAATTTATTTTCAGTAAGGCTCTTTAAGTCTTCTCTCATCATAGAGCATAGATTAGAAAACTCTGTGGCAAATTAATATATTTTATATTTGATAAAGAATATGTACACATGTACATTTGTGCTATAGGACATACATATATTTCATTTTTTAAAAACTTCCTTTGAAATATCCACAAATAATTAAAAGCATGAAAATCTTAGTTTCTCTTTAAATTATATCTAAGTTCCAGGTAAATTTGCTAACTTTTAGAAATCAATATTTTAATGAAATAAAAGGGCATGTTCATTCAACATGAAGATAGTTTATGAAACCCTCAAGCCTTTAGCAGGCTTCATACTTGTATAGATACTCATATTTTAGATAAATTTGCAAAAAAATGTTACTTTGTTTTCTTCAGTAACAGTTAAAAATGTTCTCAATTTTTCTTAATGATTCCTGATTCAAAAATTACTAAGAAATGTATTATTTTGAGTGAGTTCACAATTCCCAGGTGTTTGGGGGTTTTCTATGTCTTTTGTTATTGATTGTATTTTCATACCATTTCCAGGAGAATACATACTGTGCATGATCTCCATGCTGCAGCATTGATTGTAACCTGGTTTGTATATAGTACATTCAGGCAAATGTCTTAGGTGCACTTGAAAGACTGCATACTGCCATTGTTGGCGATATTGCTCTATATATTTCAGTTAGGTCAAGATGGTTGATACAGTCTTACTGTTTTATGCCTACTCATTCTATCAGTTACTGATAGAATAGAATATTACTGGAATATACTGGAATATTAACATCCCCAAATATGATTGTTGTGGTGGGTTGAATAGTGTTCCCTCAAAAATCCATGTGTGTCCAGAATCTGTGTATGTGTCTTTATTTTAAAAAAGAGTCTTTGCTGCTGTGATTAAGACACGGTGGCACTGCATATGGGTGACCCTTACCCAATGACAGACATCCGTATAAGAATAGGGAAACTGGACAGAGACACAAAAGGAATATGAGCATGTGTCAGTGGGGGTAGAATTTGGAGTTATGAAGTCACAGGCCAGTAATATCTTGGGTTGCAAAAAGCACCAGAGCTCGTGATGGCAGGAAGAATCCTGAAACCTTCAGTGAGAAGGTGACTTCGAGTGCAGAGTCTAGACTTTGGTAGGTAAGGGTATAAATTTTTGCTGTTTTCTGTCAAAGAGTAGGAGCTATAACGTTATGTAACTGCTTTGACAGACTTCTCTGTAATGCTTCATAATTTTTAAAAACCTACGTTCTACCATGTTGCTGATACCAAATCAAGTAGAATAGTCTTGCTAATATTTACAGGTAGGAATGTGATTCTGCTATAGATTTTCAATAGAAAGTAAATATTTGCTTCATGTCCAATTAGAAGGTCAAATTCAAGCAAAAGGAATACAAAGGTGAAATCCCCTGAATCTCCACCTAGACTGTTATTTATCAAGCACAGAACAACTCTGTGCTAAGTACTGTGCTGTACCTTTTTCCTAAGAGACAGAAGCAGTTGTGCTCTCATGATGCTCTCAGCACTGCAAGCCCCCTCTCCCCCAACCCCTCACAAATGGCTCATCAGTATTCTACTATGTTAACAGGTGTGCTGTTTTGGAATTATTTCCCAATTCATAATCCTTTGTCGGTTAGCTGATTTTTGTCTCCTTCTTCTTCCTTACTCATTTAAACTCACCAAGGAAAGAGGCTGAGGGAAGCTACTCTTTGAAGGGGGGCTAAGGAAGGAGAAGATGGTCTTGAGCAGATGGCAACAAGAAGGGAAAGTTTTACAGACTTAGCAGGTGACAGAGAGGAGGAGGGGGGGATAAAGGGTGCATAGTAGTGAGACACCTGCGTCCCAGTTTTTCTCCTCAAGTAGAAATTCCACCTTGGGAACCTCTTGGATACATCCTAAGAGAGCTGTGAGCGTTTGTCTAGGGAGAGGGACCCATGTGGAACACCTGTTACTGGGCACTAGTGACTGGAACATTGCTGAGGAGTCAAAGCTGGAGGTCCTCAGACCCCCCAAGAGCTTGGGCAAAAGCCTGTATAACAGATACAAGACAATTCCTTCAGTGCTGTGCTTTAACCCTCTGCGCCACCAGGAAGGGCTGACAATTCCTTCAAATCCACACCATACCCAAGCCCAGTAGTTGAGTGATACCCTGTAGAAATTGCTCCCTCTGGAGGGGAAGAGGGGAATGGGAGAAGCAGAAGGGACTGGGCTTGTCGGAAGAGACAAAACAAAACACTTGAATATTTATACAAGCGACTGCTGAAATAAGAAGGCAAGGGTAACAGGTGAGTGGTCTGGTTAAAGCCTGTACCTACCCCTCCTAACCAGCCTCACTCGCCAACGCAAGCCCACTAGGAAAGTGGCGCGCAGTGATGCCTCACTTGGTATCTGAAGAGGCCACATTTTCTTCACAAGTGTTCTTAAGTCAAATGGTAGGAAATGGACAGTTGTCTCATTTTAGACATTTTCATTTTTTTTCCTTACCGTACTTACTGGCAAGGTCAAATCTCTGTTTATACAAAATGGAAAACTTCTAGTAGTAAAGTGCCCCTGAAATTAGGATTTCTAACTGTGCCCTTCCTAGCGTCATATTAAATAATGGGCTTACATTTTATTACTCTAATCATTGTCTTTGTAGAAGAACATCTAAATGTCACTTCTCCCTGTCTTTATCTGTCTCCTTTGATGGTTTGAAGGTTCTCTTTTGAATAAAGCAAAAGAGAATACGTGATTTTACAATTGTCTGCAGTAGAGGAAAAGCTGTCCAGGGGACATTCTAGGGCTGATTCAAGCTGCTTGACCAGATTCAAGCTGGGTCTCTCACAAATAAAGATGGGCTTGCCAGGATGCCAGAGCAGCAGGGCAGCAAAATTAATAGTTTAAGAAAGAAGAACATAAAGAAAATCAAAAGTCTAACAAGATGCTGTTTAACTTCCATACTGTGACTTTTGTATTATTTGATAGAATCATATTTAGATTTTTATTTAAATTACACGAGAGACATTCCAGTTCTTTTAGTGCTCATGTGCTTTAAAAGTATTACTTAAGGCCCTCCCTGGTGGCGCAGCGGGTTAAAGCACAGCACTGAGAATCTAAAGCTGCTTCCTCATGAGTTCGATTCCCGCCTGCCCCGGAGGTGACCACATGGTGTGGCAGACCTCTCCTGACCCGCCCGCTGCTCCCTGAAGCAGTGTACTTCGTCAATCTGCCTGTTCTGCTCCCCACTCTGTCTCTGGTGAATCCTCTCACCCTCCGCATCTCTGGCCTGTACCCCAGTTCTGTATGAATAAATAAATAAATCTTTAAAACAAAAAAATATTACTTTTGTACAGAAATAGCTTTTTTTTTTTTTTAAAAAAGAGGCCATCCTTTGTTCCTTAATAAGTAAAATGAGAGGAAAATAAAAACAAGATCTTGTAAGTGATATGTGAAGGGCAAGGACTCACCCTACTGCCAGCATTTATGTTAATCTTTTTTTTTTAAGATTTATTTATTTATGCATATAGAACTGGGGTACAGGCCAGAGGTGCAGAGGTGTGAGATCGAGGAAGGACACTGCTGAGGGAGCAGCAGGTGAGACAGGAGAGATCTGCCGCGCCATGCCATGTGCGTCACCTCCCTGGCCAGGGATCGGGGATCAAACTCATGCTGAAGCTACTGCAAATAGCTTTGCAGTGCTGGGCTTTAGCCTGTTGCATCACCAGGGAGAGCCTAATCTTTCTTTTCTTATTGTGTGGGGACTTGTAAAAGTTGAGTTTTTAAAGAAACTTATGCTTTGGGATATGTGTTTAGGGTGTGTGTGTGTGTGTGTGTGTGTGTGTGCAATGGTGCTGTGGCAGCTGTGGGGCAAAGAGACTGAGATCTAATTCTTTGTGTGAAGTGGCCCAGATCCTAGGAAAAAGATGAAGTGTGAGCCACATAACTTTTGGGTAATGAAGGAGGGCTGCAAAAGCACCATTATTCCCCCACCCCCCCATTACAGCCAATTCCTGGAGTAGTTCTAGATCTGGCTTGTGACCAATGAGTTAATTCACATTTCCTTATTTCAGCAAATGAATTATTATTTTTCCACCCAACAGGGGTCAGCAAGCATAGAAATTTGTCTCAAGTAACTTTTCTTGTTTTAATAAATTCTATTCAAAGTATGCAAGTATATAGATTATATAGATGATATTATATATATATGTATATATGAGATATACAGATACATTAAGCAAGATAAGGCAAGAGTTTATCTATTTGTTTATCATTTATTTCTTTATCATCTCTATATATTTCTTTTCACCTGTGTCGAGTAGTGCTCGTACAAAGCAGTGCTCAATCAATGTTATGTCCATCCTCTGGGACATTTGAACATATTTGTAAACTTTTACTACTCTGACGCTTTTCAAGGATGATATAAAATTTTAAATGTTCTGTTATTTCAAAACAGCCAGCAGCTTAATCGCTCACAGTGCGAGGATGGCACCTAAGAGCCCCCACACTGCACAGCATACCGTGCTCCCTTCACAGCCACTTTGTCATTTTATTCTCACTGACCTAGTTATCAGCTCATCTTGGGACTTCCCATGAGCTCAGGACAATGACATGTACTATTTAATTTTTCATAGCACCTTAGAAAATAAGAACACTATCAATTCTATTAAAACCAAGAAAGCAAGGCCCTCCTTGGTGGCGCAGCAGGTTAAAGCACTGCACTGGCCCTCCCTGGTGGCGCAGCGGGTTGAAGCGCTGCACTGAGAAGCTTAAGCCACTTCCGCATGAGTTCGATCCCCGCCTGCCCCAGAGGAGACCATATGGCGCGGCAGACCTCTCCTGACCCGCCCGCTGCTCCCCTCAGCAGTGTACTTCGTTGATCTGCCTGTTCTGCTCCCCGCTCTGTCTCTGGTGAAGCCTCTCACCGCCCCTGAGCCTCTGCCTGTACCCCAGTTCTGTATGAATAAATAAATAAATCTTTAAAAAAAAAAAAAAAAAAAAAAAAGCACTGCACTAAGAAGCTTAAGCCACTTCCGCATGAGTTCGATCCCCGCCTGCCCCAGAGGAGACCATATGGCGCGGCAGACCTCTCCTGACCCGCCCGCTGCTCCCTGAAGCAGAGTACTTTGTCCATCTGCCTGTTCTGCTCCTCACTCTGTCTCTGGTGAATCCTCTCATTCTCCACATCTCTGGCCTGTACCCCATTTCTGTTCTATTTTTTAAATAAATTAAAAATAAAACAAAACAAGAAAACAAAGATGAGAGAGATGTTAAATAGTTTGCTTAAATTCACACTGCTAGGAAGTGTTGGCACTGATATTTGAATAGGAAGTCTTGTTTTTCCAATTTGACAGAGGAATTACCTGAGTTTAATATTAAAATCAAGCTAATGTTAATCTTTAGATCAATATCCTCTAGTGACTTCCCATTTCAATCAGAGAAAATTCGAAGTCCCAACTCACATAAAAGGCCCTCTGCGGGCTCTCCCTGGTGGCGCAATGGGTTAAAGCACCGCCTTATGATGCTCTCCAAAGCCACTGCAGCATAAGTTTGATACTTGGCCAGGGAGCTGACCCACATGGAACTGCAGACCTCTCCTGACCTGTCTGCTGCTCCCCTCAGCAGTGTATTTCAGTGGATCTGCCTGTTCTGCTCCCCACTCTGTCTCTGGTGAATAGTCTCACTCACCTCACCTCAGTTCTGCAAGCATAAATAAATAAATCTTTAAAAGAAAAAAAAAAAGGCCCTCTGTGTTCAAGGTTCCTGCTACTCTGCTATTACTTCCGAGGCTGTGGCTGTGTATCACTGTAGCTGTCACTGTGCTGACCCTTCAGCCCTGCAGAGGAGGTCCTCCTGGCTTTGGGGCTTTGCTGTCTGTGTCACTGGGAGTGCTTTTTATTTAACTGTCCACCTGGGTCTCCTTCTTCCTTAAGTGCAGTCAAACTTCACCTTCAGGGATTTCTGTTCTTTCTCTTCTGAGTGGCCAGATTTGGCACCTTCTTCTCTCATCTTTTATAGCTTTTCTTGGATGTCTATAGCTTAAAACTCACCTGTTAATGATCATCATCTTTCTAAAATATAAGCTTCACCAAGGCAGTTCTTTCTCTCTATATGTATTTCCAAATTGCAGCACCACACTTAGGACAGAACCTAGCATAGTCATTAATGGGTGTTCAGTAAACACTCAAATGAATGACAAGAGCTTCAGAAACTCAACCGAGGTCACACATGTAGTAGTAGGCAAAATGAGCCTTCTTTAGAAACCCAGCGTTGAGTTTTTCCACAGATCAAATACATACAGTATATTGCTAGATTCTTCTTCTAAGACCCTTGGCCTTTAATTATAATAGGTCGGGTGACCACGAATAAACAAACCAAACAGGAAAAAGACAGCATTTGTTACTGTCTCTTAAAGTAGGATACTTTAAAGTGAGATCAAATCAGAGGCCAGGTCAAGGAAAGGGGACACTGGTCTTTAGCAGAAAGGGAGTTGACAAGTGATGAAGTAAGGAATGTGCTGATGTTTCTAGGCTGCACGAAGGGGCAAAGTGTGGGAAGGTCCTGGATGGAGCTGGTGTTGGGTTAATTAATTAGGGTGGGATGCCTGCACATTAAGGGGAGGAAGGAACCGAGGGGATTGCTTTGGAGTGGACCAGAGTCTCAAGTAGCAGTTACAAAGGACCGTGGAGCACAGGAAGGATAGGAGAAGTGCTGGGTACAGCTCAATTTGGCCAGTGGCCAAGGAAACATGTCAGATATTAGTGAAAACAGACCGCAGCTGCTGCACTTTACAAGCTACATGTCAGGCCTTTTCCTAGCCACCCCCCACCCCACCCCGTCTTATGTCCTGTAATAGTCATTTTCTCCCTAAGACACCAGTCATAACTCAGTTCTCACTTGAGGGCATACGAGAAGGCAAGGGAATGCTCAGGCTTTATTGCTAATGGAAAAGGACTCACAGTATTAATGAAAACTCAGTTCTGGAGAAACTGAGAATTTAAAGCGTATTGAAGTCCCAACTCATTCATGCCCAGGAACATTTTAAAATTGGTGGCTATTTTTCTTTCATCTCATGATATCTAAGCTGAGCATTTCTAGGACTGGTAGAATATATAAAAACTGTGTTTTTTATTTCCTTCTTCTTCAGTATGTTTGTGTACATTTAGTGTATTTCTTCATCTAGAAAAAAGAATTTAAATAGTTCAAAGTAAACACATCTATGTATATACTTATATACATATATGCACATATACGAGGTGGTTCAACAGGAAAGAACAAAGCACAGACAATACATATTATTACTGAATAACAAAACTTGACTGAGCTGTTTAATAGTTTTCCCTCCCTGCTCTTCATGGATTCCCCTTTCCTTTGCCCCTCCCCCACCAAAGCTTAGATAGTGATTCAGTGCCTGGACTCTGGAACCATATGGGTAGGGACTTGACTTGATTCCAGGTTCTGCCACTTCCTAACTGTGTAAATCTCTCAGATATTTGGTCTTTCCTTGTATATGTTCCTTAATTTTCTTACCTGTAAAAGAAAGCTGAAAATAATTATTAATTGAAAGGATTTTAGTAAGTTTGAGTAAGTGTAAATAATGTCTATAGCACCAGCAAACATTAAATATTACTGTTATTTACAGACATTAAATTTTTTGTGGTTATATGCAGTGCTTAGAAAAAAGTGCATAAAGTGTCTGAATACTCTTCATCATGTTGAAGAAAGCAGATTATTATATCAGTCGGTTACAATTCTAACTGACTGATATATCTTGTTCTCAAAGACATGTGTAAGTATAGGTGGTTTATGGGATGCACTTCCGTTTAGGCAAACAAGCGTCTGTGGGAGATGATACAACTTGCAGGGATTGAACTCTATTATTTTTTCTTTATTAGCTTTACTTTGTGACACTGTTCGAATGCTGAAGTTGAATAGCCTCATGTGCATACTGAGATGCTTGAAGGCGTAAGGTAACCTGATTCCTAAGAGCTATACACACTATTTGAGACAGGGTGCTGCCTGACTGTCCAACACACCTGCTAAGGATGAGGCTTTTATTCTAGGGCACTTTCTTCTCCGATGTGTGGATTCTAAGCTTATGAGTGTGCTGTAAAGCACTGTTAAAGATTGTGGAAAATGTGTGAACCAAATGAAATCCAATGAACACATTTCCTCAAAGTGCTAATTTTGAGTGTTCTGAGTACTGATTTTAAAGACCAGTTGTTCTGTGGTCACATGATTATTTAAATTAAAACAAACCATTGATTACTATTCAGATGCTAGGTGCTATTCTAGAATTGGATACAGAAAGTTGAACAAAACAAGTCCTGCTCCTAGTGGAAACTTGGTCTAGCTACAAATTATCTGATTATAATACTGTGGCATCAATATATACATGTTGTTAGAGGGATATTACAAAGTGACAGACTCATTCCACTGAAAGTATGATATGTGGGTTACCTTGAAAGATGAAAATTGGTAACTAAGTCTTACTCAATGAAGAGCAATTAGTCTGTTGGATAAAGAGTGTGGATGGCAGGGCGGAGGCTGTCCTGGAAAAGAGATAAATGAAACTAGGAGATGACAACGAGAATGAAGAGGGAGGGTTTACTTGACTCACATTTTGAGGTGGGATTGACAAGACTTGATGACTAATGGCTACAAGCTTTAAGGGGCTAGAAGTTAGAGATAAATTGGCTTAGGTTTGTGACATTGAGCTAGGAATCCAGTTTTTGTTTTGCTTTATTTGCCAAGAGTGTACGTGTTGATCATTCAAATTGAGACGGTGCTATCAGAACGTCCGTTGTCTTACTACCTCTGGAGTTTTGACTGTATTTTTCCTCTCCCAGAGAATGTCTTTAGAACCCTGATTTTTTCAGTGTTATAAGTAATGGAATTAACTAACCCAAATACAACAAAAATAGCTTTCTGTGATTCAAATGGAATACACACTAAAAAATGTAACCCATTCCTTAGGGTCCAGTGCCCCACGTGACTATTTTGGACCTTGCAAGCACTATGATCCCAATCTAAATACAAGAATCAACAAAAGAAAGTAAGCAGTTCATTTTAGTACACCAGGAAACTTCTCTCAATTTGCAGATGCTTTTCTGTTTCTGAGAATTATACACAAGTCAATAAAGATTAACTAAACAGAAACACAAGTAAATATAAGCTGAGACATTAACAATCACTCAAGAAGATGCACAGTGCAAATGCAGTTTGGCAAGATGTTTCTTTTTGTCTATATTTTAAAAAGACAATTTCTTTTTCATTAAAAAATTTCTTAAAATGCAATTTTGTCCATTAGTGAAGTTCTTCTGCTAATGGATACTTGCAAACTTGGCCTGTGTTCATAGCTTGCATCTTGAGCTCAAACCTCCTTTCATATTACTGATAGAGGAGATGTTTTTTTTTTTCCTAGTTAAAATCATTTTAAAAATCATAAGTAAACTCATAAAATTGACAAGTTAAACAAAAGTATATTTTGAGAGGTTTTGAGATGAAGGCAAATCTTTGTCTTTTGTCAATTTATATTTAGATGCCAAAATACTAGTGTTTCAAAGTTGTGATTAATGCATAATCACAACACATTGTGGATCCCTGAGATCGATTAATTTAAAAAAATCCATTAATGATGTTCTCATGGTCTTATTATAGTTTATTTTGTGTATTTTTTTCAGGATGGGGATAGAAAATGAAACTCAAATTCGTTGATTTTTTCTTTGAATATAGCTTGAATATGTAGGTAGAAGAAGTTGAAAGTATTTAAATTACTTCACATAGTGGAGTAAAGTATTTAAAGATATGCACATTTAAATTTAGGTGAGTTCCCCTACTTACTATGTATAATTGAAAAACAGATTTAGAGGCCCTCCCTAGTTGTGCAGTGGGTTAAAGTGCAGCACCTTGAAGCTCACTGCAGTCACTTCACGGTGAGTTGGCTCCCTGCCAGGGGGGGTGATCCACATGGCGTGGCAGACCTCTCCTGACCTGCCTGCTGCTCCCCTCAGCAGTGTACTTCCTCAACTGCCTGTTCTGCTCCCTACTCTGTCTCCAGTGAATCCTCTCATGGCCCCTGTACCTCTCTGGCCTGTACCCCAGTTCTGTATGCACAAATAAATCAATCTTTTTTAAAAAAGTGATTTTAAAAGTATTTCAGACTTGACTCATACTCTTATTTCTGCGATCCTGGCTTGGATTTAGTGAGAGTACATCGTGGTTACTAGAGGAGCACACAGCCTGAGGAGAGGTGAGGGGAGGGAGTAGTGGTTTGGGGCAAGAGTGAGTGGAACATTTACTTAGAGAGGAGTAAAATTGTAAAATTTAAAAATCCTATTTTTGATTATTTTAAATTTGAGCTATATTAGCCCAGATTATTATTATAATAGTAAAATTGGTTATTTAATATTGGTTAAACCTATTGACACTCATTTAATTTAATTGTCATCATTTTAGTTTTGTTTTTTCTTCAGTAAATGCAACTGTACAGAACCAGTCCTAAAAAGTTGTCAGCAGGTAGAACTTTTCCTCAGAGGTTTATTCTTCATTTTTCACCATTGTAATCATTCTCATGTATTTCTTAAATACATTAGTTTCCCTACTGTAGACTTATTCCTAATTCTGGAGTTATTGCTCCTTTAAAGATTTATTTTTCTTCTTTCTCTTGGTTCGTAAGGCAGCGCCCAAGATATCTTTTTAAAAAGTATTTTTTAAAAAGATTTATTTATTTGTGCATACAGAACTGGGGTACAGGCCAGAGGTGCAGGGGCTGTGAGAGGATTCACTAGAGACAGAGTGGAGAGCAGAAGAAGCAGATAGATGAAGTACACTTCTGAGGGGAGCAGAGGATGGGTCAGGAGAGGTCTGCTGCACCATGTGGGTCACCTCCAAGGCTGGGGATCAAACTCATGCTGAAGTGGCTTTAGCTCCTTAGTGCTCCACTTTAATCTGCTGCACCACCAGGGAGGGCCCCAGCTCCCAAGATATCTTTCAGGATCAGGGGGTCGATATGACTTACTGAGGTTTACTTTCCAGGTAACAACTTCTACAATGCCACATTATCTTAATGTCAGGGAATACATTCAGAGAGGCTTATTTTCAGCATTTCCTTTAACCACCACCTTGGATAAAGGTTTCTAAATTGGTGATTTTAACCCTCCTCTTAACATCCACCCCACATACTTGGCAGTCTCTGTAAACAATTTTTCTTGCCATAGCTAGGGAGGTTGTTGTGCCAAATGCTGCTGGAATCTAGAGGGAAGGAGCCAAGGATGCTATTTAACACGCTTTGATGCAAAGGGCAGCCTCCTGAAATAAGAATTACTCAGCCCCAAATGTGAATGACAATCAGGTTGAGATGCTCTGGTGTGGGCTGAAGTCAACCTAGAAAGCAGGTAATTCATCTGGCTGAAAGATTTCCTTTGTATGTGGAGTCAAAGGTCAAATAAATTTTATTTTCTACTAGGAGTGGCACAACCATTTATGGTGGTATACCACATTTTTGCTTTGGTAGAGAGAAAGGTTCAAACTAAATGCATTTTCAAGTTCGCATTTAGGCTAAGCAGTCTGTAAGAAATCAGTATAAAATCATTGAAAGAATGATTGAAATTAATTAAAAATTACTTCTGAGATGAAAGAAGATCTTATTACTAAGTAGGAAGTATGATATGACTTTAACCTAATTGACATTTAGTTATTGTCTCATACAATCAAAAATGTTGGATTAGTTTTTTCAATTGATTTCCAAGTAATGCAAATTCATAGATACTTAACATTTATATTTCTTAAAATTTAACTTTATGCATTGATTTGAGGTTGGTTAAAGTCTCTGAGATGAAAACTATTAATTATTTTCAAACTGCCCTTCTCTCCTCTTTAACACAGGCTCCTGATTAAACATGGTACTTTGCTGTTTGGAGTAAAATTGTATTTTCCAGGTTGAATTGCAGATAAGTGAGAAGGTTGAAAAAATCTAGGTGGTTCTTTCTAGAACTGTTTCTTAAAGTGAATGTACATGCCCTTCTTTTCTTCTTCTTTCAGTCTTCCTGGAACCTAGTGTCTGAGCTCTAGAGCCCTCTTTGACAACGAGGTAAAGGTGGATACAAACGTCAAGATTGACAAAAACAACCTGGAAGCCAGCTGGGTTGCTGAAGAGTTCCTGAAGTTACTGTTAACTCAGACTGCCCAATTTCACTTTTTTTTTTGACACAATAAAATATCATTTATGAAAATTACTATTTCCTGGTCTCTCTTAATGTTAGCAAATTTAATTCCTAATAATAAAATAAGAATCTGTCATTCTCATCCCACCCATATGCCTCTTAAAGAAATTTTCCTATTTTTGTCTACTCTTCTAATACTTGTTTCTCTCTAAATTCCTAGGAAAGGAAAACATACTTTAAGTCATACAGCATCGCATATCTGGAAATGTGGATCTACACTGAAATGATTATCACAAGTTAGCAACCAGCACATGTTTATAGTTATACTGTTTTTCTTTTTGTGATGAGACCTTTCAAAATATATTCCCTTAGCAACTTTCAAATATACAATGTGATATCGTTGTTAATATCCATCATGAGCCTGTCATCCTTACAACTTATTTATCTGGCCCTCCTTGGTGGTGCAGTGGGTTACACAGCAGCACTGCAAGCAAGCAGCAGCTGCTTCAGTGCGAGTTGATCCCCGGCCCCAGGTGATCCACATGGCGTGGCAGACCTCTCCTGTCTCGACCGCTGCTCCCCTCAGCAGTGTATTTCATAGATCCGCCTGTTCTGCTCCCCACTCTGTCTCTGGTGAATCCTCTCACTGCTCCTGCATGCCTGGCCTATACTCCAGTTCTGTATGCATAAATAAATAAATCTTTTTTCTTTTATTAAAAAAAGAACTTATTTATCTTATGAGTGCAAGTTTGTGCCTCTTTACCCATTTATCTCACCTCATCCCATCTCTGGAAGCCACCAATCTATTCTATGTCTGAGTTCAGTTGTTTCTTTTTCAAATTTCCTGTAGAAGTGAGATCATATTTGTTTTCATTCACTTAGCAGGATGGCAGGATTTTTTTTTTTAAAGACTTATTTATTTATGTATACAGAACAGGGGTACAGGCCAGAGGTGCAGGGGTGGTGAGAAGGTTCACCAGAGAGAGATAGAGTGGGGAATAGAACAGGCTGACTGATGAAGTACACTGCTGAGGGGAGCAGCGGGCGGGCCAGGAGAGGTCTGCCACGCCATGTGGGTCACCTCTGGGACAGGATCGAACTCATGCTGAAGTGGCTTTACTTCTTAGTGTTGTGCATTAACTCGCTGCACCACCAGGGAGGGCCTAGGATTTTCTTCAAAATGACACTATTCTATCACACACACCTACATGTATACATACAATGCAGCATTTTTTTTTTAATTAGTCCATCATCTCTTGACACTTAGACTACTTTTTTGTCTTAACTATGTAAATAAAGCTGCAATGAGCATGGGGTGTAGGTACCTATTTGAGAGAATGATTTAATTTCCTTTGAATATATATACCCAGAAGTGGGAAAGCTTGATATATGGTAGATCTATTTTTAATTGTTGAGGGACTTCTATTATTAATACTTACTATTTTCCATAGTGATGCTCCATGGGCCATTGCACTCATTCACAAGGTTTTTAGTCATTTGTTTTGGCCTTCTACTTGTATGACAGCAGTTCAATCTTATGTTATTAAGTAACAGCTCAAACAGTAGTTCTAAATGAGGACGAGGGTGGAGGAGTTGTAGAATCAGTATGGGGAGGTTTCCAAACTACACATTCCTTGCTCCATTATCTCAACAGAGATGCTGATAGCCTCCTACCAACTCCCATCTGAGAATGACTTATCTGTAGCACATCCGCAAGTTTTTATTTGCTTCCAGTTGGCAAAATATAAACCAATACTTTCATACTCACCAGGAATTTTGCTAAATGAAAACTATCGCTAAAGCACTAGAATGAAGCAGAACAGAGTATTATGTTTCCCAAATTTTGATGTCTACTTAGTGTCTCTCCACTTTTTATTAGCAGCTCTCTGATTCTGAGTTTAAGAAGCCCAGTAATGTGTACATAAGAAACTCTACGTTTTTCCCTGCTAGGTTCTTTGCAGGATTATTCCTTCAGGAACATGGGGATGGCATGAGGGAGAAGATTCTCTGCCAAGCCACTATTTTTCTGTTTGCTATCATGCTCTCAGTACTATTTATTAACTATTAAGGCCTGTGTGTTGCTTGCGAGGCCCTATTTGCACTTGCCAATGGCAAAACACAATTATCTCTTGTTTCTATCAAAAGCTCCTCCAGTTCCCTGAGGGAGGAAGCAGTGTCTTCTCATTGCTCTCCTGGTGGGTGGCCTGCTGATTTGGGCTCACACGGTGCGGTGCAGTGTGTACTCGTTTGGCTAAGCTGTAATTAGACTGAGTCTGCTGGGTTTCTGGCTCGGTCTACATAAGATGGGCTGGTAGGGCAGAGAAAGAAATGATGATACATGACTGAAACATGTGATGCAAGAGTGAGGACGGGGAAACTAAAAAAAACGCTATCCAAAGAGAAAACCAAACCAAACCAAAGATCAGTGTAACACATAGGAATTCAGCTCAGCATGCAACGATGTTTCAGATTTTAAAATTGAGAAAGAAATTGCATATCACTTCATGTTACTAGTTCTCCAATTAGAGATGAAACACTTTGAGATGAGGATGCAAATATTATACTTATTTGAATCTAGAACATGAATAAAGATGGTGCCTTGTGCAAAATACATTCTCAAGATTTTTTGAATGTTAACAATTGACTTATTTAAAAAAATTACAAGTTTTATGCTTCAGTGAGATTGGAAGTTAATTTCAGTTTAACTTTGAGTGTGTCTTTTATTATTTAAATTTCATTTGTCAACTTACATTTAACTATATATAATCGGTGTTCTTTGCTAGTTCATGTAACTTCCAAGTTACAATGGGAATGTAAGTCAAGGATTTTTCATTGGGACTTTTAGTGCAGTCTAGGCTCTCAGTAAATACATAAAGTTTGAATTGAAGAAATCTAAGGACAATAGGTAGCATGGATTCGGCTACCTTCTTTCCTTGTGTTTAAGACGTAAGCTGCAGATACTGGATACAAGGCAACGTCTGACACAGGGATTGTCTGCTGTCCCCAAGGCATCCAGTCCCTCCCCCGTGTTAGTGAAAGGACAAACACTCTCACTTTCCTTTCCTTTCTCCCTTGACTTTGAGTGGAAATGACTCTATCAATTCTGGGTTGATCCACTCATTTTAGGTCACCGGGAGCCCTACACCCTCTCCTTCACTTCTGCCGGCTTGATATATCAATAGATGAATTTATGCACCATAGGCTGAGGAGAAAGACCCACTAGCATGGATTACAGCTTTGGACTGATGCTTGAGTATGAAAGTAATTTCTGTTGCTTTTAACTCACTAAAATTTTCAGACCTATTTACAACAGGTTGTATTTATTTACAACAAATTTAATTTATCTTAACCAATACAGTCTTTAATTTAGCTATGTGTATAATAATACATTTTAAGAAAAAATATCTACTCAATAAACTACAGTGATTATAAGTAATCACCACTATGCATAAACACTTTGAACACAAAGACCTAAGCGATAATTAAGAATATTAATGTTTCTATGCATTTTAAAAGCATCAAAACAATATCACTACTCTGTGATATTAGATGAAATCATAAAAAATGGATGAAGATAAATAGACTCAGCGTAGTGGGTGCCTCTGCTGAGTATGAGAGGAAGCAGGAAAGGGAAACTGGTTAATATAATTTTATTTACAGAGATCGCTGTGTGCTATTTCTTAAAAAGAAATAACTCTCCCATGAAGGGAAAGAAGCTATAACTTCTGGAGAGTGGGGAATATGAGAAAAGTCATTCAACTAATAAAATACTTAGAATTACGTATAGTATAAATGAGTACCTAAAAGGTATTATATAAGAATTTTGACGCTCATTCAGTGTTGTGGTTTCTTGGCTAATTTGGGAATGTACTCATTTTTTTTTAAAGATTTATTTATTTATGTATACAAAACTGGGGTATACAGCAGAGGTGCAGGGGAGGTGCGAGGATTCACCAGAGACAGAGCAGGAAGCAGAACAGGCAGATTGACAAGTACACTGCTGAGGGGAGCAGTGGGTGGATCAGGAGAGGTCTTCCGCGCCATGTGGGTCACCTCTGGAGCAGGGATTGAACTCACACTGAAGCACCTGCAGCTAGCTTGCAGTGCTGGGTCCTAACCAGTTGTGCCACCAGGGAGGACAGGGAATGTACTCATTTTTAATCAATTTTTTCCTATCATGGCTTGACTTTGCTATATACAATATTTACTCCTTATTAATTGCAAGCCTAGCTTCCTTAGACTTTTCTAAAAAACAAAAATTATAAACAGCTTTCGATTAGCCCTCTGTTTTATTATTTTTCAATTTAAAAAAATGAGCACTGCACAAACTCTGTTTAACTGAATAAATATATCTACTTTTGTTCAGTAGTATGTTGAATACTTTTAAAATATTTAGTAGCATATTAAAATAAGTGCATTTATAATATATTAACTATAAAATGAATGCATTGCAGTACTTGCTCTCTAAGGTTTTTGCCTAAAAAAAAAAGATGTATTCCTCTGGAAAGATGCTTGCCCAAATACACTAAAGGCAAAGCACTGGGCAAGGAAGGGGTGGCTAGACTGGCTACACCAAGGTGGTCACAGGCAGGGGTCTTTGTTGTTACAGGGGAACACTTTTTTATCCAGTAGTAAGAGTTTTGGAGTTCACAATCACTCCCAGTAAAGTGCCACTCTCTTGTTCCATGGCACCATGCTGGCACTGTCTGCTAGGAAATGCTTTGACCCTCAGTTCTAGAAATCTTTGCTTTCCATGTAGGCAGGCATTGGCAAGCCCCTGTAGGCATCTTGTGCATGCCTCCCCTCTCCAGCAGGGGTGCTGGACACACCAATTTGGCTTAAATTGAACTTTCTTTTTGATCCAGGGTCCAGATGGTGAAATGAGCTATTTCTATCTGCAATTACTCCTTAAATGCATTTTTATTTTATATAATTTTGTTTTGTATAATAGATTGATATTCTATATAGCACTCTTATAATAGCAATTTTTAAATAAACTAAATAGTGCTCTGGACTTAAAGTTCTTAATTGCATAGCAAAACATTTAATTCCAGCTATAGATCCACCAGAATGAGGTTCCTAATTGTTGAGAGCTGAAATCATCCTTGCCTAAGAGTTTGTTGTCTTGAATAACTGTTGGCTTGACTGTGCCATCATCCGTCTATCTTTACCCATTTTTTAAAAAGGGCATTTATATTTAATGTGTTATGAGTGAAACGCTTTCTTTTCCCTTTTAACTTTTAGTTGAGAGACCCTGACATTACAATGACATTATCCATGATACACACAGCATCTGGCAGCTCTTTCTTCTTCGTCTACTGCCAATTCAATAAGAATAAAGTGTGATGCCCAGGTACCCAAAAGCAAGTGAATGCACAGTAATAAATTGGGAGGAAGAAAAAGAGGCGAGAGAAGCTAAAAGGCAAAAGGTCAAAGTTTTCCTCTGTGTGTTTAAAATTTTTTTAAATGAAAGAAGACACTGTTTTTTATGTTCTGTGTATCCAAGTGCTAACAGGATGAGAAACACTTTTTGTTCACATTCTTTTGTAACCTTGAACTGAGAATGTTGAAGTTCTTGCTTTTCTTTTTCATTGCATCCCACAGAAAGGTTATTCCAAATTCACTTGGCAATATTCAGACAAGCTATTTCCTAATCCTCAAAATAACTTTTGTTTTGAGTGTTTCCCAAAAGCCTTAAAATATGTTCATGAATTGTACATATACTTCATTTACTAAACTTTTGGATTGAAAGTCCTTAAAGGAAAAAATAAAACTTGAAGAACAAAGACTTATAAATATTGTAAATCTACATGAGCGGAAATGCACATTAAAAGATCATATTTTTACTAGTAAATATTAAGTAACATAAATTTATACTCAGAAAAAAATCTCACCAATACTAGGAAGTTTAATTTTGTTCTTCCTGCTATGATTCATACTGATTTATTAACTTTTAAGTTACAGAATAAACAAGTAATAGTATTATTAAGTGATTCAAAATTGAACATCTTTTTCCAAGGGTACTACATAGTGTGGAGTTTCTCCCAAGGAAATACATGCTGTTTTCTTAAATAATAACTTTATTCATTTCCTTATTCACCAAATACTTGTTGAGTGTCAATTGGCATTATGTTAATATTGGTGAAATAATAGTAGAGAAAATAGACATTAATGCAGTGATGATATATGCCATTATATAATCAGACTGGTGATCAGTTTCAAGAAGAAAAATGTAGTCTGGGGAGACCTAATTTAGACTGAGCAATGGGAAAAGACTGTGAAGAAGTAACTCTTAAATTAGGTATAAAGTATGAATAGAAGTCAACTGGGTGAAGAACAATCCAGAACAACATGCAAATAGTCCTTAGAGAGGAAGAAGCACAGAATTTATGAGAACCTGAAAGAAGGCCAGTGTGTCCAGAGCACACAAATTGAGGGAGGAAGTATACCACAAGATAGGTAGGGTATGGATCTTGCAATATCTAAAACCTTGCTAAAGATAACGATCTTTATGATAAGGCCAAAGTAAGTCCTTAAAGTATTTTAAACAAGGAAGTGACAAAGTCATATCAGCATAAAAAATTACTTTTGCTTTATTGTGGAGAATGAATTAAAGAGGGCAAGAAGCTTGGATGAAGGAAGGCCAGATAAGGGCCTATTAAAATGGTCCAGGGAATAACTGATAGCAGTAGTAATAGAGGCTGTAGAGAGGGTCAATGGAGTTGAAGATAAAATTAATAGGCATGTGTCTAGAGTTCTCACCTAGTGAATCTTAGTAGGATGAGCAAGAGCCTAAGTCAATGAGGCACCCATTTCCCTCACTGTTGAACAGCAAGTGGCATTTATGGGACATCAGCAGAGGTGGCTGCTGAAGAAGGTAGACAAGCAATTGGTCATCACATGGAAAAAGTCTCAGTGAGGAAAAAGAAAGCCAAAGTTACAGGAAGATAGCAGCCAAGCTAAGGTCAGCAGCAACAGCTGGGAGTTCTCTTGGGGAGGCTTGCTGAATGAAGCAACAAAGCTTGACATTCAATACTGGTTATATATGGAGTGGTTCATGATTTCCCAGGCAGCTCTGTTCATGCCCCAAGCCCAAGAAAGTTATATCTGCCAAGCCACCTTACTTACCTTTGCAACAGTTCCACTTGTTCTTGAAACATCTCTCTTCCTCTACGATATAGCTTAATAGCCAAGATTCCTCATCCTTCCATATGAAATGAAAGCTGGAGTTCTAGAAAGATCTTGGATGAGGGAGTCAATTGGGAGACATGGAGGTAAATCCTGACTTTAAACAATTCTAGTGATATACAGTATAGTGGCCCAGCTTCCTTCATTTTAAACTATGGTAAATAAAGTCTACAATCTTTGCCAGTTGTAGTGGAAGTTAGTTATGCAACAGTTACTTCATAAATATAGTAATGACAATAGTAAGAATAATAAATAATACTTTTGCCAAAATATATTTTCTTGTCCCCCTTTTATGTAGTTTCTCTTTTTCAGTGTTTTATTCACATCCATGGCTTCAGCTGTCATTGACAAAGTTGCACACTTGTTAGGGTTAGATGTAAAAGGTAATGGAGGTAGAGTAGAGAATACCCTTACTGTGTCTATCCTCACAGTTCTTATAGTTAAAAAGAGGAAAGCTAGCTTTAGCAAATGCTGGCTGTTCACCAAAATTCTGAGTCTATTTTTTCCTGTATAGACAATATTTATAGATTATATTTCTCAGCTTCCTTTGCAGTTGACTATGGCCATGTTACTCATTAATAGAATGTAATCAGAAGCAACTTGTATGTCACTTCTGAGCCAAGGGTTTTATTAGGTGGGTATACTTACACAGTTTTTCTTTTGTTAGATAAGTGCAGATGATAATTAAAGATTCCAGGAGAATACTTATAGAAGATGCGAAGATATGGAAGGTGTCTAAGTCCCTTATTTATCATATGGAAAACATTCTTTCTAACCAACATCTATCTGTCTATCTCTTTGCTATCTCTCTCTCTCTCATCTATCTACCCTTCTTTCGGTGCATGCCTACTTCCACACAGCCATCTAGTCATCCATGTATCTATGAATTTGTCCAACTGTTAATTGACACTTTTAAGTGTCGCCTATGTATTTATATTATGTAAAAGCTGGAGATAAAATAAGGGAGAAGCATAGTGTCTCTCTTCAAAACCATAATAATTACCAGAGTCCAGAGAGATGTAACAAATGAAATGAGCATAATTATCAAGATAGTTATAAAAAAAATTATGAAGTCCAAAACTTTCTTGAATGCTGATGTTTGATTGAGTTGAAATCCATTTATAGATACAAAGAGCTTGTTTTGATAAAAGCAAGTCACATCATCCACTGTGAGAGCTAAGGTAACCATGCAATTAAAAGAAGAATGCACACAAAGCTACCATGATTAAAGTTGCAAGTTCTGAGAGCTTTTCAAATCACCTTCACATGATAATTCATTAAAATTCACAGAACTCACTAAAGTTGTTATCCTCACAGTTATTACTTATTATGGGGAGAAGACGCAGCAAACATCCAAAAAAAAAAGAAAAGCATCATTAATACAATCAGTATTGAGTGTTACAAAACAGGAAACTCTTTTAGTGTTTTGTCCAGAGAGGAGACACTCATTAGAGCTCCATCTTATTTCCATGATGGGATAATATATGCTGATCACCAGTATTTCCAAAGGTCAACGGATGTTACGTGATGTAAAGCCCTCACTGAATGCATCATTTCTATCTAATGTGGCCAGGCCCCACTCGAATTCACATTGTTAGACTATCCAGGGTGACTCAAGGTTCCTAGGGAAGCAAAGACACTCTTAACAGTTATGACCTATTAAAGCCTAGAGATTCTCTCTGAGTAGTGAAGGACTAATGCCACATCTTTCATTGACAAGTAAATTCTTCACCACATATCCATTTATAGTATCTTTAGTGGGAAAAATAAAGTCTCATGACTTATAGTAACTTAAACTTTTATTTTATATTCCTTAAACATGAATTTAAATGAGTTTTGGAAAATCTCTTAGAAGATTAGAATGAAATGATTAAGGAGATTTTAGTGGATTATCAGATGTATTATTTGGGATGTTGGCTTTAGATAGTATGATACTACTGGCTCTGGTCAGAGGTAAATAGCATAGAAGGAAAATTTGGTTATTCTATGATCAAGGATATTCTTGATTTAGTTTAAGTAAAACAAGCACGGATGATTCCTTTTATGCTTCTGATTCCAAATTTCCACCAGAAGAAATGTGTAATTTCAAGTAGGAAAAGTTAGTTTTTACTTCTGACTAGTCAGCTCTAACCAGCAGGGTGGCTGTTTAGGGTTGCTGGGGGCTCAGAAATTTGGCAGGAGAGATAACTAACTAGCTGTTGACTTGTAGATTTCTTTATTTGCTGTAAGGGACAATCATTCATTCAATGGAATGCAAATCAAAGGCATATGTCTATTTTAAAGGCAAGTTAGGTAGAGTAATGGGGAAATCTTAGGATTTTAAGAAGGATTTTTATTTTCTACTTTGTTGCATATTTGCAATATTATGTCATGTCAGACTATGCATTATAATGAGAAAGACTTGACAATGGAATACAGAAGAACTGCATTTTAGTCTATTACTGAGGTTGAAGTTAATTATCTTTTTGGAGCCTTGGCTAACTTTTTTATCAAATAGGAAAATTCCCAGCACATGAGGTTGTAATGAATAACAAGTGAGATCATGTTATGAAAACATTTCTTAAAATGCTTAAAAATACACTTTAATTATTTTCTTTTAGCAATAATATAAATATTTTTACATTTGTTTAATTAAAAGTATACTTAATGAATATTGAATATTTTGAACTCATATACGGATCTAAGTGCATTTATTCATTTTATCACCAAAATGTGACTTGTGTGGAGCTATAAAACTTATTAACAATAGCCTCTTCAAACCAGATGACTGATTTTTTTTAATACTGAAGAGATGGCTATTTAGAGACAATACAACACAAGTCATCAATTTCTTTAAAATCTTAGAATTCTCTAACTCAATTAAAAGTGTTGAATGGGCCCTCCCTGGTGGCACAGCGGGTTAAAGCACAGCACTAAGAATCTAAAGCCGCTTCAGCATGAGTTCGATTCCCGCCTGCCCCGGAGGTGACCACATGGCGCGGCAGACCTCTCCTGACACGCCCGCTGCTCCCCTCAGCAGTGTACTTCGTCGATCTGCCTGTTCTGTTCCCCACTCTGTCTCTGGTGAAGCCTCTCGCCGCCCCTGAGCCTCTGGCCTGTACCCCAGTTCTGTATGCACAAATAAATAAATCTTTAAAAAAAAAAAGTGTTGAATGATACTGATATACAAAGAACTGTGTTGGTTTTCTTTCCAAAGAGAAAGAGACAAAGCTATTTGATGCCATGATTTGGGAGGCTGGGTTACTTCTTCAATATTATTTTCAGATATTTTATATATTTTTAGCAGAATTTATTTGCCAGTTCCTGATTCTTACAGTGAATTAATTTTCCCAGTATTTCTAGGGAACAATCGGAAGAGACATATCTTCTCTCACCTTGAAGCATATAACATAAATGACCCTGAGCACAGAGTGCACCTTAACAGAATTAGCTACCGCTTTCCCATGGTCCTTCTAAAGATAACACCAAGATATTCCCTGGGACTTTCACTTTCACTGGCTCAGTGGGCCAGCCCCATTTAATGTTGTCCCAAGGAGCGAACAGGAGACCGGAGGAGTCCCATGCCTGCCACTGACACAGGTGTTTTGTCTCTCCAGTGATGTTCTCTTTGCTTCCTGAAGAAATACCCTTGATGACTGATGCTCACTACTCTGTGGCTGTCCCACTCGTGGTTTCCCAAGTAAAGGCTCCCTGTGCTGTTCTCATGTGTCTGAGCTGCCCCCTCACATGGCCATGGTCCTTTGGGCAGAGGAAGGACGCCAAGAACCCTGGATCTGAATGGCCTTCCAGCCTCAGGGACACATTGTCTCCGTCCTTTCTCAAATCTTCCTACCCAGCACCAGCCTGTGTGACATCCAGTGTGTACACAGTAAAAGCTCTATCTTGCCGCATAGAGAACAAGAAGGGTCACTTTATTTCTTAAAGGTAATTTGGAAGATCTATATTTTGTATCTTGCGGTATGGTTTAGTTGCTTTGTCTCATGTATAATTCAAAACCTTGAGTTACAAAGTCTGTAATTCATTATTTTTCATGTCCTTAATTTCTCTTTGAAGCTGTGTCCATACAATGCCTGGGACAGCTTGGTTACATAAAGAAGATAAGAAATTCGATGAAGAAACTCAGAAACGGAAACCTGACAAATAGAATAAACAAGTTTATCATATTTCCAAAGGGAGAACATGAAGAATTTGCCAAGGGGAAAGTAGGGTTTACTAACTTCAGGCAATGTGAATGTATAAAATAGAGCTAGGAATTTCTGCCATTTCCTCATATAACACTGGTGAGTTACAGGGGGATCAGACGAATGAAACATTTACAAAAACTCAGAACACATTTAAGGGACTTTGACTCTACCTATGATTTTCATGATTGTTCCTCTCTTCAGTTTGTTCTTTTAAGTCATAGATGTGAAGAACATCATATCTGTTTATTATTTAAATTGGGCAGATTTTCTCTAAAGACTACATTCTCATTATCTTCATTGATATAACGGATACTGGTTTATTTCAAAGCTGCCAGAACTAAGCACCAAAAAAAAAAAAAAAAGGCTGCAAAAGGTATTAATCACATGACTTCTACTCATTAGACATTTTGGCTTTGTGATTTTACACAAAAATCTTATTTTGATCCAAATTCAATTTGGTATAACTACTGCCACATTACAACTTCTTGAGCGCCTCAAAAGGCTGACAAAACAAGAACTGGGGTTCAGTCTGCTCTTTCTGGAGTTCTTTAAGTTGTTCTGGGGCAGCTTCTTTTTAACATAAGTGTCAACAGCTGAGTAGTGAATTGTGGCATGCCTCATTAGTGAAACTTCTCTGATAAGGGTGAAATTTAAAATATGAAAAACAAAAATTTAAGGCATTTGTGTTAGTATCAAAGAGACTGCTTTGTTTTGTCCACTTTGTATTTCTAGCCAATTTCTCTCACAAAGAGCTGTACTTCTGCAGGCAGCCTATTTGGTTTGTTCTACCTCTACTTTAGATGAATAGAAAGTGATTCTCTTTTCAGAGGATTCCATGTTCATATTCACATTAGCAGGGCACTTTTTCATATGGTAGGAAGAAGGAGGTTTCCATGCACATGATACAAGTGAGAATCTGAAGTCTGTGACTGTGCAAAGCATGTCTCAGTTTTGCATATTAACTCAGTGGATTTTCTTTAGCGGATATGTCTTCTGGAAAAATTGGCAGTCTGTATTCACGGTTGGCCATGAGTCATGAGAAAGAAGTAGGGAAAATGATCTTAATGAGGCCTCTGGCATGTCCCTGGTGTATTTGCTTCCCTCATCTCTGAGAAGGCAAATTTATATCGTCTCCTCTGTCATCAGACTTTCAACTCCACCTTCCCAGGCTTTGCTATCAGCTGGTGACCTCACTTATTAATTCACTGAGAAAATAGAACCATTCAGAAGAGACTGACCTCATCTTCCCATCACCAAGTCAACCAACCTTTGTATATGCTCATATGCTTGTAATTCAACTTGCCTCCTATCACAACGATGAACTCTGTTTCCATAGGCTGCCAGTCCTATGCCTTCCCTAGCAACTATCACTTTCTCTCTCCTGCATCATTGTTCTCTCTCCTTCAACTAGCTCACTCCCACAGACTTCAAGTATAATAGCCCTTATCTTAAAAGCAAATTCTCCTTCACCCTTACTTCTACCTACCTTCTTCTATCCCCTTCAGTAAAATTCCTGGGATTAGTGCAGACTCAATATAGCCTTAATATTTTAAACCCACATTTTCACCCCACTAACTTCAAACAATCTGTTCTTCTTTCTGAAAACTCTGGCTTCCAACTTGCTCAGTCAATGGTCAGTTCCCTGCACTAGTCCCCCCTTCTCCTCCCTCCCCCAACACTTCCCTTGCTTGGGCTCTCAGACCATCTCCTTACAATCCCTTTCTCTTCCAGCATTTCCTGGGGTGTGGAGACTCCCTGCTTTTTCTTCCACTTGCTCCTTCCCCTTGGGTTTTACAGCTCAGTCCTCTTTTTGTACTGATTACATCCTTTGCCTAACTAGTCTAAATCTGTGTAACATGTTAAAACACCTTCAGTATGCTCAAGTTGAAGTTATTTCGCTACAGCTCCCCTCCGATGTTTCAGATTTGGGTATATAGCTTGTTATTTGAAGTTTTCACGTGATGTTGAATAGGGTTGTTCAAAGTAGAATTCTTTGTATCTCCACCCCAAATAAATCCTACCCCAAGCTTCTCTAATTGAAAATGCAGCCCTATATTTTTTTCAGGTTCTCACACTAGGAATCATAATAAATTTTTCTCTCTTCTCTACTCTCCACACCGGATCCCTAAGCAAGTGCTTTTGGGTTTCCCTTCCTGATATTTCTTAAATCTGACCACTCTCACCATTATGACTGCTCCCAAACAATGTAATACAATCCACTGTTACACCATATCTAGACTCCCATCAGGGCATGTAAAGTGGGATTTTTTGCTGCACTATTCCCTAGTACGTTTTCCATTGATTTCCATTCAACCTGGAATAACATTCTGAATCATCTGTCCCTTGCAAAATTCTCCTACTACTGACTCCTTCATCCTCACCTGGCTCCTTCATCCTTGCCTTATTGACATTCTTCAAACCATCTGTGCTCCTTCCTGCTCCGGAATTTTCATTCAGCTATTTCCCAGTGTAAAACGCTCTTCTCTGCAACATCACATCATTCAGGTCTTTGTTCAGATATCACCTCTTCAGAGAGAATTTCCCTGACTGGGACTATAAATATTGTCATCCTTTTCTCTGTCATTCCCATTCCCATACCTGTTTTGTTTTCTTTGTAGCTTTTATCCCCCTTTGACCTTATTTATCTATTTTTATTTTGGTTATTTATTTTTTGTTTCTTTCAATAAAAAGTCCACTCACTGTTTTGTTTGTAGCACTCTCTCCTTCTTAAAACACATTCTTCCTTTGGCATTTGAGGCACCACTCTCTTGGTATTTCTTATCTCTTTCCCACTTGACTTTAGAATCCCATTGCATAATTCCAACAGAATAGTACCGAGCCAAGGAATAAGGAAATACTAGGCCAGAAGTATTGGAAGAATAGACAGGCTACTCAGGGGAAGTCAGAGGGACTATAAAGAAAGTTCAAGGTAAAGACAACTAGTATAGAACTTTTGTCTTTGGTCAGTTTCATCTAGGAGTCCCCAGGACAAAAAAAAAAAATAAAAAAACAAAAAACAAAAAGCAAACAAGATTGGACACTCAATGCTGGTTTTAAAATGGAGTGACTCTGATTTTCCCAGCTGTGAGCTAGAGAAATCTTTCCTGCTTTTACAGTAGAATAATTTAAATTTAATTTTTAAATTGTATTTATTTTTCAAATTGTTCTTTTTTGTCCAATGTTTGCTTTTTCATCTCAGTTGTAGTCACCATGGAATTCCCACCACCAATTCACCCCTGTGCCATCACTGTAGTTGCTTGTGCTCTTCCCATCCCTGTTTTGACTCTAAACAAGTGAAGAATTTTGACAGACTTTTTAATGCAAGAGAATAAAAATAAAACAGTGAGAAAAAGATAGACTTTCATGATGCCCACACGCTAATGGAATAGATAGAATTTAATCACATATAAACATGCACACACATTCCCACAGACAGCCATAACCCATAAACTAAGATAAGAGTTACAGAGAGGAAGTCTATCAGAGAAATATTCCAAAACTCTGATAGGTTGCAGTAGTTTCACTAAAGTTCACCTGCACATCTCTGGGATATGGGAAAACACCAGAAATTCCAGAGAAAACACACATAAGCATGGGGAGAACATGCAAATTCCACACAGAGAATACCTTTTTAAAAATTTATCAACTTTCTAACATAATGACATGAAATTAAACAGCATTTTTTAGAGACTTGCCATATTGACTGGGGAATTATGGGCCCTCAAGGGTGCCCAAGGTCCATCCTTTTGCAGCCCTGACTGGGCTAAGGCACATGTGACTGCTGAAGGGTGGGGCCCAGATGCTTGTCATCCCTTCTTGGGAAGGCAGAAGTTGGGGGAGGCAGGATTTTTCTCACACCAATTGCTGACTCCCCCTCCATCATCCATTAGACTTCATTTACAAAACACAAATTTAAAGATAAAATTGCTAAGAACTTTAAGATGGGCACTGTAGCGCCTTGAGCTCTACATGCAGAAGCAACATGAGAACTCCTTCCTTTATGTGCTGGCCCTGGGGACAGCCCTTGTCACAAACTCTTGAAATTTGCCCTGCACAACCCCCTCCCCCCTGTCCCATGCCACCAACATCTCTGATAGATTCTCATGAGTTGAAAACCACATTGTGTCATCCAGTAAAGTTTGTTCTGTGGTGGGTTGGAGCTCTTTACAAATAAAGATTCCTGGTTCCTATTGCAGATTTCTGCTGGTTCATCCCTTCATTTTCCCACATATTTATTGAATACTACTAGGGTCTGGGATTTGGTGTTAGTGTTATGAAAAGGATAAAGGAAATAGTCGACACTTCTGTCCTCAGAGGCCTCACAACCTCATCTGTTTAAAAAGATGAAATGTGAAGAAGTTACAAAACAACAAAAACTTCAGCACAGATTGTGGAAAAGGTGGTGAACAAAAGAAACAAAGGTAAAGAATAATTGAGAAGGGTTCAGCTTAGAGTGGAGAACAGACAATATTTAAAGCCTGGAGTGAGAAGGATCCTAGAGCATTTATTTCCATGAACCTCCACATGTAATCCGGACTGTTAAAATCTAACTTCTGTCTATCCTCACACATACAAGGAATGTGGCAGATTTACCATTTGAAGTTTGTGTTAGGAAAGTAATATGAAATCATAGACGATTATAGTAATGACTATGTTTTTTCATGTTATAATATGCGCCAGAGAATTTTCCATTTCATCTTCCAGTTGTGAATCTTCAAATCTATTAATCTTCCAAATAAAGCAATGGCACATTTCATGGGTGCCAAGAAAGTCTGTTATGGGCCTGGGCAAAGTTGCAGTTAGTAACAGAAACATGACCTAAAAAACCACATCTTTTAAATCCCAGTCTGTGACAGACCACAGATGTCATCACACGTCCCTAGCACTTAATACTGAACAAGAAACATCCTTGCTTCTTTCATACAATCACTCTGGTCTGTCACAGTGTAATTAATAGTGGCTGTGGCAAATTGGTTAAGTTGAGAGTAATGATTTTCCTAATATAAAAGCGGTGTGCGAGATAATGTCATCCTTCTAAGTACCTTAAACAACCTCAAATGCTTGTCTCAATTGATCCCTTCTCCTGTCTTAGGACTTTCCTCATGACTGTTCCACAAGTGTTTTACAACATGCGAAGAAAACTCTAAAGCCTTCGCTTTAGGGAAGCGAAGTTAGGGAGTTAGGGAAGATGAGCTTGACCTTCCACGGAAGAAACTAAAACAGTGTTTTACTTTCTCAGAAGAGATTTTCATTTGTTTCTCCAGGTCAGCCTTCCTAGGTCCTTCTAGTCTAAAGTCACTTCAGTCAAACTATATGGATTTAGATAGCTTGAAGTAGTAAAAGAAATTCAACTTGCAGTTCCTCCTGGAGCATAGGCTTTTATGGTTCCAATGTCATACCTCAAAGGGTTATCCATAGTATTCCTCTTTGGTCATCTTAAATTTAAATTTTCCCCCTATACTTGGAACTAGTGAAGACCTCTGATCTGTCCACCACACTGTGGTGCATTCATTTCATTTCAAAGATGTCTGATGTCCTTGGGAGACTGATGATTTAAACACAAGGTACACCTCTCTGAGTTCTCTCTTCTTGTGGATATTGGGGCAATAATTAGTAAAGTGGTAGAAAGCTCTAAAGCAATTATCCAGAATGCAATCAAGAGGAAATTACTTATATGAAATAGAAAGGATGGTAAATCTTCTTGATGCATGGAAGGGGAAGTTCCAACAGATGCCTCATTTATCAGAATAAAAAAAAAAACGACAATATTCAAGCAGAACTTGCTGAGAATGATCAAAATCAATGAAAGATGTGAATCATCAGGACACCCCCAATAAGATACATGAAAAAAATCCAATATCTACATTGTGTTGGAAAATTGTAATAAGGAGATAAAAGTTTATCATATTAAAAGAAAACAAGAAGCTAAAGAGAGGAGGAGGAGGGAAAAGAATAAGGAAGATTAAGAGGGTGGAGAACTTTTGGAAATCAGGGCATGTGGCACAAAATGAAATTAGAAATAAATTCAGATCATTAGTCATAGGCACTACTATAAATACAATAGACCTGACAGTTTAAAATCAAATATTACTAAATGAGATGAAAAGAAACACCTAAGCTATGGCTATACAGGTGAGAAATCTAAAATTAAAGTAAGATATATGTTAGGCTAATATATAAGCCAAAGTAGTGATCAATCAACAGGGAGGTAGACAGATGGTTAGATGATATGCCAGTTGAATAGTCTTTAAGGCAAAAGAGGTAGCAGGAAAAAACGAATTTCTAAGTGATGCTAAAAAAATGAATTCATCAGACATTATTTATATAAGTTTTGTAGGGTGGCTTCAAAACATATAATGTCATAACGGAAAATCTACACTAATAGTATCAGAATTTAAAATCTCTCAGGAACTGATAAATCAGGCAACACAATTTTTTATGAGTGCATAAAAATTTGAATAACACTATTAACAATTTTGACATGAAAGATAAAGGTCCTCAAATAAGAGATTACAGCTTATTCTCATTCATGTATAGCATCATTTTGTAGGACTTTTATTATCTAATCCATGTTTCAACAAATCAGAACTGATGAATAAGTATATATAAAAATTCAGACTTTGAAAATTATATTTGAAGGGGTTTCTCAAAAATTCACAATTAAAGATGAGTAATAAGAATATATTACATGTCCAAATTGTGAGATAGAACTGAAACGTAATTTGTAGTGAATTTATAGCTCTAAATGCTTACACTAAAAGAGAAGAAAGTTGAAAATAAATGAGTTAAGCAGCTTAAGAAGTTAGAAGAACAACAAAATAAACACAAAGAAAGTAGAAGGAAGGAAACTATAAAGATAAGAGTGGAAACTAATTAGATGGAAAACAAATATGCAGTAGAGAATCAACAAAGGCAAAAGTTCAATTTTAGAAAAAAACTAATAAAATAGACATTTTAGACTCTAAAAAATGAAACAGTACAAATAAACAATATTCGAAATAAAAAGAAGACAACTATAGACATTGTTGAGACTAAAAAGATAAGAAAAAGTGATGTAAACATTTTGAAAACACAAGAATTTAATAAAATGTTAATTTATCAGAAAAATTACAATGTAACAACTGACTCAAGAATAAACAAAATACCTGATGTTTATTCTACCCATCAAATAAATCTAATAAAAATTAGAAATTTAGTTGCAAAAATAAAAAATAGTTCCCAGAGGGTTTTAAAGGTAAATAATAGCAGAGTAAAGAAACACATCACTTTATTTTCACTTGAATTTTTCTGAATCAGCAGAAGTAAGAACACACTCTGTTTATACCAATATACTAGGGCCTTATTACCTAAATAAAATGAGGAAAATATCAGAGATAAAATACATAGGTAAACTTGACTTATGTTTATAAGTATAAAATAGCAATCCAAAAAAATATAAGGGAAGGAGGAGGGGAAGTAGGTAAATTGGATCAAAAGGGTCAATAGTATGGCCAGGGATAGAAACTAGACTTGCGTAGCAAACATATGGTATACAGAGATATTGGTTCACAGTGCTGATGAACACCTGAAACCTACATAATGTTATATCAATACAATAAATCAACTGAACAAAACATTACATTAAGTTTATACTGCTTTTGTAAGATTAAGTTAAACATTCTTTATCTTAATTCCCACAATAAGAGGTAAAAGACACCATCAGAAAAGATAGAGAAATAATAAAATATTAAACACTTCATGTTAACAATGTAAAAATCTTTGACTAATCTGGTTAGAGAAGGTCTTCTAACTCAGATTCCCAAAGCAGCAGACACTGAAGCAGAGATTCCAGTGAAGTGTATTGGAAGCTGATCCCAGCAATCCCACAGACAAAACTTGAGTAAAGGAAGTTATCTCTCTCTCTCATCTATCTATTCATTCATCATCTCACCTACCTGCCATCTACTTACCTACTACCTATTTACTTGCTCTGGAATGGATAAGCATGGATACAAACTTTCCAAGTAGGTAAAACAACAGTGCACATTAGACATATCAATCTAAGTATGAAGCAATGCAAGGGGATGAAACCCATTAATTAAGAATAGTATTAGCTGAGCGATATTCTTGAAGCCAAATAAACAGGGATTTGAACAGATTTGAACACTGTTAGTGAAGTTCACTTTCTTTGGCAAGGAAATAATATAATGTGTTCATATTATTCTTTATGCTTTCCTAAACAACGCCTTAAAAAGTAAACAAGGGGCCCTTCCTGGTGTCGCAGCGGGTTAAAGCACAGCACTGAGAAGCTAAAGTCACTTCCACATGAGTTCGATTCCCGCCTGCCCCGGAGGTGAGCACATGGTGCGGCAGATCTCTCCTGATCTGCCCGCTGCTCCCCTCAGCAGTGTACGTCCTCGATCTGCCTGTTCTGTTCCCCACTCTGTCTCCAGTGAAGCCTCTCAGCTCCCACACCTCTGGCTTGCCCCCCAGCTCTGTATGCATAAATAAAATCTTTAAAAAAAATTTACTAACACAGAACTTGATCAAGAATGGCCTTGGCTACATTCAACGCCCAGAAAATCTCCCTGTGGCTACACCGGCGAGGAAAAAACAAGGAAAATATCTTCAGCTGACAGTGATGACATCATTCTCTTTTCCGGAGAGGCGGTGGCTTTCATGTGTTGTATTGTGTGACTGGAAAGGATATTCACGATGTGATGTGACTTGACAAGTAACCAGTATTTAAATTAGTTTTATTTTCCCAACAAGCACTACATGTTCATCTGACTCTGATTTTCAAAATGGCGTGGCACTGGTCACACCAGTGGCTTTCGAAAGAAAAATGGATTCTATTTGGACCATAGCTATCTCGTGGTTCCCGTCATCGGGAGCAGGTGAGATTCTAAACATCTTAAGGTCATGTCACTCGGGGACGGGCGTGAAGTAGATCTTCTTGTGTGTGTGGCAGCTTGGTTGATACTAGAACAAGTGACTTTGGATGTAGGAAAGAACCTATGTTGATATTCTGTCACTTCATCTCTGAGTTGTAGAACATAATAATTCTACGTTCTCTCTTGGTTCTGGTTCAAATAAAGATTAATAACATAAGGAACATAAAATGCTCTTATGATGGGTGTCACTTAAATCAACTCAAAGATATTTTGTCAGTTTTTTTTTCCTCCTGAGCCAGTATCGTTCTGTTCTTTTGATCTATAGAATTTCTCTTTTATGATCCCTTACCTTTATTATAAGTGTTTTTTGTGTTATTAACTTTCCCTTTCTCAAATCTTTTGGGAAATATAGACTACATCTAATTTTTAGGTTTTTATTTATTTATTACCAACTTTTTCCTATCTTAGATTCCTTGTGAATAAGAGTAAATGTAGGCAAATTAGGTAACTCAATTGATCACGAATATGCGTTCAACTTTTCCGAGTAGTTGTGGAGAATTTTGAACAAAGCATCATATTTCAGGTCTTGTAAGTTTCTATACTGTGCGTAATAGTGGTTTGATGTATTACTAAGTCTGATATTCAGCAACCACAAATGAATTCTACTTATATGCTTCAGTAATAAAACATATTGTTTTTTTATTACTTGTCTTTATATCTCATACAAAGTACAGTCAATTTATAAATGTTTCTACCAGGCATTATGTTATGATACTTTTTCTTCTTGTATTTAAACATGCAGCTTTATTTCCAATATAGTCTTTTATTATTCTGTATACATATTCTAGGACTTCTATACTAGAAGTAAAATACAATAAAAAAAAATGAATGGTATAGTTGTGCTCCAGCACAATTGACAGTCAATTAAAATCACCGTTGTCTGGGAGCTCAGATGGGGGGTTAGCCTGAACACCTAGGAGAAATTTCCAGCATGGTGGCTGCAGGGTGGTCTGATGCATCTTATGGTATCTGGCTTCTTCCAGAGAATGTCTCAGAGGATCAGACAGAAGCTATTGATCATTTTTGACTTAGACTGGAGGTCACCCCACTTACATCTTTTTATTGGCTGAAGCAATTTCTGGTTTCAAGAGGACAAGAATTCTTTTAATAAGAATTGTGTCAAGGAATTTTGGGACCCCACACAAACCACGATAGCGTATACATGCCAAAAATTTACCCTGACAATCTGTTCATTTACTGATTTGACAGTGGAGTAAATGGCTCACTTGAACAATCTCCTTCATTTCAGGTTGATTAAATTATTTTTGCAGCTGATCCAAATGTGGTAACTATAGCAGTCCATCTTTTCTTCTAACTCAGAACTGCTGAAAAATCTGGCTGTAAAATATTAGACTCAGCATCTTGGCAAAAGAAAACAAGGCCCTCAATAAGGCCTATCTGGTGACAAAAACAATTTTCAGAACCTTATCTTTTGATTTAGACACATGGTTTACATATGTTTTTTTTCTTAGTTTATTAAAACAGCTACAGGGTACACACCTAGACTCTGCCAGTTTTTCGTATGTGGTAATGATGGGGTTTCAGGTGGCTTCTGCAGGGTAATGGCTTGGCTTGGCAAAGCTAAGAGTTCTATATGTGCTTATAAAGATAAGCAACTAAATCAAAAGAAGGCCAATTTGGGGTTTCCTTGCTGGGAAAATGACTGGGGTCCATGATGAACACTATTGTGTAGCATATCGAGACTTGTCATTAAACCCAGAGGTGACATTAAGAAGCTTACAAGGGGACTAGTGGCTTTCGACCTGAATGGGAAAAGTTCATGCGATTTGGAACAACTTTACTGTATTTTCTCTTTATAGTGGTTGGCATCACTGCTGCTTAGATTGGCATAGTGCCTCATGCACAGGGTAGAACTGAAGAACATCCAAGGCACTAAATTACTAAGTTAGTGTGATATCAGAAAGGAATTCTTAGTGCTGAAAATAATTTCACTTAAGATAAAGATAAAAAGAAATCAGAGTCCCCTCATTTCTAATCCACACATGCTCCTCTCTCCACCCAGGTCAGTCTCGTCTTTTGCCGGTGGTGTGATGACCTCCCCTTTCTGCCTGCTGGCTCCTCTCCAACTACCTTCATTAGAATACTAGATCCACTAATTTTCTCCGTGTTGTTAAACTTTCTATAGAATGTTCTCTTTGCCTTCTTAGCTAAACTGAAACACTAATTTATTTTTATGACTCTCCCTTCTCAAATCGAGTGCTCTCTTTTGTCTGATCCTGAGGTAAAAAGATGAATCCAAGTCCTCCCTGGTAGCACAGCGGGTTGGAGTGCTGCACTGTGAAGCTAAACTAAGGTAGGCCAAGCCACGCCATGGCCTCTTCAGTGCGAGTTCAATCCTTGCCCCGGAGCTGACCCATATGGTGCAGCAGACAGCTCCTGTCTCGCCTGCTGCTCCCCTCAGCAGCGTACTTCAGTCGATCTCCCTGTTCTGCTCCCCACTCTGCCTCTGGTGAATCCTCTTGCTGTGCCTGCACCTCTGGCCTGTGCCCCATTTTTGTATGCATAAATAAATAAATCTTTTTTAAAAAAGATGAATACAGATTTCTTCTAGCTCTATTACTTGACCTATGATATTGGCAAGAAAATTTAATTCTATTTGAAAGTCTGCGTTCTCTTTACTCCCCATGGATTAGTCTCTCTACTTATACACTTTATTCGCTTTTTTTACTGGGCCCTTCCCTTTTATCTAACCTCTCTGTTTATGGCTTTTCCCTATCTAAAATCATGTCTATCACTTCCAAACTGTCAGCATATTTTCACCTCCTGTATTCCCAATACATTTAAGCTTTTTCTGTGGTCCATACTCATTCACTTGACCAATCAAGTGAAAACTTCAGAGGCAGTTTCTCACCCCAAGCTTGTTATTGATTGTTTGGTAGATGATAACTCTATTGTTTCTTTTTGTACTGTGGACAGTAATCCCTTGGTGGGCCTACCCTGTGCAACTATCTTGTCCCATCCAGTAGAATAGCTTTTGATGAAAGTTTTTTTCACTATGTAGAAATATTTTAGTCCTACGGTGTTTTTGGATTCAGCCTAACAAATAACCATTGTTTTATTTCAGACATCATCTTTTCTAGTCTGTTTTCAGGATTTTCTTCTTTTATTTCACTCCCTTTAGGATCTATGTTGAGGCCACAATGACTTTTCTATTATATGGGTATAATAGAATATGTCAATTTTATGATATGTCATTTTCTTTTCTCAAGTCTCTGGTGGTTCTCTGTTTCCTACAAGATCAAATCTATTAAACTAATCTAGATTTCCAGCTTCATATCTTTTTTTAGTCCTAGCTTAATGGGTTAGCTTTCCACTTCTTTAAACTAGGACATGACATACTCTCCCATGCTGCCTGTGAAGAAGCTGTATAGCCTCAATGTCTGGCATGTTTTCCATTTGATTCATATGACGAACAATGTTTTTCAGATATGATTCAAATATTATTTTTGTGCTTGAGTATTTTCTACAACAGTACCGGAAAAAATAGAATGGAATAAAAACTATTGAGTATTAGTCATTTACCAAAGTAAATGACAAATATTTAAAGCTTGTGATTACATTTAACCTCTATAACTAGTCATCACATAACTGCTGCCACCCCCCAGTTAGATAAAAATAAACTAAGAAACCACTAAACTTTAGATGGGAGGAATAACTTGAAAATATGGTTTACTGAGGGATTATGTTCATTTAGTTCTATGGTTTCCAGCACTTACTCATTGACTAGTAATAATAAATAACTAGTAAATTTAAAAAAAGATTTATTTATTTATGCGTACAAAACTGGGGTACAGGCCAGAGGTGCAGGGGTGGTGAAAGAATTCACAAAAGAAAGAGTGGAGAGCAAAATAGGCGGGTCCACGAAGTGCACTGCTGAGGCGAGCAGCATGCGAGACAGTAGAGGTCTGCTGGGCCATGTGGGTCACCTCCCTGGCTGGGGATCCAACTAGTGCTGAAACGGCTGTGGCTAGCTTCATTAAATGCTGCACTTTCACCTGTTGCACCACCAGGAAGGCCCAGTAATTATTTTTAAAAGTAGAAAAATAGAAGACGATTTCATGGAGCAAGAGCTTAAAAAGAGGGACAAAATCTGTAACAGAAGTCCTGAGATAATGGGGTCATTGTAACATGGAATAGGACAGGAGTAGATCAAAAGGAAATGCAATACTTTGAACTCAAGGCAGTAATACTTTAATGCTGATATCCATGGGAATATATAGACATAAGGATTAGAAGTGGAGGTCTCTTTACATACAATGACTTGCGGAATGTGCCTTCTGATGATGTATTAAATGAGAACTAGATGAAAATAGATACAATAATATACACAATAATTTATATTTTTTCCAAACTTATCCAATTTTTCAGAATGTTAAATGCAAAGATTTTGTTTTAGGTTTCGCTTTTTTAATTTTTCATATTGTATTACTCACAACTGAGTTGTAGTGATGGTTATTGGTGGGGATGTTAATTCTGATGTATTTCTAGAAATTAAAAACGAAAGAAATTTCAAAGCTCATTAAAGTTTTAAAGGGATCTTGAGAGGCTAGGTATATAGTAATGTTTATTTAACTAATACTTGAGATTTATGTCATTTTGCTTAGTATTCATTTGTAACATTTCATAGTCCCAAGTGGCTCAACTTTTAAAATAATTAGATTAAGAAAGCCTTAAAACGTAGGTGAAATTAAAGTGAAGAAATATAAACACCACTGAAAGACAAACCAGTCATCTTCACCATTTAGGATGAATTCTATATTTTCTAATAATATTTCTCCAAATAGGTAAAGAACCTCAGGGATTTTAGAACAAAAGTTTGAAAATCATTAGTCCACATCATTAGTTGTACAGTAAGATAACGAGGCTCAGCGGGAAGGTCACTAACCCAGATAATGACAAAGCAAATGCTTGTTTCTTAGAGCCAGTGACTAACCCCCAACACATTCCCAAGTTCTTGATTTGTCTTTATTTTTACAGTGTTTTATAAAATGAAGTGAGTGCTTCATTGTCAATGGAAGAGGAAAACCATCTCGCTGGTGACCTCAGAGTGTTGGCAGCTACCGTGGGTTATTAGGGAGGGGAAGATTCACTTACATTTCGTCTCTATCACCTGCCGCAGATCGGGCAGAGTTAGATGCACAAAACGTGATAAATACCCTGAAAATATAGTTGGAGCTTCTAACATGAGGAGTCGCAAAAAAACATGACTTAGACAGAGGCAATTAGGAAGGATGTGTTATCTTAGGTTTTCCCAGATTATATATAACCTTACATTTTAGTATAAAATGCCAAAGTCAGTAATAGAGCAGTTTACCGGTGGTGGTGGTGGGGGGGGAGGGTGGACGTTCAGACAAGTCAATTAAGAAGAAATTCTTGTTTAGGAATTATCTTTATGGCTCATAATTGTGAACTGTTCTATATTTTCTATTTCTTAAATAAAAATATTATTCATGGACTAGTCACTCCTTTTTCATGCTCCAGTTTTAAGTTTTATTCTGAAGAGTAGAAGGATCTGCTTTTACTCAGAAAGTTTTTGAAGATTTCCAGAACCAGGGTCCTTGCATTTCTCCCACTAGTACTTATCCAAAACTGAGGGATCCAGCTCAGGGCTTTGTGAGAGAGAGCACTTTGATTGTCCTACATCTGGCTAGATTCCAGCTTTGCTGCATGATGATTAAGTGTGCTTTTACACAAAAAAAGTTCAGAAAAGCTTAAATTATTCTTGAAAAACAGAAAATATTATCAGACTTCATACACAATTTAAAGTCCAGATAATGACCAGCTTGTCCTTCCTCTAGACAGATGCTGCTACGAGACACCAATCACTGACCGACCAGAAGAGATAGGAATCTAAAGCACAGGAGTGCAACATACATCACTGATGCCCTGGCCAGGTACCGCTGGACTCCATCTAGTGGCATTTCCTGCTTCTCTGGCCCTTCCAAATACCCAGCTATTTCTTTGGATTTTCATCAAGCCAAATCTGGAACTTAACACTTTATAAGAGGATGTAGCTAAGTTCACTTGCTTTTGCTTGCTATATTATTTAAGCCAATACAAAGACTCTGACAAACACCAAGAGATTATTACAGAACAAGGATGAAATCAACTTCAGGTATAAGGTAGAAGAGAGGGAAAAAGGAACTATTGATGAAGCTAAGTTTTTTTATATTTTTTTGCAGACATACTACATATCATTTTATGAAGTAAATTAAGTAGCTGTCTACTATACTGTTTACTATAAGATGCTGTTTTAGTGATTATATAATAAAAATATAAAAATCAATGTTGTGGCTTTGTTTTATTTTGGCTGTAGCTCATTATAGTTTCATCTTTTAGGTATTTTCTTGCAGTGGAGAACTCAAATTCAATTAGAATATTCTTCCAACTTACCAAAGAGATGTTTCCCTATAAATTTCTTGACTCTCCTACCCAGATTTGGTCCAGCTCTCACATTCAGGGCTGGCCACATTCTGGAAGAGAAACCACCTGGCTTTTCTGGAAGAGAAGTCCTGAATGGACACTCCGTTTCTTGACTTCCTCTAGACCAGCAGTCAGATGCAGGTAGACAAAGCATCTGGCAGCCCCAATCTTGGTTTTACTTGAAATTTGCTGGATCAATCCCAGCTGCTCTTGTGATTTGCTCTTGCAGTTGGTAGCTGAACTTCACTTGACTCATTCTTTGTTATGTACCAATTTTACTTCTCTTCAGTCTTTAGACCCAGTCAATAAGATTCATTTAGTCACTCAATTATTGGCCTACTGAAAGCCAGCTTTTAAGAGTGGGTGCATGTGGCCCTGATTTTTGTATGTATGGTCTATTTGGGAACCCAAATAAGTAAACAAGGATTACCCATCTTTAGTGCTGGGAAAGAGGAAGAACAATGTGTTGTGTAGTCATGTAGGGAGGGTACATAAATCTGGTTTCAAGAGCGAGACTTTTCAGAGAGGTGGCTTGCAGGTCAGAGCCTATAGGATAAGTTAGTAAGGTGAAATCTGGAGGTAGGGGAGAAGCACTTCAGGCAGAGAAAACATCACAAGTAAAATACGTAGATGAGAGGTCCTGACGTATCTCCTCAGGAGTGGAAAGCTGTGCCACAGTAGTGCATCCCAGGGTGTGTTTTTAAGGGGGTCACCCAGATAGAAGGTTGGAAAGGAGAGCCTGGAGAAGGCTTTGTGAGGCCCAAGAATCACTTCAAACTTTCCCTTGTAGGTAATGGGAAGTACTTGGCTTTGTGTTTTTCAAAAGGTCATCCCATACTTCCAAAATTCAACAATAATGTAAGCCAATGTGACCTCAAGAAAAATAAAATAAAACACAAAGGTCCTGCTGCCAAGTGGACCAGTGACCAAGGGACACTGTGAGAAAGTTGCACCAGCCCAGGCAACAAGGACATAGACCTGTGCTAGCTGAGGATGCAAAGAAATGCTCATGTAGATTTCAGGGTGGGCACTGGATGGCTGATGAGAGGAGAGGGAGGCTGAGGGGCTGTGAGGGAGCAGAGGCTCCCTTGATTTCCTAGTTGAGGACTGGCATGGAGGACGGCGCCTTTCCCCTGAGCTAGAAAAGGAGGAGAATTCGCTCTTGTAGTTGCCTCTGATCAGCTATGACTTCTTGCCCAATATTCTTTTTCTCCCCTTCTTGTGCACGTTACAGGTATTTCCTTTCTCCTTTCCCTCCTGCAGGCTGTGACCAAGCTTATTTTAAACAGTTCCAGGCTCTGGTCCATTATAGAGGTGCTCATTGTTTTTTCACATGGAAAACCTGGCTTTATAAAGGTCACAAGAAATGTTTCTTGCCCCATATTTTATTCAGGCAAATTTTGCTAGTGTGCTCGGTGCACTTCAGCCTGCCATCCCCAGTTGCCGCAGCTGGCTTCGGGGTGTCCACCCCTCAGTTCACATCTCTGTCATGAGAATGACTATCTTTTTCCTTGTCTGCCTCTTTTGTCTTCATCTTCCCTCCAAACTATCACCTCACACAGGATTATTATTAGGTCTTTGAAGGCAGCTAATAGTATCTGGCTTATTCATATTTGTTACCGTAAAGGGAGGGACTTGAAAATATTAGGTGTTCAAAATGTTCAATAAGAAAATACAATGAACTGTTATGTATTTTCCCTTATAAATTGTTGCTAAGGTCCAATTCCTTCAAAACAAACTCCCACCTAATACAGTTCATGAGCCAATTTTCCACTGCAAGCTTAAGTCTTTCTTGTAGTCACTCTCTTTTCTGTGAGTAATCAAGCCACACTCATGGCATTTTTGAGTTTGTGATTCTAAACTCCCTAAGAACAGACTAGTCTTGCGTATGGCACAATGTTGCTCCTGATTGCTCAATATGTAGAGCTTCAGAGACATTGGTTAGTTGTGACAGCTCAGGCCAACTACTTAAAGCTTCTTAATTCTTGCTTTTCTTAGGTATAAAGTAGTAAAATACCCTATCCCATTGGTTTGCTGCAATAATTAATTGAGTAAAGGCATTTATAGCACTTAGCACAGTACCTGGAACAGTAAAAATGCTCAATAAATGCCATCTGTGCTTAATCTCTGCTCTTACTGTAATTATTTAAATTTCATTTGTTTATGTAACTTCTGGTTATCTTTTAAAATTTTACTCTAACAGACTGGTGATTGTGTGCCCATGCATGTGTGCATGGGTACATATAATAGAGCTGATAAACCACTTTTTTTAAAAAAGCAGTGCCTTTATATGCACGACGTCCAGTGAGCGTGCATGGTCTGCACATTTGCTCTCAACCTTTCTAATCTCTTATTTTGCTGCTAATTTGTCATATGTTTTGCTTATGTGTTTCTTGTAACTCCAGTGAGAAGCATATTTTTTTTATTTATTTGGATCTGTGTAGCACCAAGGACAATGTTTTGTGCTTATTAGGCATTCAGTAAATAGCTGAACAAGTCTAGCCTTGCTCTCTTGACCTGGAAAGATGGCTGAACTGCTCTGTCTCTCCAGTTGTGTCTATAAAGAGCCATGAGCCTCTGAAGGGACAGAGACAGAGAGGTCAGGAATGATTATTTCCCATCTGTGCAGGAAGCTTTGAGAATCTAATGGGCTGTTCCTCTGAAGTTGTAGGGAGTTCTTTTCCTTTTCAAGAATGGCTTCAGCACCCCAAGTGAATTCCTGAGGAACTGAAGGAAGATGGCAGCTGACCGGAGTTTCCTACACTCTGACTGCAGGAATCAGGGATGAAGCATTTGGGTTTAAAAATGATGATGTGGTTTTGAGTCATAGGGGAAATGTGCTGGGTTATGTTCTCAAGGTTTGCAATTAACAAGCTTTTCAGGCTGCCAGTTCTAAAAGGACAAGGTTGCTTTCCCATTCTCCTTTCCTTTTTTTCTCTTTGGAGTGTTTTTATAAAAAAAAATGCATGCTATTGCAAAAAAAAAGCATTTTAATGCTAAAAATGGAGCTTCCACAAGACCCAGCAATTCCACTCCTAGGTATCTTACCCAAAAGACACATAAACATTGATTCAAAAAGACACCTGCACCTCCATGTTTATTGCTGCTATATTTACAATAGGAAAGACATGGAATCAATCCAGATGCCCAAAAGTAGATGACTGGCTTAAAAAGATGTGGTGCATGTACACATGGAGTATTACTCAGTAATCAAAAATAAGTAAATAAATAAACACACGTCTTTTGCAGCAATATGGATGGAGCTGGACGGGATCATGCTTAGTGAAATAAGCCAGAAAACAAAAGAAAAATACAGAATGTTTTCACTCATAGCAGGAACATAAAGGACCAGGGTGGGGGAAATAATAATAATGAACAGCTATAAACCAGAGATATTTTACGGGGGTGGAGTGAGGAATGGGATCAAAAATGAGGCGGTGGGGGAGTGCACTGGACTATGGTGATGGCACGAGGGTTATTTGGTGATGGGAAGCCCATGGGGGTTACAACTGAGATGGAAAAAGGCACAAAATGATGTAAATATAAACTATTATATTATTAAAAAAAATAAGCAGTTTAATAAAATTCTATTTCATTTCCTTTAGATCATCTCCCTGATTTTCATCAGAATCATCCCTTTTAGGCTAGGATGTAAGGCCTGCTCACCTCTATGTATGTACACATGTATGCATTTATTCTTGTTTCCTGCATGCCACATACATGACCACTCCTCTAGAAAGCGTGGTCCTCCTCTAGAAAGGCTGGCTTCAGAGACTTCTCCATGCGAGAGGGAGGTCTGTGTTGGATCTTCAAAGTACTCTACTGAGATCCTCATAGTTAGGTTTGTTATCTCAAGATCTCTTCCTTCCTTCGTTGGTGGAAATTTACTTAAATGTGATGATAAAATTATATTTGTTGATATCCTTGGAGGACTCGGCTGGTCTCTTTTGCTTACTCTGTACCCTGAACACAAACAGTGCCAGCTGAGAATTACTTAGGTCTTCAGGAGGAGGCCCTGCTACTCCAAGGGTGCAAATGTTAAATAAGAAGCAGCAGGGCTCAGTGAATGCTAATACTAGCACACTTGTTAGGAATTAATTTAAGAATATTAAGCCCTTAACCCAGGAGTTAGCTTTTTTTTTGCATTTTATTAAAATGGTCCTATGCCAGCAACTATAAAATACTGATTTTTTTAAGATTTAAATTTTCTAATAAAAGTAACATGTCAAAAGAAGTATTTTTAAATGAGTCATCTATTTGACATATTAAAAAAAAAGAAGTTTGGAAAGTTCTTAGATTTCTCATAGAAAGTCAGTGTATAAAAGCTAAAAACTCAGGAATTTATTTCTCCAGCTTGCGCTTAGCCAATGGAGACTGACCGTCTCCAGACTATATTTTCTTTTTAATGGCTATAAAGTGAATGAACTCTAAGAACAGTCTAGTGTCCTGCTGAGATTGATATGAAAAAGGACAGGGGAAGAAAAAGATTCCTCATTAATGGATTTATATTCTAGTGATAGGGCTTAGGGGTGGAAAGGTCATTTTGGAAAGTAAAGTGAAATATAGAGCATGCAGAACACTATCTCGTTATCTGACTTAGAGACATGAGGCTGCATGTTATCCTGTGTTCGTTTATTTTTTCTCCTGGTTTTCCTTTTATTTTTAGATAATGTGAGGCAGATAGATGAGACAAGAGTCATTTTTAGAAACTCTTTCCTTTGTAAGCTTTTGGGAGCAGAGTGTTGCTTTTTTCCTCTATGGTCTGGATGGAAGTGCCATTTGATTGTAAAGAGAGAGTATCTACAAACTAGCATTAAATCAGAATTTGTGGGTAAGGTGGCAAAACAAAATATTTTTATGAGCAGAGAGCATATTGGACCATCACCAGACCAAATTTAAGACTTTATTCAAAGATGGAAAGTGAGGTTCTCTTGACATTACCCCTCTGAAAAACTTTTAGTTCAACAAGGACAGTGGGAATTAGAACAATTTTGATAATATTGTAAGTGGAGAACTTTAGATATAAACAATTTCATTTAATTTTCAACAACTACTTGGCCAGGGATGTTTTATTAAAAAAAAAAAAAAGACATAGATGTGGAGATGGGTGAGGGTGAATTGATGGTGGAAAGTCCATGGGGATAACACTGATGAAAAAATGCACGAAATGAAGAGTAATATAAAAACAAAAAAAGACATCGATGAAAACCTTCAGACTCTGAGAGTTTGTGTTGTTCACTCTCTCATCTACAGAGTGGCAGGAGTCTCGAATCAAAATTCTGTGTTGTCTACTCCAACCCTCTGCTTTTACTGCTTCTTGAAGTTCTTCTATGAGATCAACTATTGGCTAGATTTGGGGATGTAGAGGACTAGAATGCCTGGTGTTCCAGAGACCTCACAACCAGACACAAATGGCGAGATGGTTTGGGCTGTAATTCTAGAGCACGCAGATCACAGTTACAGTACCAGGCTGGCATCACAAGCTTTCCTGAAGTGGGGGTAGTGGAGAAAGCCCGCCAGGTTTTATGGAGGGTGAGTAAAAGCCAACTGAGCCGGGTCTTCCATTTTGACAAGACACAGCTGATCTTCTGAGATGGAGGGCAATCTGCACAAAATGGCTTGGGATACTGGTTTAGAGAATGGGTGTATAGGATTGGCAGATACAACACAGGATACCAGCTAAGTGTAAATTTGTAATGCACAAGAAGTTACTATAAACAATTACTTATGCTACCATATTTTTGTTGTTTATTTGAAATTCAAAATAGCAGAGCATTCTGTAAGTTTATCTGCTACATCTGGCTATGCTCTGTGCTTGGGTCTCACTGAGTGTAGTCTGTAAGGAGGGGGCACCATCCTGGAGAGGTAAGCTAAATTAGGCTTAAAAATGGAAAATCTGGCCTTTGTTCTCCCTGGGAAAACCAGAGTGAAAAGAGAATGGAAGAGAAGTGGTTATCTCTTCATCCTATGGCTAAGATAATTCATGCCACTTAGTTAAAACCAACAAACAATTGAAAAAAAATCATCTCTAATGGAAATAATTTGTCTGTTCAAAGAGTCATATAATAAAGATACTTCCAATAAATTTTTGAATATTATTATTGGACTATGCTTCTCCGCAAAAGTGGAAAAAGAAAAAGGGTCAATGTTTGGCATAGTGAGGGCAAAAAAAAAAAAAAAAAAAATCAGCAGAATACATTGAGATCACATGTATTATGGATGTGTGTTTCTGTTTAATTCTTAAATAGCAGAAGAGACAGATAGAACTATATTATTGCCATGCAAATTCTATGTAAACTAACCTAATGATTGTCTTCTCTGACTCAGTAACATGGAATTCTTGCCAGGGTCACAGAAGAAGGCTTCTCCTCTGAGGACAACTGGGAAGGTGACAGGTGGCATTTTTACATTTATTTAGAATTTTAAGGGTATTAGTCATTGAAATGCTAATCCATTATGGCAGTTTTACTTACCATTGTCCAGGGCATGGGTGTAAAGGGCTGGCTCTGAATCCTTGGTGCCAGATGAAAGCGGGCATCTAAGCCTCTCAATATAACATTTGGAAAACAAAGTGGTTTGTGAGAGCAGTGACTACATACAAATTTAGATTTTTCTCTCCCTTCTCATTAAATATGTGACTGTGTCTTTATTTACTTTTCCTTTTCCTGAAGAAAGGATTTAAGGCAGATCATAAATATATGGGAGACCTATTACTCCCACATGTGGGACTGCTCAAGTATTTTGATGATGGTACATTTTAAAGTTAAACTCCTTTCTCTACGATTAGTGTTTGGATAGGCCTGGTAATAATTATGGCAATTATTATATCTTATCAACAATATTATCTTATTTTTATTGTTTCATTTTATGTAATGAAAAATGGCATAAATCTTACGGAGCCATAGCTAAACAAGTATATTTTGAAAACTGTTAGATTTAAAATTTCTATTTGACTTGGAGAACTTGTACTGCTTCATTTTTACTTAATGAGGGCTTTCAATATTTATTGCTTAAACCTATGTTCACTTTAATGGGGTCAGGGAAAGACAAAGCTCTACCTGTGGTAAACAAATTCTGGCTTTCATTATCATTGTTTTTTAATTTTAAATTTTTATTTACTCATGCATTCTGATGGAGGAAAAGAATAGAAGGAGCCATCACAAGGTTAAAACCTAACTCATACAAGGAGGGGGGAACAGAAGGAAGCAACATGACCATTAACTCAGTCATAGAGACTCCTATATCAGACTGCTGTAGGGAATATCAGAAACACAGACCTAAGAGTAAAGATACAGAATTGGCTCATTGTGAGATTCCACATGGTTATTCAAAATCAGGGCAAACAGCCCACTCCACAAAGGAGTGAGCGCTCCGCAAGAGAAAAGGAGTCTATCAGGGCACTGGCTCCGGGCAGCAGTCCTCTGCCCACCTGTGCCTATGCAGGTGCTTCTTCCACCCGCTCTCTCCCTCTGCAGGGCAGCAGCTCTCTGCCTGCCCTCTGACCTGTACTATGCCGGGACTTCTCTGCACTGACCTCCCTCAGCAGAGGCCGCTCTCCTAAGGCCACTAGCCTGCAGCCATGCAGGCTTCTCTCAGCAAACCTGTCCCTTTGGGGCAGCTCTGCCTGCCCACTTGTGCCTGTGCAAGTGTCCAATATAACTGAGTCTCTGTCTTATGGGGAAATTTGCCTGGGGAACTCACCAAGTACCGCTGAAAGGGGAGCTCTGGTGAAACCTTTCCCAGAATGAACCCAAGGACCCCAAACTCCAAATGACCCCACACTTCAAAAATGACAGCACATACTAGGGATGCAGGCTACAAGTGTGGGGAATGAGAGGAGTCACCAGAGCCAGCGTGGGGAGCAGAACAGGGGGTTCTATTGAACTACACTACTGAGGGGAGAATGAGACAGGAGAGGTCTGCTGTACCATGAACAGTCGAGCTTCCTTGCCAGGAATCTAACTCATGCCACAGTGACTGGTGAGAGCCTGATAGCACTGTGACTTTAGCCCCTGTGCCACCAGGTTGGCCTCCATTATCAACACTTTAATATTGAAGCCAAGTAAATAACTAAAGGCAAATGGTGTTCATACTGAATGACTTTGATTCATTGAGTTTCTCTGGATTATTTTTACTTTGGTAGGCATACAAGACTTAAAAATAATGTGCTATCAGTTGTGAAGGATGTCAGTTAGTAATGAGTAAGTCCATTTTTAAATCATGGTCTATTTGAGACCTTGCCTTATTAGGGAAAGGATGTAAATTTCAGCAAGAATGGTTTAGGGGTTAGAGTTTAAATTATTGCAATGAATTGCTTTCCTAGTGTTATTTTCAGTGATTTGGTAACTATTTTATCAAATGATCTGGAATTCTACTGAATCCGATGATGATTATAACAGCTTCCAAATAAATTTGACAAGCTGAACAAATGAATGATTGTCACAGAATGAAGTTTAGTAGACATTGACAATAAATACATAATTCTGCATCTTGGTTCAGAAAACCACCTGGTAGAGTGGTTTATACTGAAAATATTGTGAATAGGGCTTAGGGCTTTTAGGTAAGCGTAGTTTCAATATAAGTTAACAGTGTGGTGAGGATAAATTAGTCCAGTAGGATTTAGGTCAATTTTTGAGTAAATATCTGGTCTAAGGAATATGTGATAACTCCATTTAACATGTTCAAAATATTATTTATTATTTATTTATTTATTATTTTTTAAAAGATTTATTTATTTATTCATACAGAACTGGGGTACAGGCTAGAGATGTGGAGGGTGAGAGGATTCACCAGGGACAGAGTGGGGAGCAGAACAGGCAGATCGACAAAGCACACTGCTGAGGGGAGCAGCGGGCAGGTCAGGAGAGGTCTGCCACGCCATGTGGTCACCTCCTAGGCAGGCGGGAATTGAACTCATGAGGAAGTGGCTTAAGCTTCTCAGTGCTGTGCTTTAACCTGCTGCGCCACCAGGGAGGGCCTCAAAATATTATTTTTAATCCTGAGTTTACATCTAGGCACCACACTTTAAGAGAACATGCTTTCAAAAATAAAAAGAAAAAAAAAACAAAAGATGTACTTAGTCATTTTATTTTGAACATGCAAAATCATGTCAAAAGAAGAAAACTATAGAAAGAGACACTATCTGAAGGAAGGATGGGCTTTAATATTAAAGTGGAAAAAGATTACTCCTTCTGATATCAAGTGTATTTAAGGACTAAGAAGAGAATTTTCCATAGAAAGGCTGACTTACCAGAAGTCTATCTTTTCCAGCTAGATGGATTACCTTAGGAGGTCAGCACCTCTCACCTGTTGGAGAGGCTGGAAAGAGGTAATTCACATTCAATCTAACTTTAGTCTCTTCTGAATGGTGTAGTCTGCAGTTCCATGAATATTTAGCATATTTACACATAATTCTCTGATATTCATACCTTCTAAAACAATGAGCTATTTCAACAAATGTAGTGTATATTACAAAAAAAAAAAAAAGAAACCCACCAACAACTATCTTTTGATCTTTTGTCGCTATAAACAAAGCAGCTGTTTGACTGGAAATTTCAGTTTTGAAGCTCAGGATCTAGCCAAGCTGACATTTTTTCTGACAATTTTTCTCTTGTCTTTTCAATATAATTTCAATATGAACAGGCAAAATAAATCACAACAAATATACATTAAAGCCATTTGTAAAAGACATTAGCTGAACAATTATATTATAATCAGAAATTTTGTGTTAGTTGTAGTGATGTAACGCATCTTTTTTCCATTCTTCTAACATACAATGAATCATCTCTAGATAAAAAATGCTGATGCTGCCTGGCCAATACTTCTCTTGTTTCTAAGAATATTTGATATTATAAGATATCCCTATGACAAAATAAGTCATTCCCTTGGTGTTTGCTTTAATAAGACATACAAATCAATCCTATGAATCTTTTTTTTTTTCCTATCAACACACGATCTATTCCATTTTTTGCAAGCCACCAGCTGGCTTTTTTTCTCCCATCACAAATGACTCTAAACTGCAAGATAATTATACAAAAGGAGATCTGCTTCACAAGTAGCATGGAGCCAACTATGTCAGCAATGGAAAGAACTAGTACATTTTGTTTTGAAAATAAAAAAAAATCCTACGTCTGGCAATTTGCCTGCTTAACCCCCAAATGCTCTCTTCTCTAGTATTATAAGATGCTTACCTTTCTTTTTCATTAATTTCTATAACTATGAGGTAAAAGTATTTGGGACTTTTTTTTTTAAGATTTATTTTATTTACGCATACAGAACTGGGGTATAGGTCAGATGTGCAGGGGTGACGAGAGGATTCACCAGAGACAGAATGGGGAGCAGAACAGGCACATTGATGAAGTACACTGCTGAGGGGAGCCGCTAGCGGGTGGGTCAGAGAGGTCTGCTGTGCCATTTGGGTCACTTCCGGGGCGGGGATGGAACTTGCACTGCAGCGGCTACAGCTAGCTTGTGGAGCAGCATCCCAACTCATTGCAGGATACAACCAGGGTCCAGTCCTGTGGCATTTTTAAACAGGATATCTGGTAATGTTAAATTGCTTTAGAATATAAAACAAACTATGTTAAACTATAGAATAAGAGTGTATGTTATAGTCAGCTAAATTAGATGGTTAAGGTGCAATGAAGTGCTGAACTTTTCATAATTAAGAGTCAAACTCATGAAATTAGTTTTTATGTAGGCCTTCATTAAAAGCTCTTCGTATTAAATTCCATTTGAATCTGGCATCTTACGTTTCTTGACATCTCAGTAGTATTAAAATGTACACTTAATTTCAGATTTTAGAAATCAGTACAAAAATGCAAATCAGATTTTCCAGCCAGTGTTGTCTAAACCTCTCTTTCAGGAAGTAAAAATTTAGGTTGCCAAGTAGTAGAATGTGCCTTCATTGTCTCATTTTCTCAATAAATAAGAGTAAGTTCAATCCATGGCTGTCCAAGTAAAAGACCCTGTAAGAAGTGCCTATTTGAGGATATTCTGCATGAACATTTTGCCTTAAAATATAATTTCTCAGGAGCATGCAAAATATACTAGGTTTAATTTAAATGTTTTTCACTCTCCAGGAGCTTAAAAGAGAGGGTGCTCTGTTATCTGTGTTTGATCAAATCCTACCATTATTAAGGGCTTACTTTAAAGCGTTTTGGAACATACTATGTTATCTAATCAAAGATGAAATTTGTATTTTCAAAACATGAATTTCTGAAAAAGAAAGCACAGCTCAACTATAAGGTTTCATGGTTACATATCATTTTAATAGAGCTGTTTTAACCATCGTAACTTTTATTAACAAAAGAGCCAACAGCCTGCATGTTGCATAGGATTAAGTTCTATCCTAATTGCTTTCTCAGAAAAGTCAGTGGAAAATTAGATGCTTCCCACCAGGCAATAAATATATCAAACTAAACAAAATTTAAACTAAAGAACAATCAAGGCTGTTTCTTTGTTCTTTCAAAGGATAAAGGATTGGATGTTAAAAAAAAAAAAAGATCAAGAGCATTTTATGGGAAATCCAGGAAAAAAAAACTATTTGGACCGAAATCAAAATGTTATGAATAGTACTTTCTAAGTAATGACACATATCAGCAGTATTTGTAACCATAAGAACAATGTGATAAATTTTAATCACTAGGGACTCCAGTTCTGTGGGAAGTGCTTACTACACAGACATCATTTATAGGTTTCCAGTTATGACCTACGCCTAAAAGACATTTTAATGATAACTGGAGAAAGTAGATAGATTGTTTTCCTAGAGTGTTGAAGTTCCTGCTTGTTGTCATCCTCAGCTCTATTAGAGAGCAGAGGTTTTCAAAGGTACTCTTCAGTCTAGCTATCAGGATGCAAGACCAAAGGGGTGGAATTATCTAAGATAAAATATGCCAGAAACACACACTCCTCAGGATTTCCTGTGGGAGTCTGACCAAAATAAAGCAATATTAATAAATATAAATTCTGGAACAGTATTATCAACAGAAACAGGGTCTTGAAATGAACCCTTGAAATTCTTCTAGTTTCCTCAGACAGGTCAACTATTTCAGTGTAATTGTGCAAAATGTTAGACCTCCCTATGGGGACCCTTGCTTTAAATTATATTAAAGACTCAAAGATTGTAATAGACATCTAAAGGAAGGAGTTTAATTTGTTGGATGCTCTAAATCTTTGAGCTCTCTCAGGGTCCTTCAGTCCTGTGACCTTAAAAATATTTTGTGACACAAACACAAGATATAATTTCAAACTATCACAACATCAAAAAATATTCCATTGGTTAACTGGCTTTTAGCTTTGCCTGTTTTTACTGAATTTTTGGAGAGAAAGGAGTTTCAGGTGATTTAGATAGAGTTAAAAAATAAGACAAAAGAAACAACCAAGGAGAAAACGTGTTCTTACACCATAAAGAATTGCCATGCTCATCAGATTTAGCTCCAATAATTTGAAAAACATCCCTTTTAATATTATTCAAAGCCAAGTAAGATTTCCTGTTCTAATTTTTCTCATGAAGCAAGACCTTGCAGGACAAGTCTTTGATCTTTCTCGGCTTCCATACCATTCTGAACAAGTGAATCACATCTCACAGACAAAATGATGCTACTTTTAACTATTTTCCCTCACAGCACTTGGCTAGCATCACACAGCAAGGAAATGAAAGGATTTCAAGTTCTTTTCTTTCTCACTGCATTCTGCTTTCAGAGTTTTTTTTTTTTACCCCCAAAGAAAATAATCTTCCTTAGTAGAGTTAAGGAACTCTTTCCATAAGATATCCCACTCAAATGTAGCAACTTTATAATGAATGGAGTAAGAATTTTTGTTTTGCAAGATTCTTTGCCCAGTAGATCTAATTACAAATGTACTTGACTTCTTCAGCTTTCAGCAAATCATAGAACACTAAAAATAGAATATGAGGCAATCGTCACTACTCTTGTTTTAAAAGTAAATAAATACACTGAAGAGGCTTCTATTTTCTAGTTGACAGAATTCTAAAGTTTGTTCTTTCAAAAAGTCACTTCTTTAAAGGTAGGATTCAGCTGAATAGGGGCATATCAAAGATAATCACTAGCTAGAATCACTAGACATGTCACTAAAGCCATTGTTAAGAAACTCACAAGCTTCTTCATATTGTCTTTTTAAAAAATTGTTTCCATTATTAAAAATGAGACCTGTTGTTAAGTCATGAAAATATTAAGAATCAAGGCCTGTTAGTGACACACTGCAGCACTAGAATTCACATTGTTTGTTGTTACTTCTGTAGAGGAGGCTGAAGTGCAGTTGTTTTGACTACCCAAAGTACAGCTCTGGCTCAGTTCACCAAACAACCACTGTCAAGAAAACATAACCCTTCCTCAGTCAGGCTGAACTGCAAGAACTGATAAAACCTGGCCCCAATGTTTAAATGTCTAAGTCATAGAATTTTCAAGTTGTGAGAGATCTTAACAATCTAGGTATTTCCTTACTCCCTCCATCTTCACAATGAGTGGGCCTATGGCCTGCCTGTATATCAGTGAAGACCTCCAGGTTCAATGTTTGTTTTTCATATTGTTTCTTCCTTTTTCTACTATTTCTTTGTTTTTAATATTGAAAGAATGAACTCTTTATGTTAAAGCCATGTCTGTGGAAATGTTTTTATAAATACCTTTCTAATTTCTCTCAATCTAGTTGTTCAAGACCGTTTATCTTATGAGGTGTACCCTGCCTGTCATGAACTGAGTGCTGTTGAGTGCATGGAGCAATTACAATATAGCTGATGGATTGATATCCAACATCAACTTCTTGGTTAGGTTAACTGATTACACTTGCTGTGATTTCTAAAATACCTTACAGATGAGCAATGAAAACTCATGTCTTAATTGTAGCTATGGCTTAGCTGTTATAGACTATCTACCTCCTCAGGAAGGCTTTTAGACTATAGAATATTTCAGTTTCTGATTTCTGTTGCAACACCAGAGTTCTAGTCCTTTCTCTGTTCCTAATTTTATGCCTGTGGATGAAGTTTAGACAAAGATGAACTTCAATTAGGTATTTAATTCAAAATATCTGTGAATCAGGCAAATTCCAGGGCTTGAGAAGTCATGCTGTTTCATTTAATAGGAGTTTACAGTGGATTCCAGAGTTCAGGCTAACAAAGATATAATGATAATGATCAGCTATCATAAAGGAGAAGAGGAAATGGATAGATGGAAGAAGTTACATTAGAGTTGATGGCTAAATGATATCTCATAAATGACAAAGGTTCCTATCCTAACCTTAGGAATAGTATATTTAACAATTGCTTATGACTTTTTCATTAACAGGGATGTTTATTATTGAATAGTCAATCTAAACCACACTGTACTTTTGAACTTCCCACCCTAATAGGAAGACCTTGTCAAGAAGAAAATCTGAATTTGCGCAGATTTGAGTAGTGATGTAAGATATTTACAGCCTTTGAAGCTCAGACCTTCACCATATATAACATGGACATTATTCCAACACTCACAAGCTTAGCTGTAATGAACAGCTCCACTGAGACTGAAATTATTCAATGAAAGTGCCAGCCCCTGCACCACAAAAACCTCCTCCATGAGCAGGCTCCTTTGAAGGTCTCTGTGCTCAGGAAAGAGAAGTGGCCACAGCTAGGGTCAGGAAATAATCGAGCGCCGGATGTCCACATCACTATTGTGGGAACTGGACCTGCAAGTCCTTCTAAGCTAGGCAGGGCACACAGATTAGGGCTCCTAATAGTCATCATAAATTAAGGGGCATCTGTGCTGTAGGTTTTTCCAAATTGCATCTACATGAAAACATCATCTGACTTGGTTAGAATTCTATGTATCACAGATCCTCATATGAAACAATATATCTTTGATTAAAAAAACCAGAAAATATTCATAAAATTTCTATCCCCCCAACACCTCTTCCTACATTTTTTTCATTATGTCTAAAATAAGGTTGGTTTTAACTGAGGTTCAACAGGTTTCTACCTTGGAAAAAAATGTCTTGGCATCTTTAATACTAAGGCATCTTGCTTTTATGGTGTCTATCCTAAATTTGCATGAAACAGTCACTAATTGATCCTGATTTCAGCTTTAAAAGAACATAACAGAGTTGGAAAGATTATTATATTCAAAGCATACAATTTCATTTTCAAATAAGACAACTTCAAACCTCCCTTATTAATGAATGGAATTAAAACAGAAAATACAACAAACCATTCAGATATTTTTCCAAGACTCACAATCTGAATCCTTCCCTTTAGCCAAACCTCCCACCAGACTAGTAGGAAAGATAAACAAAGCAACAGACCCCTGGGTTGTACACACTGACAAGACTGCAGGCTCCAGGATTTGAATATTTCATCCCCATATCCAATGTCTCCCAGAAGGACATCTAGTAGGAGGAAAGAGGAAGCATGAGGTTAGGAACTTAAAAAGATTGGGCAGATAGTCAAAGCTCTGGATAGATGAGGCAGCCTGTAACTTATTAGTGGAGCATCTCCCAAGGGCCCTTGCAAACATCCTACAGCTGGCAAAGAAAGTCTTCAGAGAGTCAAGCCTCAGCATTCTGCCTGCTTCTACTACTGGCCAGGGAGCTGCTCAAGGTGTATAGTGGGAAGCCCCAAACATGCTGAAAGTGTAGAGCATTCAATCTGCATTTGCTGCACTGAATTTGTGGTGGCAAATACCATTGCCAGGACTGCATTCTTGAAAAGGCAAAGTGACAAGAAAAGACAATGTGTATCATGACATTTCAAATGTCATTTTCAACTTATCACATGAGTAAATGACTCAGAAGGCATAGAGTGCCAGAAACATGCTTTGGAACAGTAAAGGGAAAAACCCTATGCTTTTTGTGAGCACTTTGCTGAAAAATCCTAAGTATTTAAACCTTATATTTATTTACGAAGGGCAAATTTCCTAAAGATAAATAGAATTCTACTAGTGAAAGACAGATTTGTTTTGACATTGCCTTTTCAGTTCATTAAGGAGTTATTTATTAATCTATTGCTGTAAAAGAAAGAAAAAATGAATGCACTAAGCTTGTGAGAATTCACCAGACACACTTGGGTCCTGAACTGGCTTCCATCAGCAGGACAATGGAGGGTTTGATGTGGAAAGTTCAAGATCCTCTCACCTTAGGGTTTTCAATCCCATGAGACACAGTGACCTTGGAGTGATAAATACCAATGCCCTCCTTTTTACTAGCTCAAATAAAATGCATCATGGTTTCTCTGCACACCTAACTGCATGCATTTTGGGGGAAACTTTAATGAACATCATAACTAAAATAAGGAGAAATGAAGGAATTACTTTATAAAACAATAACGTCCCTTTTGAAATATGACAATTCAGGAGGAGCAACTATATCTGAAGTTACTATGAAGTGGGGTGAGGCTTATCCCTACTAAAAAATGAATGAATTTGGATGTACTTGAAGTTAGAATTCAAGTATATGTATTACCATATTTTATATTGCTACTTGAAATGTAGAAGAAATGATTATCTATTTAAAAACGCAGGCTATGAAAGTGAAAACGTAAAATGTAGTGCTATAGGTATATTTTATTGACAATGCAGGCACCAAAAACAAGATTATTTTTATAGGGAAAGTAATTAGATTATGGTAATTTAAATTTTCATACAAAGCAGAATTGACTTCTTGACTTAGGGAGAAATAAACAGATTTCCCTCCTAAAACTGCAGTACATTTGAAAGCTGTGTGGATGTTTTTGGTGGGATTGAACCCTATGTAACGGCATCAGACACCCCTGGGTAGGTCTACTACAGATGCCATTTCCTTTAATTGTAATTTTTTGTGGGATTTATCATTACTCCACAATTTTCCAAATATTTCTGCACCTGGTGTTGAGAACCACTTTTTTTCCTAGTCATCTCAACCTACACAGATATAAAAATTGATGTCAAGAGAGGTTGACTCATTTGCTCAGGCTCCCAGAATCACAACTATTCACCACTGCTCATGGATTGTTTAGGTCTTAAATTATTTCCACAGACTCTAAACTGGCTTAAAGCCTTCCATTCAGGCTTCATCCTGCTTTGTTTTCCCATTTCCTGTGGTCTTTTCACTGGACCCGATCTGCTTATTTACTGGTTCCCAAACATGTAGTCCATTCCATATCCACTTTGTACATTTCTCTTGCTGAAAGTGTCCTAGCTGACAATCTTTTTTCAAAGATAACCTGTTTCTTAAAGGATTGCCTTATGTGGAACCTGGAAATGCCCCCTCACTCTCTTAACCATTGTGGAAGTCATTACCTGGTTACTCACTGACTTGTAAACTTTGCAGATTGTCTCTGCCTCCATGGCAAAGACTGGATCCCAAACTTGTTAGTGATCTGTCCACCAGTTATCACATTCATTGAGCACTGAGTAGATACTTAGCATTGGTTTGCAATTTTTACTGTTAATCACTGCAGTGCACACAATCCTCAATCAGAGGGATACTGATAAATCAACTGAACTTGTACATCCGCAAAGCACGGATTCCAGCAATATGGTGTTGCTGGGGAACATCTGGGAAAGAACAACAGAGACAACAGTCTGGCTTGCATATTCAGGAAATGAAGTGGTTCATTCCTAGCAACGGCCCATTCTGTATTTTGGAGGCAGTGATATAAACAATGGCAAGCTCTGTTAAAAGCAGCTGCAGTCACAAATCTCCCTATAAGCTTCACATGTGCAGATGACAGGATAGACTCCTGGTACCATATTGGGCTTCTCAGTCACACACAGTGAGTGGAGCAATCACTGTCAGTAGTGTCATCTTTGAAAACCACGCAGAACAACGCATTCACATCCCACTTGCCATGTGAGTGAAGGTGGAAGAGAGATGGGATAGGGTTTCTGACACCAGCTGGTCATTTGTTAGGCCATTTGTTAACCCGCTGAAAAATCTGAAGAGAAATTTCATCTTTGAAGCAAAATATTTTTTTAAGTTTAAGCAGAAAATCACCTCAAATTAAATTTACACCAATTTTATAGATTATGTCTAACTTCAGGATTTATTTTTTCCAAGTGTGTGCTGATTCGTTGTCAGGTTGTTTGGGTTATCGCCTTTTCCTCTGAACGTTTATTGTGAAAGTGCGAGATGGGAGATCTACCATGATGTATTAGGCATGTAAGTAATCAGGGAAAAATGCAGTGAAGTCCATGGATTCTTTAGAAATATGCATAAATATTTACAGATGATAGAGTTAAATCCAACTTCTTTTTGGTAAATGAAATATGTTCCTCCATTTTTTTGTAAATGAGAAATGTCAAACCCTGTAAAGCAGACACACTAGGAATGTTCATTCATAGCTTCAACAAAGCAATTGCATATATTTTTAATAACGTCTCTTATGTTAACACTTTTATAGACTTCCAGGTCTAAAATGTACTTTTTAAAATAGTTGCATGTAATATTGGCAAGAGTTTTGATGATGAGCTGTGTCTGGACACAGGCAATCTAAAGTCAATGCTTTTGAAAGCCAAAGACACTGCTCACTGAATTTCTATTTCTTGCATTTGTGAATCATGGTTTGTGAAACCAAACTTCCAATTAGAATCATTCATTGATATTAACTTAGCAGTCATCTAAAATTCTAGAGAAAATACAAAAGATATGTAAACAAAGATTGGAGATGATGGGGAAAACATTTCAGGATCCGTTTACACCTAAAAAAATGTTTTGTGTTATTCATAATTAGAAGGTAAAGGGTAAACATAACAGATAATGATATTGTTCTCTATTTTATCAGGGAATGTTCAATAATTATATCGGGGGCTTATTCCTACTCATAAGTGAAGGTTAACTGGAAGGATGCAGTTGTCATGCACTGGCAATCATGTGTAGGAATAACATGCCTTCATGCCTTATGCATGAAACTGCCTGTAACTTATGCACAAAACTGCCTGTAAAGGGAGAATCTCAAATGTTTGCAAATCTTTTACAATGGTAGTTACAAAAGTGTTGGAGATTTCGTTTGAATCAGTTGGAACCATGAAAATGGGCAGATTGGTGTAATTTAAAAAAAAAAGCTCGAATTCTTTTTTAAGAGTCCTTATTACACTATTTATTTAAATTGAAATAATGTTGTATTATACTATTATGTAAGTTTCATGTGTCATGTTTCAGAATCAACATGTTTAGATACTACATTATGTTTACCACTAAAATTCTTTTTTGATCTGAAAAAATCGGTCATTTCAGTTAACATAGGCCAACCATATGTATATTTAGACACTGAACTTGGAAGATGAGCTCCAATGGGGGCATATACATATCCATATACAGAGATGGATATAGCTGGATCCCTCAGATCTGGAGTTTCATCATGTGAGTAGTTAGATCCAAGGACCTGGTTTAAGTAGCATTCAAAAATGACATGTCCATTCCAGATAAGTGAATTATTTACAAGAATATTGTTAGAGGATAAAGAAAAAAGAATATCGCTTCTTATTACTCAAATTTTATAGCAATGGAATTTAGTTCTTCACACACATTTGATTATCAATGAAAGCATATATGTAACAAATTATTACATTTATTGCTATTTTCATTTTTAGAGAATTTGTATTGATAATATAGTAGAAGAACCACTGTTATTTTAAATTACTTTTAAAAATCTTGAATACATGGTAAAACTTAATATATGTTCCCTTTCCTCCTTTTCTGCAATGTCGGTATACTCAAAAAATAATTTCATGAAAATATCTTTGAAATGTTATTTACTTATGAAAATAAATGTCTTTGAAATAATCTCTATAATCAGTAGCATAGTATAACTTTTCATTTATTCAAGTGTTCCTTGACATATTATTTCTTAATATATTTCTTTCATATTTATATTTTTTGTTATTGTTTTTTAGTACGATGACTCTCCTCTCTCTCATAGATTATGAATTACATCCATAGGTATATGAGTACTCTTACATAAGGTATATCAGATTATGAATTACATCCATAGGTATATAATTATATCTGTAGGTATCTGAGTTTATATGTATGTATGATATATATATATATATATACATATATGTGATATTATATATATATATATATAAATTTGTGTATATATATATATAAATATAAATATATAAATTTGTGATAATATATATATAACACATATCACAGATATATGTTGTAGATATAGATTGAGAGAGAGAAAAAAGATATTTTTTCCTGGTGTGTTTTTCTCACAATCATCCACTTTTCTGAAGTCTGTAAGTTCTAATAGATTTTCAAACATTATTTTGGGCTTTATGATAAATACATACAAGTCATGCTAACTTGTAATTTATTTTATAGTGTTTACAAAGCTTTTTATTCTACATATTTTAGTGATAATTTAAAACACAAACAATGGAAATCTGCATGAGTTCTTATCAATAAATTTTTCTTAATTAGCTAGCATGGTAAACTTGTAAAATTGGATCTGTTTTCTAGTAAAGTTATATAATTGGTGTTAACCAGTGTTTTTCTAGGAGGCTGAACCAATTAAGGATTGTAAATTGTAATTAAAGTCAACTATAGGTATGTAATGCTTGCATTTTCTATCATTTTAGCTAAATTGCATGATGAAATTAATGTCATGAAACATTAATCATGAATCAATAAAAGAAGGGAAATATGCATTAAAAAATTCTGTAGGTAACTTTCTCCTAGGTAAGTGAGGACATTGGTACCAAGGTCCTTGAGGGCTCTGGGAGCCAAGTTTTTATGCTGGAGGAGGTAAGTTTGGCTTACAATCTCTGAGAAGGTAAGAGGCAGAAAAGAAGCTATGTAGGGTTTCCCATTCATGTGTGTGTGCATGTGTTGACAATGGATAATGGTAGTCTCTAGTTAATTGCAAACCAACAGATCATATAACATGCCTCTCCTTCCCCTTTCCTTTTCTCTTTTTGTGTTACTGCAGATGTAGAAGCAAATTGTGTGGTAATTAGGCTGTCTCTGCCCACATTAAGGACGACTGCAAGGGGCCAGTGCTATCATATAACCCTTGTTTAGACCTGTCCAATGTGGGGTTTGACACTAAGACTTCTAATGGACGATTAATAAACTCTCTGGGGAAGGGACCTTTTCTCTGACACTATTGTAGCTTGAGGAGTTGTTTTCATTCTCCAAAACGGACTTTTGCTCAGACAAGTTCTAGATCCACACTCATAGCTCACTGGGTTAGGCCTTTATCATAAAATATATTAAAAATTTATACTGAATCACTGCCCCCCCACCCCCTTTAAAACCTCTGAACTGGTTATCTTTATACATTCATCTATTGCTAGATATTGGCGTGCTTGGTTATTGCAAACAATACTACAGTAGGAATAATTGTGCAGTTATCTTTTTAAAATCTTGCTTTGAAGACTTTTGGGCATATACCCAGAAACGATTTTCCTGGATCATATAAAAATTCTATTCTTGATTTTTGGAAACCTTCCAAAATGTCTTCCATAAAAGCCACACGCCATTTTACATTCCTATGAGTCTGCACAAAGGGTTACATTTTATTCCATTCTCATCAACACATTTTATTGCTAGTATTTTTTTTTTTCTTATAAACCATGGACATTTGAGTGGAAGTGAAGTGATAACTGTGGCTTCAGTTTGAGTTTCTTTAATAATTAGTAGATATTGAACATCTTTCACATGTTTATTGACCGTCTGTGTATTATCTTTGGAGAAATGTCTATTCAAGTCCTTCACTTATTTTTAAATCTGGTTACTTTATGTTTTGCTCAAACATAAAGCAACAACTTATTCCTGATAAGTTGTAGGAATTCTTTATGTATTCTGAAATGTTAAACCTTTACCAGACATAAAAATTGACTCTATTTTTTTCTATTTCATAGGTTGCCCTTTCTCTGTTGATTGTTATCCTTTCGTGCAAAATATTTAAAATTTTATGTTGTTTATTTGTCTATTTTTACTTTGGTTGTCTGTGTTTTTGGTGTCATAGCCAAGAAACCATCCCCAAATCCAATATCATGAAATTGCCCCCTATGTTTTACAGTTTAAAATTTTATATTTAGATCTTTAGTCCACTTTGAGTTAATTACTACGTAATTGATAGATTACTAAAAAGAAAAAAGAATTGAGTCTTTCTTATTGGTAGCAACAGTGACAGAGGTAATTCTGCTGCCAGGTTTTAACAATAAGGCCCACAGGACATGATTTTAGAGTGAGGTACAGAATGAGACAGGTGGTGTGCCCAGCGCGGGGACTCTGCTTGGTGCTACTGAAGTTTGCACGTCTTCTACTACTGAGGCTTTTCTTCTTCAGATCTGTACAGTCAAGACTTCTTAGTACTAAGTTGTTATTGAAAAACAGAAAATCAGAGGAGGAGGAAAAGTGAAGCGCAAACAGATGACAAAAGGATTTCTTAATTTGCTTGTTGTAATTATCGGTGGGATTGTTACAAGACATTCAGAATTGGCGTCTCTGAACAGACTGAACAATTCACAGAGAAACTTTAAAAACAGCTGATTTCTTTCATAAAAAGAAAGCAGCAGCTTTGCAATCCAGGCCAGCTATTATTTGTGTGCCTGTAACTAAATTTAAAGAAGGAAGTTATAGTGTCTCCGTTTTATATGTCCTCAAATATATTCAGTGCTGTTGAGTATTTTCTTGTTCCCACAAATTATCCTGTTTGGCTTCCAGAATGCCATACTTTCCTCATTGTCTCCGATGCACATTTTTTCTCAGTCTCTTAGCCAGAGTATCTCCCTTTCCTCAACACTGAAATGTCATTTCACATCCGCTATTCGGTTCCTTTTTTCTCTCTCGCTATGTTTTTATTAGTAGATCTATCTATTTTTATTATTTCAATTCTAGTGTTGCTCTTGCTCTCTCTTTCTCTTTCCATCTATCTAGTCCCTTATCCATATACCAAATTGCTTAACTGCAAGCTTAAAAATGACCTCATTACTGGCCCTCCCTGGGGCGCAGCGGGTTAAAGCACCGCACTAAGAAGCTAAAAGCCACTTCTGCATGAGTTCAATCCCCGGAGATGACCACATGGCGCAGCAGACCTCTCCTGAACCGCCCGCTGCTCCCCTCAGCAGTGTACTTCATCGATATGCCTGTTCTGCTCCCCACTCTGTCTCTGGTGAAGCCTCTTGCTGCACCTGAGCCTCTGGACTGTACCCCAGTTCTATATGCACAAATAAATAAATCTTTTTTTTTTTTAAAGATCTCATTATTTCTACTCACCTACTCCATGTCCCCCCTCTTTTGTTTCTTCATAAAATAAATGGTACATGGTTCATCAAGCTAAATAAAATTTTCAGCACTATTCTTCCTTCATGTGTCTCTCCAAATGCCTAGTGCTTGATCTAACATCAAACCCTGGTGCTTCTATGTCCCTGATAACTTTTAGCTCCACCTACTTCCTTGCATCTCCACAATAAAACATCAGCCTCTCCTTTAAGACTTGCTGTTAGAATTTCTAAATCCTTTGTCTTAAGCCTTATTCCTCTTTCCTCTACATTGTGATTGTTCTAAAGTGCAAAATTCCCCTCATTATTTTCACGACAAAGACCAAGCACCACAACATGGTGGACAAGATTCTTCTGTACCTGAGCGGTCCTCCCCTCCGCACCCTCATGGCTCATCCATTATCCTCACATCTGTTCTTTACCCCTCAGCCTTCTATTCTCTTCCCTGTATATCTAAAACTCTAGTCCTGTAAGTGTTATTTCAATAAGGCAGCTTTTGAAAGCTGCCCTCAGGGAAGCTAAGCACTCCTCGGTGCTTTCCTGACACAGAGATGTTTCCTCTTCTTGCTATCCTACAATATTACGATTGTGTGCTTCTCTGGATCTCCCACTGAAACATGAGCTCCAAGAAGGCAGAGCCTATGCCATCAGTCAATTCCCTGAAGTACCTATCACATATGTAGTATATACCTAATGTAAATTTATTCATTCAATGAAAAGTTGTTGTATGCTCTAGAAATGTGAAAGACAATGATTGTCCAAAAAAGCAGTGGTGAGAGGGCATACACATATATTCTGTCTTAATTCTCCAATTTTTTCTTATTGTCCCTATCATCTATTTTCAGAATTGGATCCCAGTCTAGTTCAGAGCAGGTATGGCTTATTCAAGGAAGGAGGTACTCTCTCTTTAACACAGTTGTGAAAGAAAAGATGGAATGGGTATTTTTGTTTTCATGCATTGTGTCCAGAATAACTTCACTTGCTTTCTCTCTCTCCAATGCTTTTTCATAAAGGTGACAGGTTAGCATAGAGTAGTTATATAATTCAAAGTTACTTTGTGACTACTAAACTGGGAAGCTGAGATTATTTGCTTTTTAAGAAAAAGTTGTGGGATTAGTGGAGCTTTTAGTCACTTCCCTGGTATATTACATCTCTGTGCCACTTTATAATAATAAACTGCCTCAGCCTGTGTGAGGGTCTCAGGCTTATGTTTAGATTTGTAAGGTAATAAGTTCAAGGAAAACTTAGCTGAGTTCTTTATACTCAAACCACTCTGCCTAAATGTTTATACTCCATACTAAACCTGTCTTTAATATTATACTTTTTATACTTTTACATTTTTACAAGGTTTTGATGATAAGGACTGCCACATGTGTAAATATGACAATGGCACTTACTTCCTCACATGTAGGATAAGTAGAATTTTTATGAGATCTCCAGGTATTTAATTACTTTGACATATTGAAACTTATTCTCCTTAATTGAACATGTAAGTATTTAGAGACAATGGGTTGAATAGTGATTCTAATTCTAATATATATATTATATATATGCGTGTGTATATGTATATACACACATGTGTGTGTGTGTCTATGTGTGTGTGTATGTGATAAAAGCCTTTCCATCAGGAATAAAGGGATGTCAAATTCAGTTTATAAGCCAGGTAAATATTAACTTCCAGTGGTCTGTAATGTCTCAAAGCATTATAAATATGTTAGAAAGAGCAATGTTGCGTGCTGTGTATTTGTTTTAAATTTATAGTTCTTCACATTGGCTTACTCCTTATCTCATTCTTATGTAACTTAACTATGAATTACTTCAATATTTCCTGTTTTTATAAACAAAGTATCCTCATTTCATCTATAAGAATGTGGCTTTTTCTTTTGGCATGTACAATCTAGGATAAAAGGGACCAAATCCTGTTGGGATTGTTATAAGTAAGGCCCTGTTGAGGTAGCTTCAGCTAATCCTTTGAGTCTGCCAGAGCATTATATCACAGCTTCTCAGACTTAAACTGTTCAAGTTCTGCACAATTTTCCTTATCACCCGTTATAGACAAGACCAGATGGCACTGGGGTCTAGATAGAATAAGTTTTATTCTCATTCCAGGGTAAGGGCAAGTTGGCACATGTATGTGATGCATTTGTATTGACCTATTCTTTGATGATGCAAACAAGAATGTCCTTCCCCTTGAGGGGATGCTCACCACCCACCTTTAGAGCATGAATCAATTGTGAACCTGATAAAATAGTCACTTAACAATTTCACAAGAGAGTATTCCCTAGAGTCTGGATGATTTGAGCTTTAGTACTACCACCTCAGTTTATCAACAGTCAATTTGAGTTTGCTCAGAATTCAGCTTTATCTCTCTGCATCAGAGATTCAAGATTCTTGGAATTGGGGCTCACTCGTGGTTCTTTACATACCAAAATATATATTTATATTCACAAAATTATATGTGTGTTTACCTTCCTCTTGCAGATACACACTCATTTAAGTAAGTTTGCCCACATATGAAGTTATAATTAATATTCTACAAAAGAACAAAAACACATTCATTGGAAACACTAAATTTTTTTTTCTTTTGGTTCTTAGGAGTAGATAATTACATTAACCATCTTTCTCAGTTTATGGCATATACTTATCAACTATCCAGGATGGTTTCAGTGTTGTTTATTTTAGTTTTCCTTTTTCCATGAACCAAAATTTTGTGAATATTTTTTACAATATATATGATTTTAAAGTACTTGAATTTTATTTTATACTAGTGTTGCCATCTTGCTGTAACTTCTGATATTGTACTATACAATTTGTTTATATTGTCCCCCCAAATTAGTTGACACAATACAAAGATCTTTCTATAAGTCACATATACATTTATCAATAGTATTTTTCACATCCTGCTATATTTTCTATGCATAATTTCCTCTAGTTCCATTCTTATTGTTGCTAATGGCAAGAGTTCATCTTTTTCTATGATGAATACTATTCCATCATGTATATATAATACATCTTCTTTATACAATCTGTCACAAGGCATTTTATGTTACTTCCAAAACCTGGTAATGGTAAATAGTGCTGCAATGAACATAAGAGTGCATTTATTCCTTCAAATTAGTGTTTTTGCATTCTTCAGGTAGATATCTAGGGTAGAATTACTGGTCCACTATCTACTTTTAACTGTTTTTTTGGGGTGGGGGTTTGGATCAGTCTACATTCCAATGAATAGTGCACAAGAGGTCTTTTCTCTAGATAACTTCACCAATATTTGTTGTTTCTGGGTTTCCAAATTTGTTTTGGTTTTGGTTTTTATTGATAATGGACCATTCTCATAGGAGTGAGGAAAAAATGGGCATCCATTTTTTAGAACAATGTTGAAAATTAAAGAAAATAATGAATAACAAAGAACACAACATAATGCCTAGTAACAAATTAATATTCAGTGAGTGTTGATCTCCTTTGTTCTCTTCACATGGTTAAGAAGTACAGCATTGTTTCAAAGTTCTAGTCAGGAGGGACAGAATGATTTAAGAGCAATACTTTACTCTTTGTATAAACTTTGTATCAGCCATAGAGGTGAGCAAATTGTAGAGGGTCCAATAATCTGAGTATGAGTTGAGATCCTGGGCTAGAGTGATGACAAAGGGATTAGAAAGGGAGACTTCAAAACATATTACAGAGGAGTCAAAACACTGAATGAGGTAGACAAAGAAGAGACAAGAATCTAAGATAGTCCTTTTTTAAAAGATTTTTTTTTATTTATGCATACAGAACTGGGGTACAGGGAGTGAGAGGATTCACCAGAGAAATAGTGAGAAGCAGAACGGGCAGCTCACCAAGTACACTGCTGAGGGGAGTAGCAGATGAGACAGGAGAGGCCTGCTGTGCCATGTGGGTCACCTCCAGGGCTGGGGATCAAACTCTCACTGAAGCAGCTGTGAGGAGCTTGCAGTGATGCATCCTAACCCATTGTGACACCAGAGAGGACCTTAGGATAGTCTTTAGCAAATATGTCCCTGCCAGTCTCTCAGGTGTTTCATTCTCCTTTTGACTGTGTCAGTGCATATTAGATATGGTCTAACAATATTTCAAAATTGTAGTCCATGACACATTCATTAAGTATCATGGAATTCAGTTGATGGGATGAAATAGTATTTTTTAAGTGTAACAGAACAGGATAGAAAAATAGTAAAAACATGTGTTCACATTAGCAGTGGTAGATATGATAGTCATGTGTGTGTGGTGGTGGTAGTGGACTGCAATACATACTTTATTTCTGTTACTCATTGTCAAAAATGTTTGAAAATCTTGATGTCAAGAGGCACCAACCTATCCATCTTCCTTTTACCCCAGGGGGTCAGATTCCAGGGCAACATGAAGATCTCAAATTCCTTCCATACTTCCTTGTAAGAGATAAATCTTAGGTTAGTAGAAGAGTACTTACCATTTAATTGACTTTATAAAACAAAGCCACTTCAACTATATGTTTATGAAGTATGTCCTTAGGTAACCTACCATTGAGTATCCATTTGAGAGATGTACACTTTCATGGACAATTTGTTTATTCATATAGAACGGGGGTACAGGCCAAAGATGTGGAGGGTGAGAGGACTCACCAGAGACAGAGAGGGGGGCAGAACAGGCAGATCACAAAATACACCTGCTGAGGGGAGCAGCCGGTGACTCAGGAGAGGTCTGCCACGCCATGTGGATCTCCTCTGGGGCAGGCAGGGATCGAACTCATGCGGAAGTGGCTTAAGCTTCTTAGTGCAGTGCTCTAACCTGCTGCCAGGGAGGGCCCAGAAATGTTTTTATTGGTTAAGAACAATCCCCCAAATAGACATTTGCAGATATAAAATATTTGAATATTTGTAAAATATACTAGATGTTAGCATCCTTATTTAGAATAAATCTTTGTTTTTTATGTTAAAGAAAGATAGGAGGGTATTTGAAATCAATAATAAGGATGCTTTTCAGTCACTTAAGGAGAAATTAATTATATAATAAATGTTGATTTTGTAAATTGAGGCAAAATAATACAATAAAATAAAATTGAAATGAAAACCCAATAAAATGTCATTTGAATAAGGATTAGAACTCTGGGGACTCTCACAACAAAATGACTGATGGAGTGTTAAATTCAGTTTATAAAGCAACAAATAAATCACAATGAGATAAATAATATCTCAATTTTAAATTTGGTTACTACTACTTATTCAACGTATTCAAATAAACTATATACAAACTTGACAGTAAAACAATGCAAGGCAATCCATGGATCACTTTATTTTATATTCGTTTTCCTATATAAGATGCAGGGAATAACTTGCTACTTTAATAAATTATGTTTTCCTTGTAACTAGTGAAAATTTTCTTATGAAAGACCTTAGGTGGATTCTTTATCATACATATTGTGGATTTTCCCCCTTTCATGGGATTTAGTACCACCAGTTTCTTACTTTGCAGTTTTGAACAGATTTCAAAACAAATCAACAGACACATTGGGACATTGGTTATTTTGGAAAAGTGTTGGGTCAATGAATATTCTAGAAGATTCTGACATTGTGCCAAATGCCTTTAATTCTGTGTTATAGTCATGTTTTTATAAAACTTTGAGAGTTGCCAAGAGGTGTTTTTTTTATATTGTTACACATTACTATATTCAAAGGACTTGTCTACACAGAGGTTGATAGAGGGCAGTCAAGTCTTTTGCACTGCATAAATTATATCATTAGGTGTCTGAATATGGATTGACTTGTTCTCAAGATCTAAAAACTAAACACAGTTGAGAACTAAATCCCATGACAAATGAAAGTTCTGTGCAGAGATCACAGAGAGCATATAGCAAATGGAATTTCTAAAAACCACACTGGCCTCTAATATACACCTGATAAATGGCCATCTGAAACTATAATTTTGGGGGGAAATTTAGTGTTGCTATTTCAGTATAGCAAGAATCAGAAAAAAGTGTGGCATATACATTAGAAGCAGAAAAGGTCAATGCATTCAAGTTAGTGTTCAATGTAAAGAAATTTGAGAGGAGGGGAATAAATAATAAAACTGCATTAAAGTTAATTTTATATTTACATTATAGGATTGGAAGGAGAAATGAGGTTATTTTATATTTTGTTATAATAGAAACCTGCGGTGTCTATAATTGAGTTTTATTAGGTTGGTATTTCTTCAAAGGGTGTATTAATTTTATTAAGGAATAGATTGAGTCAGGCTAAGATAGAACTATTATATTTTATTATTTTTTATTACAAAAGTTTATTTTTACATCATTTTGTACATTTTTTTCCATCTCAATTGTAATCCCCGTGGGTTTAGAACTATTATATTTTAAATAAAGGAAAACTAAAGAGTGCTATTCTAAACTTACAAATGTGGCAGATCAATATCAAAACAGTTTGACCTTCTAACTTCTATAATATTTCCCTTGATTTTAAGGTTTTAATTCTCATGTCAATTTTCAGTGAACACTATAGACTGATTGACCTCTCCCAAAATTCATATTGAAGATATAAGCCCCAATATGACTGTTTTGGACCTCAGTATTTCAGGAAATAGTTAAGTCTAAGTGCAATAATAATGTTGGGTTTTTAATCAGTTAATCTGATCCTATAATAAGAACAAGGGAACAAGAGCTCTTCTTCTCCCCTTATGTACCCAAAAAGAGGTCATGTGAGCACAAAGCAAGATGGAGCAGACTACAACCTTAGAGAAAACCTTAGAGAAAACCCTGTTGGTGCAAGGGTTTAAGTCTCAGCATTATGAAGCAATCTGAAGCCACTGCAGCATGAGCTTGATCCCTTGCTTGGGAAATGACCCACATGGCACAACAGACCTCTCCTGTCTCCTCTGCTGTTCCCCTCAGCAGTAGACTTCATTGGTCTGCCTACTCTGCTCCCCACTCTGTGTCTGGTGAATCACCTCTGGCCTGGACCCCAGTTCTTGTATGCATAAACAAATGAAGCTTAAAAAAAAAAAAGATAAGCTCAAAATGAAACCTACCTTACTGCAGTCTTGACCTTGGCCTTCAGAAAATGAGTCAATAATTTTTGTTGTATGAACCACATTCCTTATGGTATGATGCTATGGGAGACTGAACAAGGCAATGCATTAGGTGAGAATTTTGGTAATATCTAAACTTAATAAATAGGCTAAGTAATGTGAAGAGTAACATGTTTGAGTCATATTTAATGATTGCAAGATTAGGGCATAAAATCAGGTTATTTCATTTTAACTCCATTTTTAATGAACTTGTCTTGGTTCATTCCTAATTAAAGAGTCATTTTGCAGTAACCTCATTCAGACATTTTACTCTGTATTTTAAATCATAAATTGATCATAAATTTAATCAATAAGTGATGGATCAACACCACCACTTTAAGTATTTCTAGCAGTAGTCAACATAATGGGGAAATTGTTGCTAGGGATGACTTAGGATCCATCAGGAATCACAGGAAGCCACAACTAAGATTTGAGCTGTCCACATCATCAGTAAATGGTTTGAAGAAGATTGCACAGAATCACACAGAACCTCAGTTTGCCATCTGCTGAAGCCACTTACCAGAAGGCAAATAATAACTTTGCCTTTCTTCAGACTTTCACACTTCATGCAAGTGTCTTTTGCTGGCAGGGTCTGAACTATTAATACAATCCTTCTGACTAGAGGTTCTGCAAGATGTACCTCTTGATTCTAGTCCCAAGAATAAACAAGATACAAGGGAGTGGGGAAAACACACATGTAGCTTACTTAAGAAGGAAGCTATTTGCTTCCCCTCGGGTCACTTGTCCATGCCATTGACTAGGAGAACTCAAAGACAAGTAAATTAGAGTCAATGCCAAAGTCGCTGGTCCCCACGACCCAGCTGATACACAATGATAACATAATATTCCTTCAAAAACAGGTTTTATTTTTAATAAAAAAGGCTATAGTGAATGAATATTTTTCAAGCTGTACTCTGATTAGATTTTTGTTCAGTTATTATATTCACTATTTTCAGGAACATCTTTTCTGAATACTTCTAAATATTAGCGTAAGTAAGAAGAATATCTTTAAACATGGCTGAATCATTTTATTAATTATATTAGTTGTTAATATAATTTAATAAACAACTCACTTTATCTACATAACCTGAGACAAGTCACTTACCTAGCAACTCACTTTACCTACATGACCTGAGACAAATCACTTACCTCCTGGGTCTCAATTTCATCATTAAAAGATTAAGTAAAAAGTCTCTAAGTTTCAAGTCCAGTTCTATGATAAAAATGGTGTTCCAGGACAATTAATATCTGCAGGAAATGTAAGGACAGGTCAACTTGGAGTAATTGTAATTATTTGTTTTAGAAACCTAAGGGAAAATACTTCGTATTTATATTTTGAATAATAAAATCGAGAAGTAATATACCTAAGATAAAGTTTCTCAAACTCGTAAAGCTGTAGAACTTCATTATGAAATTATTGTGACTCCCAAATGCCTTTTACTTGAGTCATATTAGTCAATGTTTACTTTATTAGAGTAAAACACCAATGGGCACAATCCCATGCAATTTTGCACCCCATTTCAAAGGGTCTCTGCACCTCTTGCCACCCATCCATAGATGACAGGTTGAAAACCACTAACATTAAAGTTTGGGGTTAGCATAAATGTGCAAGGCAAATCTGATTTTGGATTGGTCTTAGCAAATAAATTATACAAGCTTTGGTTATATGTTGCCAAGGAAAAAAATTCTTTGGAATAAATAAATCACGTTGCTGGACTAGATGACCTTTAGAATCCCTTAAACTTAAGATCATATTATTTTATGATTCACCCTTATTGGCTAGTTAGACTGTGCTGATATCATTGCTCTGTTGCACCACCCTCTCACTACTAGAATTTTGTCCAATTGGCCTGTTTATTGCCCTGAAACTGTAGTCATAAATTTATCTTCCAATTTCCTTTGCTTAATTTGGAAATGTCTAGTGAATTAAAAAGTCTATTTTCAGGTACTAAAAAGCAATGCAAAAGCTTATTTGTTATACACATCCATATTTCTAGTGACAAGGAACAAGAAAGGAAGTATTTTTTGGCCCAAACATTGCATTTTTACAATTCAGAATTTTTTTCACTGCAAAAGCCAATAATTCTTTCCTACCTTAATATTCCAATAGATGTCCATTTCAAAGAAGAAGACGACATCTTTATCCAAGTGAACATACTGAGTTAGCAAGGTCTCTGCTTAGGAAGGGCTACTGTGCCATAAATCAGCATGCACAGATACTTTCAGAAATGCCAAAAGCAAACTGCGGACTTGAGCAAATCATGTATTTTCCAGAACTTAAGAAAAAAAATTGGAAACAGATTGCTCACAATTTGTGTCTATGTAACACAAAACAGCATAACTCTAACATGGATTTTCCAGATATAGAAATGCTTGATATAAGAAAAGAAAAAGTTCAGACTTTATTTTTAAGAGCAAGGTTTTTTTTTTGAAAATAGAAACAAAACTCAAACCTAAAGAGGGTAGAAGTAGAATTTGCAGGCACCCTAGGAAGAAAATAAAATTCATGTAAATGAATAACAAACCTGATTTTCTGCTTTTATTTCCAAAATAAGACTTGGTTTAGCAGTTGACATTGCTCATTAGATATCTCTTTGTAACCTAGGCTAGACTCTATCCTTGTCAGGGTAAAGAGCCCACCTGTTTCTGAGGAAAACATTCATGCTCTACTGTCAAGAAGAGAGTTGGAGTTTATGTCCTGCACTTTTGCCTTCTCCACATACTTTATCCCCTTCCTAAAAAGAACAATCTTGGTACTTCATGAGGCAGGAAGTTGCTTAGAAGCATCCAACACAGAAGCGTCACCAGCACTAGCAGTGAGGTTCCCAGGACAAGTATGATTTACCTTTTGTCTATCACTGATGTAAAGCTGAGGAAGTCCAAGGATTATTGATTTTAGTCCACAAAACAGGGAGCCCCAGGATATACATGTGAGTAGATCTGGGGTTTCCCTGATAATGGACTCAATCTGTATGAAGGATTCCACTGACCTCAGACTTAGACAATGGCTGAGTTGACAGTGATGAATATTTTTTTAAAAAGTAGTGTCTTTAAATGTGCAAGTCTCGTAGTAGGACCATCTTTCTCAATTTGAATGGCATTGACTGGTTTATCGTCTCAAAGGGAGAAAATTTCTTTCTCCTTCAATTAAAAAAATAATCCTAAAAAATCAAATATAGGAAATACTGAGAGAAGGTAGTCCAATCAGAACTCATAGATTTCTGGTACAGTAGAACAATAACTTTGGAAAAATAATTTGCTGTTTTTGAGTGTTGTAACATGCAAACTGGAGCAAGACCATTTCAAGGTGGTTGTGCTGGACCAGGTAGAGCAAGAGCATCCCCAAAGACACAGCAAGAATGGTCTGGACGCCTCTGTGCAGATTTCTAACAAAATAAGATACCACCCAAATGTCAGCAGAGGTAAATTAAACATGCCTGGGTTTAGTCCTATGAAAGCCTAATGTGTAACAGGAAAGGTGGATAATTTCACTCCGTAGAACAGTATGGATGGACCTTAGACATATGCTGTTACAGGTCGGGGTTGGGGGGACCCAGAAAACTAAACACAGAAAGTCGGCACTGCATCATATAAGCATAGAGACCTACACAATAAAACCATTTTTAGAAAGTTAGGGAGTGCTAAACATATAGTCCTGGATACTGTTAACATGGGAAGGGTGGGGGAGGCAGAAAGTAGGGCCAGAAAGAGCATTCGGGTAGAGGCCAGTGATTGGTAACGCTGTAATTCCTGGACTGCAGACACTTTATAAACGACAAAGAGATAAAGGAGAAACAAAAGAACTTAAGGGTTATTTTCTTTCATTTCCTTCTGCCCCTAATCAAAGAAAAGGAGTAAATAATGGCAAGGCCAGGGAGGCAGCTGCTAGAGAAGATGAGGTGGTGTCACTCTCACCTCTTGCTGTCTCAGTATTATGCTTTCTCCACGAAAAGTCATCATGAAGGCTCACTGTCAACTCCATAAGCGAAACCCACTTCCACAGGCACATGGGAGGCTTTCGGCTGCCACAAGGCTCCCCAGGGACCCCACTCCCTCTGTGTGCTTGTCGATTGTGTCATAGCTCAGCTCGAGTCGCAACAAGATAAGCTCCTAAGGCAGAACAATTCCAGCTGTTGTGGTCAGACAGCAGCAGGTTCTTATCTGAGGACAGCGGGGCCATGTGGCCCACCACAGTGGGGCGTGTCAGGAAGCATGTGGTCTCTGTACACAGTAGCAGAGTCCAGTGGACAGCAATTAGCACCAGGAGAATGAAGATGAACGGGACATATACATAACCTTCATAAAAATGTCACGGGGAAGAAGACTCAGAAACCATATGGATCAGTGCCGGAGATCTCCCAGAGCTGGCCTGGTCCAAGTGATGGCCTTTTAAAAGAGCTGTCTTTTCACTTCTGTGTCTTCCTGGCCAGGCCAACCGAGGGAAAGCTGTCTGTGTGGTGTTGGATAAGAGGTGAAGAGTGTATCAGTTTTGACATTTTATGGCTTTCTCTGTTCTGAGTTTCTGGATTAGTGTCTGATCTGCATATGTTGAAAGTTAATTAAATGGATCACTTCCTCTTACATTTTCTCTTTTGCTTTTTGTTTTAAACCAATGGCTATTTCGGAAATGTTCCCTAAACTACCGCTGGAAGTTCTTCATTCTTTGCAAAGAAACAAGCTGCTGCTGACTGATTTAAGCAGAAAAATAATCGTTTGAAAGGATTTTGTGTCACTGACAAGATGCTCAGATGATCACAGAAACACACTCAAGAAATGGGCAAGCATTAAGGAAAAGACTGAGGGAAAATATAACCAGAATTAAACTTCACTAAGAGAACAAAGGTCAGCATCCTCACTGTCTCTGACCAAGGCCAGGGGGTGCTGAGACCCTGGCTTTACTACTGCTACTCTACAACACCCTCCTGGGATGTGAGGATGTCACTCATACTCCACAGCCATGGTGAACAATTATTTTGAATCTCCTTTGAGCTACTAACTTAATTCATAGCACAGAAATCTCTATTCAGCTAATATATATTGAGGTCTTAAAATGTGCCTGACTCTAGATAGTTGGGATATATCTCTGAAAGAACAAAGAAACACTTTTATCTTCTTATAGACTATGTTCTAGGAGGCTTGGGGGAGATTTGGGTGTGGGAGAAAGACCATAAATAATAAATAAAAATAAAAGAGCAAATAAGCAAAATGATGTGAAGAAGTAAGTGCTTTAGGAAAAAGGCAAGCAGAGTAAGAAAGTGAGGTGGGTATGGGGGCTGTGTGGTTTCCAAGTGACAGTGTTTAAATGGAGTGGGAAATGTTTAAGTGGAGTGAGTTCCCGGGGAAAGAGTGGCATTCAAGCAGATTGCAGGGACTTAGGAATGGGAGAGCTTCCTGTGGCCACTGTGAACAGTCTGCACTTGGTCCATGGATTTCAGAGGGCACAGCAAAGAGGCTTGTGGAATTAGAGAGGGGAACCTGTTGGGGGTGTGGAGAGCCACGTGTTAAAGTTGGCAGGAGAAAATAAGGCGTACTGGGAGATGGATTTTTAATGTGTGTTCTGATTAATATAAACAGGAATAAATGGTTAAATGTAAATCCTGGGGCCCTCCCCGGTGGCGCAGCGGGTTAAAGCACAGCACTAAGAAGCTAAAGCCACTTCCGCATGAGTTCGATCCCTACACCGGAGGTGATCCACATGGTGCCGCAGACCTCTCCTGTCCCGCCTGCTGCTCCCCTTAGCAGTGTACTTCGTCAGTCGCAATAGGCCTGTTCTGCTCCCCACTCTGTCTCTGGTGAAGCCTCTTAGCCCCCATGCACCTCTGGCCTATATTCCAGTTTTGTTGCAAAAATAAATAAGTCTTTAAAAAAACAAAGACTGAAAAAAAAGGTAAAGCCTGGGTAAATTCATGACAGCTAATGTCCTCTAGAGGAATGGTAGGGAAGTGGGTACACTATCAATAGGGGTGAGAAAATTCGGGGTAGCATCAAGGACACTACATATGTGGAATCGTTGTATCTCTTTTGCCTTGTCTTGATTGTGGTAATTTCTTACATTTTGTGGCTTTGGCGACTTTAGCAATTCTAAAGAGGACTGATCAACTCTTTAAGCTCCAATACTATAATACAAATGATTCAAATCTATCAAATGTTTTAATCCACAATCTCTAATGATATAAACTAATTGGTCACTTTTAGAGGGAAATAGGAAGCAAATTCTTTAACTTGAATAAAGATAAGTAGAGGGGGAAAAATCAAGTCCTTTTTTTAGAAAGTCCATCTATTGGGATGGCCCTTATATTTTTTTTCAAGACATAAAGAAAGAATGAACGCTGTTAACATAGATAAAAAGAGCAACAATTTTTCAACTATATCTTTTTATATAACTGTGACACTTAGAAACAGCAGCATTTTCCAAATATCCTTCCCGAACAAATACATAATTTAATCAACCAGGAGACTGGAAGAACAAAATAGAATACAGACAGTAGCAAATGAAACCCACTATATTTCAAATGATCATATTAATCACACTAAAGGTGATAAACGAAAGAAGTCAGCTAAGTAACAATGTTTGACTGGCTATTGTGAGGGGATGGAAGTTAATGCATAAAAACACTGTGCTTTATTAATCTGCTAATTGTGTTAGCAGCTTTAATTAGTTTATGTATAGTCCATGATTGAATAAATACATGGATATATTGGAAATAGAAAATGAGAACTAGATCCTTATTGTGAGACAAACAAGGAAAAGAGGAAATCTGGAGTGATTCTATCCTCAGTGATAATGGTAAATGAACAGGTAGCAGCCACACCTTTATAAGGGAAAGCATTATGAACTTAGATTCTTTGCAGATAAAGGTTTAGGTTTACAAACTAGACAAACAACTTGAACAAGCTAATTTGAAGTGCTGGCAAAGGCTGAAAGAAATCTTAAATGATAAGAAGTGACTAGAAGGAGAGTGAGATGTTAAATATTAATTTCAACCTCAGAAAATAACTTTTATAGCAGTGGGTATAAATTATACTAAGCCTTACACATGTCATGAGCCCTTGTAGATACTGCAGCTGATCATGACTTGTAAAAAAAACTCTGTGCTGGAAGGCACATGTAAAAGGCATGAACAATGAACTACATCCTATACTTCATGCGCATTACTTCAGATTCTTTCCACAGACTTTCACCATCCTTGCACAGGTACATCTTTACAACATTTCATCTGAATATCTCTGATGCTGCAATACATGATGCTTGCATGAACCCATTTGGTCTTCATGAATGCACCCTTGGCTGATGGAATGGAACCAGTACTAAATTCTTCATTCGTTTTGTCTCCTCCCGAAACAGTCTGAGACATTCCATGAGGCTTCTGAGACATTTTCCTGCAGGATGAGCACCAACCCCTAGAGTGGTGGTCAAATCAACCTACCACCTCCACTAGCTTTCTCTTCCCCCCATTTTGTTCCCCATGTCTTCCTCCCTTTCTCCTTGGAATCACTACCCAAATAAATTATCTATTTGTCTTAGAATTTCCTTTTTAAAAAGTTTCATTTAAAATAGATTAGTGATCACAGCTGGAGAATAAATTGATTGAGGATTTGGAAGGGGAAGGGGAAGGGAAGGTGACAGGGTTTAGGCATTGAATCTTTAGTAAAGGGTTAGTGAGGCATGTGCACATAGAGGTATGTAGTTATACTTCTAGTCATTATATAGTTATATAAACAATTGGTAAATCAATGAAATTTGAGGAAAAAAGATTTTTTATCCTTCCCCCACAGGACTTGTAAGTTATAAATTTCACAGACTTGGTTATCATGAAGTTCTTACATGGACCTCTGGATATGAAGCCAAAAAAATTTAGTTGCCTGAAAAAGATGGAGCCATTTTTATACTCCAGATAACTAAGAATACAGTGAGGTTTTAGTGATCCCTATGAAACTCAGTTCATTCCTTTAAGAATTCTCAGAACATTTTTGTAATTGTGTGACATAAGTAACTATATTTACAGCCATACTAAATTCTGTGCTCACCATATCAACATTATAAAAATCTCTCCTGTATTTGACAAGCATAATAACAATAAATCTTAGCATTTTCACCTTAAAGCCTTGCCTCATTTTTTGTTGTGTCTGAAAGTGAAAGCACATCTGAACCGAAAACGCCCTCTTATAATATCCTCAGGTTTTTCCTCCACAGCACAACATCCCTCTAGATGGCAGAGAATGCAGGGTTAAAACATAGAAACTATCTTTGGTCATTTTAGCCATGCAAGATAAATAGATTTGTGTTCAAATACGTTTATTTTCTCTATTTCATTAAAGAATGAGTTAAGTATAAATTTAGGAAATCATCATTTTTTTTATTTTGATGAAAAGGATGAATGCTTAGGTACTAAAAGTTTCTAAATCTATCTGATGTATGTCAAAATGTGATAAAGAATAATGAAGTTATTAATAATTCTACTTTACTATTACTTCCTCTCCATAAATATTTTAAACCAGGCAGTGTGTCTGGACTTAAATAAGTCTAAGAGAAATTTATTGCTTCAAGCATTATTAGAAAATTCTACTTAAAGATTAAAATATTATAATCTTGCTATACCATCACTCAGCCTGTCCTTCAAAGCAAGATAATAAAGAACTTCTCTGATTCCCTTTCCTTTCCACTGGTCAATATACAAAAGATGTGATGACTTTGCTACATTCAAAAATTCAATCTAGATAATGATGAACTTCCTTTAAGTATAAGGAAAAATAAAGAACTTTTTAGACAAAGGCTGAAGAAATTTGCCAACACTAGACCTCTCTGTAAGAAATGTTGAAAAGAAATTTCATATCTAAATCAACAAGGGAAACATCCATAAAGAACTGCAACAGAAAGTTAAGAACAAATTGACAGTAGCAGACCCTCACATATCAGCAAAAACTCTAAATGTAAATGGACTGACCTCACTTATCAAAAGTCACATAATGTCTGATTGGGTCAGAAAATTAATACAACTTTCTGCTGACTGGGAAATGTAGCGGTGCTCCAAAGGTAATTATAGGGTCAGAGTAAATGTTTGGAGAACAATCCTTCAAGCAAATGGGCCCCAAGGAAGGAAGGATAGCCATAGTTAAATTATATAAAATAGATTTTCAGCTTAAAAAAATGTAACAAGAGACAGACATGGAAAGTATATAATAATTAAGGGAACAATACACCTGGAAGGCACACTACTCATCAATATATATGCACCCAATGAAGGAATATAAAAACATATAAGGTGATTATTATCATAAAATACATAGAACAAAGCACAGGAAAAATACTCCACAACATAGGTTTCAGTGATGTCTTTGTGAATTCATCTCCAAAAGCAAGAGAAACAAAAGCTAACATAAACAACTGGGACTACACAGCCAAAAGTTTTCTGCATGGTTAAATAAACTATCACTAGAACTAAAAGACACTCTACCGAATGGGAGAAAATATTTGTACAACATACATCTGAAAAAGGAATTAGAAAGGTAGTAAGAAAATAAAATTTCAGTGTGTGTGGTGGGGGAGGGAGGTGGGGTTAAGTTTTATGTGAAACTTACCTGGGCCAAGGTGTCTGGTGTTCCCAGGCATTTTCAGTTATTACCGCTCATTATTAGTAAACACAAGTGGGATAAAACACCAGTATAATGAGCAGCTGGTCATTAGTCTTTTTCTTGCTTTTGTGAAGGTAGCATATTCTCTCTAATGCACTTGCTATTGTCTCTGTAGCTCTAACCATCTCTCTGAATCTTTGGTGTGTCAATAGTTTTACCATGATAGGTAACAATGTGTATTCATCTTTTATGATTTATAAAGCTTCTTGAGTTTATAAAAATTCTTACACTTCTTCAATTTATTTTTTTTGTTTTGTGTTTCCTCTTTTTACACATTAGCCATTTGTATGTGCTAGAAATTTTCATCATATTTAGTGTTTCTTACAGAATATTCTGTAACTTTGCTAGTTTTTTCCATTCTGCATCATCCAGTTGTTTTCTACCAAGCTATATTCCAGTCTACAAATTCTCTCTTTAACAGTGTCCAACTTTCTGCTAAAACAATCTATTAACTTCTTTATTTTGGTTATTTTATTTTTCCAAATTAAAACTTTTATTTGATTGCTTTCTCTGGGTTCTAGTTCTCTACTGAAAGTCTTTATTTTGTCGTGCACTTTTCTTAAAAATATTACCATAATTATTTTAAAATATGTGTCTGACAACTTTAATATTTGGAATTTTTATCAATCTTCTTCTATTTTCCCCCTTGCTTTTGAATAATTTGATTCTGTTTTGGCTATGATTTTTTTAAAACACATCAGTATTATGTATGAAATGTTTAGATAATTTTGTATTTTCTTGAAATGAGGACTTTGGTTTCTGGTAACAAAGTAGTAATATAACCTACTTTGAGTTGAATTAATTTCAAGTACTTTCAGTAATAGTGAGCTGTAGCCTATTTGCAGTTTCTTTAACATAAGCATATGTTTTTTCTAGATTTTCAACTGAAAGTGTGGGACATTTTATTCAATCTCCTATGATGAGAAATTTTCTCAGTTTTTGTCTCCCCAGCTCTTGAAATTACTGGAAATTTTGAAGAGTCTCTAAATCTCTTAGTTCCTGGTTTGTGTTTGGCGTTTAGCCTCTTGACCTAAAGTTTATATATTGGCAAATATCTGGAGTCAAGGCAACAGTGTGTTTTGGGCTCACCTCTCTATTCTTCCTTTTTGTTTGAAATCTTGGCTCCTCCAGTCCTAGCTATTTTGATTAGTCTTTAACTGTAAAAGATATGATGTGTTGTTACTGTAAAATTTCAAGGTGAACATGTACTAAAGTATAAATTTCTAAGTAAATCTGTAATATCTTCTCCACATACAAATAAGTGTACCTCCATTATTGTCAACTTTAAATGCTGTTATCATAACCATTGATAGTACTTTACTGAGAGATGACCAGGCTTGTCACATTGTATAAGGTGTTAAAATAAGCTATAATTTTCTTGAATATCCATAAAACATTTGGTATGCCAGATTCTCATGGTTCTTTCTTTAATAATTGCTGACTTGAAAGGGATAATAGACTTAATGTGCTGTTTTGGTGGTTGAAAACACATTTCACATAAATGGAATTAGCATTTAATGAACTGAGTTCTATGCATGTGAAAGCCAAAAGCAATATTAGAAATGGTGTTTATTTTATAGCCCAGAAACTACATTTTAAATGCCAGTATATGTTTATATGACAGTTCTATTAAATATTAAAGAGTCCCATTACAAGGGAAATCCTTTACATAGTCTTTTTATGTGGTCTAAATGGCATACCCAGCCCTGCAACTCCTCATGTGAGACATTTTTAGAACCTTATTTATGTTAAAGCCATAACAAACTAGCAACTAGAAAACTATAATGGGCACAAACGGCTAATAAAAATGAGATTGTTGAAAATACTTCTTAATAACAACTAAGGAAGAATCTTGATAAAACAAAGTTAAGGCTTAATGTCTCTGGAAGGCTGCCACCCAGTAATAAGTCCACAGGTACTCCCCCTTTTCCCATCTTTGTTGCTTCTTGTCTGGAAACTAAACAGTAAGTGTACTTTAAGATCTGTATTCTTCCTATTTTCCCTCTGAGTGTGTACTGAACTAAAGGTGCTCTGGAATAAATCCTGGGATCACTCTTACTTTTTGCACTAATTGTTTATTGGAAAACTGCTGTGGAGAATTAGGGAAGCTATCCTGAATGTGGTCAAAACAGGGAAATGTTAGCATGTCTTCCAGTTGTGTATGTGTATATGATTTGACATATGTGTGTACACATGTACACATGCATTACATATGTAGGATAAACCTTGCAATCTGGATTACTTCTCATTTGAACTGCTATGTTTAGACAAGCTGACTAAAATGAACAAGTCAAATCCTTTATTTATGGAGTAAAAACTATTTGCACTAGGATAGATATCAGTTCTACAGTCAAACATGTTGGGCCAAAATAATTTTTATTGCTAAATCTTGCAGAATTCTGAAATAGTTCATGTGGCCATCCATGTGACTAAAAGGAAATATTCCCACAGAAGAATGGTCTAGTTAAGTGTGAAATGCTGCTTGAATGACCAAAAATTCAGAATGTGTTTATATAAGCAAGAATGTAGGACAATGAAGAAAAAACAACTCTAATATCTGAACTGCTGGGAATCTCCTAATGAATTTTGTTTACCCAGGATCTAGTGGACCAGTGCTATGGAAGTAGTTGAGGCAAAACAAAGCTCTCTCTTTCTACACTTGAGGATGTCAAAACCCTTTTTAAATATAGTTCAAAAACTATTCTGCTGCTGTAATTATTTATACCTTGATGAATGATCCCAAATCATTCGTTTTTGGAGTTGGAAGCCACCTTTGGGATGTATGGAAATTACTACCCTGATTAAAGGCTTCCAGTCTATTTTTGAAATCTTCATATTGGGAAAATCAAGACTTTTAAAAAATTGCAGTTTTACTTGTAAGGAAATTCTTTAGAAGACATTTCCCAACCCATGTCTCCTTAATTTATGTAAGCATGTCACTTAAGTAAAATTGGCCACCCAAGAACAGCTGGTTCATCTTTTAAGCTTCTCACTGCCATTCTTGGTATTTCCCTTTGTGAGAGGAAAAAATATTAATATCTAAACATATATCAATACGTGTTTTGCCTCTGTTGTTTTGCTGAGCTCTTGAGACTTTGTTGTGCTGAATGCAGCATAGAACTGGAAGAAGTCAGAACTATAAGTTCATTTATATTGGAAAGATACAAAATCCATTATGGAGCCCAGAAAGAACAGTGTGGGTTAACAGAGTTTTAGGGGAGAAGTTTGTGAGAAGAAAAATTTCCAGTCGATAACTAATGTATTATTCCTCTGGATTCTCACCAACATTATACACAAGTTTTAAAATAAGAATATATTCCAAAGAAAAATATTAACTCAAAAAGATAATATGAACTCCCATGTTTATTATATCATTATATACAATGACCAAGATATGGAAAAGCCCTAAATGTCCATTGATGGATACAGAATTGGGTGAAGGAGGTCAAAAGGCATAAAATTCCAGTTTTAAATAAAAATGCATGGGATTTAATATACAACTTGGTGATTATACTTACATATTTGAAAGTTGCTAAGGTAGTAGATCTTACAACTTCTCATCTAAGGAAAATGATTTGTAACTATATGTGGTGACAAATTTATTGTGCTAAGCAATTTCCTATATATATATAAATATTGAATTAAGGTATTAATTATACCTTAATAAAATAAATAAGAAGTAAAAAATATTTAATCAGCTATAATGTATTTTTTTTTACAACATGTTATGGAGGCTGATATATTGTTCTATTCAAATTTTAGGATTATTTGTTTTACTTCCTGGAAAAATGTTAGTGGAATTTTTATAGGGACTGTGAAAAATAAACCTGTGCTAAGCTTATGCTATCCAGAGATTTTGGACACCAGCATTTTAATTTGAGGGAACGAGATTAAGTTTTGGCTTTTGTAGGTTTTAAGATCTCTGATTCTACTGAAATAGTTAAAACACTTTTAAAACAAACAAAAAATAAAGTTAGATGACTGACATAATTTTTAGACTCATTTAGCCAGCACAATATTGGTATTAAGATAGAAAAATATAAAACAACAGAATACCTATTAAATAGTGCAAAGGAATTTATAAGAGTGATAAACACTTTCATTATTTTGTAGGGATAATTCAAATTTTATACATTAAATATGTGCATAAATGATTATGTCAACAAAGCTGTTAAACTATCTATGGATAGCATGAGTTTAGCACAGGTTTATCTTTAAATGCATCTTTCATAGTCCCTATAAGAATTCAACTAACATTTTTTCCAATAAGTAGAACACATATTCCTAAAATTTGAAGAGAACAGCAAAAGAACCCTGAGAAATAAATGAAGAAAAATAGACAAGGTTTCCCAGCTTTAGACTATACAACAAAGCTATATGCTACTGGAATGTAAACACACAGATCAATGGAATGGAACTGAGAGTACAGAAATAAGTCCACTAATATACAGCGAGCTCATCTAAGACCAGGGAGCAAGCATGTACAATGCAGAAAGGAAAGTATCCAACGGTGGTAGTAGAACTGGATAACCACATGTAAAAGAATAAAACTACACACTACCTTAATGGCATACACAAAACTCAATGTCAAATATATTAAACACTTGAATGGATAATCTGAAGCTACAAAATACTTAGAAGAAAACATAGGTAATATAATCCTTGATACCTACCTGAGATTGACTTCAAATGAGGCTTTAAAACATTACCACTAGTGGTGCCTGGTTCCGCGGTGGGTTAACGCAGCACTGCAAGTGAGCTGCAGCTGCTTCAGGGTTGTTCGATCCCCTGCCCAGAGGTGGCCCACATGGTGCAGCAGACCTCTCCTGTCTGCTCCCCTCAGCAGTGTACTTCGTCAGTCTGCCTGTTGGTCTCCCCACTCTCTCTGGTGAATCCTCTCACCGCCCCTGCACCTCTGGCTTCTACCCCAGTTCCATATGCACAAACAAATAAATCTTAAAAAAAAAAAAAATCTATTGTGCAGAATGGTTAAAGAGCTCCTTCTTCCATTAAAAATCACAGTAGGGAATTGCACAGGATTATGGTGATGGCACACGGGTGACTTGGTGATGGGAAACCCAAGGGGATTACAATTGAGATGGAAAAAAAAAATGTACAAAATGATATAAAAATAAACTGTTATAAATAAAAATTAAAAAATATAAAAAAACACAGTAGTTCTTAAATAATACTGTTTTTCATTTTTGCTTTTATGCCAAATTAAAATATTAAATGTAGCTTTCCACTTGACATTTTGGCACAAGAGAAATAGCAGTATCAGCTAGCTTTCTTTTTACTGAAAATTGCTGCATAGAGATGGATTATTGTTTTGACCAAATGATTTGACAAGTGGTAAGGTTGACCCATGAATTTCATGTGTTTTTTGACTAAGATTCAACACTCAGTCCAGCAGCCTCATGTGACATAGTTGTGTGTTTCTTCAGACAAAAGCATATACTAGCTTTATGGGTTTCAAGAATCAAAAGTCCAAGACCACCAAAAGAAGGTACTTGACGGTGAATGTCTTCCCTGCTCCTCTATTTCTGTGTTAATGACAACCTGGCTGCTCTTTGGTAGGGCCTCTCTCTTCATCTCTTTCTCATGTGTCACCATGTGTGGTTTCTTTTCATGCCCATTTTTTTGTTCTTCCTTGACTTTCTTAACTATATCACGAAATTAATTTTTTTTTACTATGCTGTTAATTGACTAGGATGTTTGCACTCTCTTCCTAAAAAGAAAATGGGTAGTACATTTTATCTCTTCCTGAAACCATTCCTGATACAATCTCATAACAGGGAGAATATAGTTGCCTTGTGATTTTTACTGATATAGCTTTCAATTTGGATTTTTTTTTGGAGCAACTAGGAGCACTCATTCCCCTCCCCCCCCCCACCGGCCATCTTCACTACTATTGTGATCATTATGTTAGTTCTTACAGTTCATAGATTTATTTACAGGTGGTATGAAAAGTGTATCCCATACAAATATACAGGCATATATTTGTTATTTTTTTACTTTAAATGTTTGCCTAAATTCATTGTTTATGAAACATGTGATGCTTGAAATAAGGATATATTTTTAAATAGTTTACTTAACAAAATGTTGTAATATTTCAAATGTGACTTTGAAATATTCCTTTTGATGATGAAATCATTAGTGCTCAATGAAAAACATCATTAAAAAAAATATTGGCTTTAGCCACTTTTCCCGTGGTTGGATTGGTGGACATTGTGACCACACTGTTTGCATGGAGAGAACATCAAGGATGCTGGTCTTAGATATTCAGTTTCACGTAGTATAAGACCTCTGAACTTCCAACAATATTTACTTCATAAACTATCACTAATTATTGGTGTTCTCCCAAATAAAACATGAAGCTATGAATAATGGACCATATCAACAATGAAAGTGTAATGTGAAATAAAAGAGAAAAGGGAATGAGAGAAACATTACAAAAGACTTTTGGAAACTTGAGGGAAAAAATTCTCAATTGATTTAGTCAGTTCTTCAAGGAGCCTAGGGGGAAAGAAGACATTGAAATCATGTGCTTCTGATTCTGTATTACGTTTTATTGTTTCAATCACATAAAATAAACAGAGGAAGACAGGGGAAGTTCTTTTGAAATACAAGTTGAAGAGAATGTCTTTTTGTTCCTTTATTGTATCATCGTCTCTTTCCAAATCTATTCTTACTCTGTGACTTCCTGATAAAGAGAAGTTATAAAATTTTTAGACTTACGCCCACCTGTAGCAGCAAGATTTAAAGATGGGAGTATTTCCAGGGGAGTTCACCACATTTCCACTGACCTCTGGGGATATAAAACAGCCTCTTAGTGACAAAGAGAGACCAGGCTTCTTCAATAATAGCTAACAACTCAAAAGGCACGCTCACCTTCCCCTCTCTTCCCTACTGGCTTTTCTGGCCATGTCTAAAAAAAAAAAAAAAAGAGCATTAATTAATTAATGCTCCTTTGTGAGAAGCTGAAATGAGTGGTAAGATGTTTCAGCAAATTTGGAACCAGAAGAAGCCACCAGTGGGATAAGGAGAAATCGTAAGAGCAGCTCAAGTTAGAACAAATGTCAGTCTTTGTTGTTTCCATAGGCTTTTGTTTGTAAGGAACAACTAGTAGGTGATATCATCTGGAGCTGCAGGGCCTTCAGATTCTCACTAATTTCTCACTCCTGTCTTGGAAACCCCACCACCACTGCATTCCTTCAGATTCTGTAAGGACAACTGGTGGCAGAAGGACTGAAGTGCATCTCCTCTCTTTGCTGTCTAAAGGCAGAATGAGGCTGAGGAGTCTGAGGAAGAGGCATCCAAACCTTGCTTGGATGTTTGGGTTGAGACTCAGGTCTGGAATTATTTACACAAGAGTCGCAGATGCTTTTGTAAAATCAAGGGAGCAGCTCCATCTGCTGCTATGATCGTCTGTGCTGCCCACAAACCTCACGTGTCTGTAGTCAACTGCAAGTGGGAGAAATCCTTGGCAACCTCAAGTAGTAGTTCATTTAATAGGCAATGTTTTGATTAGGAAATAATTGTTGTCAGTCAGTTTGGGTAAAGGAGCAAGGCAGTTCAAGCCCATGGGATTTGATGGGGAATAGTTGTTTTTAAATTTAGTAGACTGGGTAGTAGAGCAGGAGTGAGGACTTAACTGGATACTGGCATTCAAGGTGACACTACTGCAACTATATACTCCAGGTCAGAAGATTAGTACCACCCCACCCCACAACCAGAAATCTGAAGATAGACGGGGAACAACAATGTCTGTCCCTGAATACCTCCAGCCTATCAGAGTACACGATTAGCCAGAGTCACCTCAAACTTTCACCTTCCATGGTTTACTGGAGTGCTTCTCATTGATAGAAATCAAATTTGGTAGACAAAATCAGCTCCCCAGCTGCAAAAGAGTCTCAGAAATGCCATGTCTAGCCTTGCAAATCTCAAGGAGGTAGGGATGGATGTGGAGTCAGTAGATATTATCTAGTACAAGATTTTTGGTGTTATTTTAAAAACAAGTAAGGTATGACCATGTTACTCTCCATGAGCATAGTACTCCTGCAAAGTCAGTGTATTAGCAAGAGATGAAAGATTTCATCAGCCCAAAACTACAGTCAACACTTACCAAGATACCAATGTTATATAAGAAATAACATACAGATATAGAACAGACTTGATTTACATACATACATAAACACACACACATATGCAGTTGTAAATCAAGTCTGTTCTTTATAAGAAATGACAAAAATCATTTCAAGTTCTCACACCTATGGTGCTTCTCAAGTTCATATTCCCAGTTCATGATTTGCCCATGGAGCTCTGGTTTCCACACCAGCTTTCTCATAGCTGACCTCTGTTTTAACCATAGCTGACTGCAGGTTCCAAGCACACTTTGGATCATTTCAGCATGGTACCCTGTCCTGAAGGCACCTGTTCTCTGCTTGTGGTCTTCCCAGGCTCAACACAGCTCATCCTTATGGGGGAGTTGTAATGCCTGGAGGCAGTGTTCAATGAGGAAGGGCCCTATCTTCCTCCCATGCTTCAGGTCCAATTCTCAGAGGTATTCTATGCATTTCTCAGGCATTCCTAGAAGGATAGAGCCCATGGTCCAAAGCAACAACTTCAATGATGCATGTTTAGTTTGATTTTTTCTCCTCTTCTACCTCACTCTCCTCCTTCTAAGTTCTCCCAAGGACCAATTCTTATATATACCTTCTCTAGCCTAATCTTGTCTTCGCTTTCCTTTGGGGCAGCCCAGATTTACTAATTTCTAATCATTTTATTTTCATCATGCTATCCATCTCATCTCAGCAATGGGTTATTTCAAAATTCTCTCTGCTTGAATTTGACAAATACTGAGTTGATGCATACTTCAGTCTATTTTTGGACTCTTGTTTCACTGATAAATGTATTCGTTACTTGGAATTGCATTTCCATTATGATACATTCCTATATGTTACATTATGTATTTCTTTCATTATTTCTCTTTTTTAAGATAATAATGGTTCTTCTCAGTTATTTATTTTTCCATGTTAATTATTCTGAGTCATACAGCCTTCTGGCACAACCTTGTCATTCACACCTGCCAATCTCCAACTTAAGATAAGTCCACATGTCTGTCCTGTTTAGTTTATAATGAGTCTCTTTCATAAAAGAGGATGAGGTAATTCACAAAGAAAGAAAATATTCCCCTTCTTCAAGCCAGAGTTTTTCTGTACCTCATCTTCCTTCCCTTCTACTTTGCCAGAGGTATCTGCCTCTTCCTCAGGCCAGCCTTTCTCCACCTATAAACATCATATGTAACTCTTCCCAGTCATAACTATGCTACAATTTATCTCTTATATTTTCATTAAGCTCTTCTACTTCCCTGGCTCCTTCCCCTCTGCTGACAACATGAGAAAATTTTCCCTCAATTCACCCACTCTCTCAATTTCTGGAAGATTTTTAAGCCTCAAAATAGAAGTTCTATGAGAAACAGGAAACAGAAGATAGGAACTTAAATATGACAAAAGCTAATTCCTGAAATTAGCACATGAAATAGTCAAATTAATTAATTTGACTACTAATTAACTAATTCTCTTGAAAAATCAAAACTACACGAGACACTTTCTAATATTATTGTAATTCAACATCATTTGGGAAATGTTAAGCAATTATAAGAAAATGAAATATAAATAATTACCTTAAAGAAAATGAAGTAAAGTGAGCTATGCATAGCTATGTGATGGTTATATATTCATAATATAGAGAAGCTGGTCATTTTAACTATGCTAATTTATCTAACCAATGAACAGAGACTATCTTTTCATTTCTTTGTTCTTTTCTAATGTCTTATCTTCACTGTATTAATCCCTCAACTCTTTTCTTAAGTTTATTTCTGATATTTAATTCATTTTGATCCAATAACAAATTTTTATGTTTTGTTTATTTCTCTTCTAGTTTGTTGCTTACAGATAGGAACTCAATTGATTTTTGTATATTGATTTTTTAGAACATTAATATACTATACTGATTAACCATGTCTAGTTTTATTTTCAGTAGAATTTTTAGGGTTTTTATGTATAGTCATCTGCAAATAGTATATTATTTGCAAATAAATAGCTTTATTCTTTAAATGTTGTATTCTTTTATGTCTTTCTCTTATTTAATTATTCTAGTTAGGACTTCCAACCATATACTGAATAGTGGCGAAAGTGGACATCTTTGTATTATACCTGGCTTTACAGGAAATTTTTCAGTTTTTCATCATTGAGTATGATGTTAGCTGTTTGTCATACATGTCACCTTTATTATGTTGAAATATCTTTCTTCTATCCCCATTTCTTAGAGATTTTTCTTATCATAAATGGATGTTGAATCTTATCAAATGTTTTTTCCACATATATTGATGTGACTATGTGATTTTTCTCATGCCTTTTGCTGATATGGTGAATTCCTTGATCATTTTGTGGATGTTGAACTATCCTTCATATCCCTGGGGTAAGATTATGTTGAGGATTTTTGCATCTATGCTCACTAAGAATAGAAAGTTTTAGTATTTAAGATCATTTGTGCAAACTTTGACATTTGAACATAATTCATGCACATAAAAATGGGGATTTTGTGGGTACCATCTTAATAACTGAAATCTTATAGCTAGAGCACAGACTTAGGATCCTGATGTCTTTCTCAAGAAGCAGAGCTCAGCATCAAGTTATAAGAAATCTTTCAGATACTTTTTAGATGAAGAATTTGGAGAAGGTGGAAGCCACATTTTTTTAAAATTCTTCATTTTCATGTAAAAGAACTGAGAGGTAGGCAAAAAGTATAGGGAGTGAGAGGATTCACCAGAGAGTGGGAGGAGGACTGGTGGATTTACCGAAAAATACTCCTAAAAGAACCAGCAGGCATGACAGGAAGGTCTGTTGTGCCATATGTGGGTTAACTCCCTGGCCAGTGATAAACTCAGGCTGTAGCAGAGACAGCACTAAGACTTAACCTCTAGGCCACCAGGCCCCTGGAGCCATTTGATGGGTGTAAAGGATTGGAAGAAATTTGATTTCTCATTTTAGCTTTGGGATTAACACCCTGTGGGACCTTCAGTAGACTGACTAAACTCTGCTATCAATTTCACCATGTAGGCAGGCCAAGGCAGGTTGCCATTACATTTCACTACTTTTACCATTATATGATATTGTGACATAGTGATGTTTTCTGCCTATTGCTCTCAACTATGAACACACAAATTCATGCGTTTTGGACCTAGGGCTGTGATGAGTTTCCTGTAGAAGTCAGAGTAGGAGTGGAGATGGGAAAATAATACTGCAGCAAGATAGATTTTGAGAGTCCTCTCTCCTCTGTTTGTCCTGTCCTTGAGCACCCAAATTTGTATCTTATCTGCTTTCAGCATTTCTGCCAAAATCAGCTCCTCCAAAGGCAACTTTGCATCTATGGACTTTCTTTTTCTTGTGTGTAATATTACCTCCAAAGCCACCTGTTCTGGCTCTGACACTATATTCCACCCTGAGGCAGTATGCAAAGATGGTGTAGCCCTGGATGAAGAGTCTGGGTTTTAATTGTGACACAATCACCCCTTGATTGTGTGGTGCTGGAAAAGTGCCTTCACATGTTTGTGCTCCAACTTTCTTATTTATAAAATTGGGGAGCTGATGGCATTAACTCATAGACATGTCATATATATTAAATGAATTAGCACACACTACACCTTTTCTGCATTTTTATAATGCAACATATAGAAAAGTTTAGCATAGTAAATCATAGAGTGAATAAATAGATGTATTACATAAAAGATAGGGTTAGATCCTTTTGGGTGACTAATGCATCTTATTAATTAGTACAGAAAATGTTTGTGGATAGCTACAAATATGTATATTTTTCTTACCCCAAATACAAATGTGAGTTGTTCTATTTTTTATATTTGGGAAATGAAATGACTTCATGGGAATTTCCAATGCTGTTTTTTACTGTTGAGGAAGATTTTTTGATTAAACATCCTTTCAGCAGTTCTCAAATCATACTCTATAGACTCATTCAATCATGGGGCTGGCTCTCTGACTATACAGATGACATTACTGGACAGAATGCTGCCTACACTTGCCAGCATTCCTGCCAAGAGTGATCGAGAACTACGCGAACCACCAGACCTACAATTCTTATCACCCCCTTTTAAAAGGGGTTGGAGTGGTAACTAGGTATGTTTTCACATATGCATAACAAGCGTGTCCTTACTAGGCTCCTGTCAGAAAGAAATATAACTACATCATAGGGTATCTGTAATGCAAACACTTATCTCTATATCAGTCTTCAATATTTCTTATCTGTTGGACTGCATACTGCAATGTATGCAGTGACTTATTGACTTGAGATGGTGGATAAGACTGTATACCAGTGTAATTTTTGTTTTGAAATAATATTGAATATAGCAGAAATTTATTATCTAACAATCAAAAGGAATGGGTGTATGTGTAAGCATAAAGACTGAATTTCTTTCTCAACAATCATACACTTCCTTTTTAATGAAATCTTCAGAACGTTTTTTCTAAGATCATAGAAAAAACAGAAAATGCAAACAAAAAAAACTAAACAAATCTAATCAAAGAAGTTAACTTTTTACCAAAGTCCTGCTTGTTCCCTCTTTTAACTGCCTGACATTCAGAAATTTATAAACTTTGGCATTATGTGCATGATAATACTTTTATGTGACACAGACATTTTCTATTGAGGGCATTTATCTTTAAGTACCACTGTGCAGTAACAGCCAGATGCCAGTGTAATTAGTTAAACTCAATCACCTAAATGGTTCGGTTGAACAACCAACAGAGCTTTTTATAAGGCTCAGGGGTTAGTTTCAGAAGAAACCATGTACTTTATCAATTAGAATATTTTTTTCAATAATAAAAGATGCAATAAATATTTAAAAACAAAATATGAGAATAAATTAGGCATTTTTATCTGGATCAGAATAAGATTCAGAACGTAGAGCATAGCTTAAAAAGAAATATATGCAGTTGAACTCCATGAGAACAGCTGCAAGATGTAGTGGATTTGGACTGATAATGAGATCTGGTATCTGGTATCTCTTTCTTAAAAGACTAGTGTTTTTTGCATTGTACTCTTACCAAAGGCAAAGTATCTAGGGTAATAAAAACCATTCCACAAATTGAGTGAATAGACTAGAAGAATCTGAGTAACCTCTAGTTCACTGCTCACCAAGTCTACGTGACACATCTCTACTCTAAAAAAAAAAAAAAATCTCGTTATTCACACACACACATTCAGGAGCTATATATCTAATCTATTTTCTTTGATACTTTTTTTTTTTGGCATTCTGTCCTTGCTGACAATGAGAACCATCACTTTCATTCAAGGATCTTTCAGACAAATTCAGGGGGAAAGTATAACATAAGATAGCTGTATTTGAAAAAAAGACATGGAAAGCATCAACTTCAAAAACCTGGGGGAGAAAACAGAGTTTCCTATTTCTTTTTTTGAAATGAAGGAAGAAATGCTTTTATGGATTTTGTTTTTCAAATCACATTGTCTCAACTTTTAAAATAATAATCTTCCATGACATTCATTTAATAATTGTGAGTGATCTATGACTTTATTATAAAGTACTCATCTAATGATCTATTTCCTTTACCCTGGGGGGCCAAGAACAAAGCTATGGAATTATCTTGGTGATACTTTTAATAACTTCCTGTGGGATTGCAAACCCCAACCCAAGCGACACTGCAAAGGAGTTAATCATGTAATTTCACAGATTAGACACCACAGGGTTACTAATGAGAAACTTCAGTTTAGCGATAAACTTTTTTTTTCCAGGAATATTTTGAGAGGCCTGTAACCTTTGGCTGACACCCAGCAAGGCTATTAGTTTAACCATGGGATGCACTACCAAAATGCACGAGAGTCAGCAGAACTTCTTTTCTGGAAAGTTGATTATAAGAATAGTTTTGCTAAAGAGACTTCAGAAACAGATGGAATGGGCAAGGGTGGGGGGAGGGTAGACAGCATTAAAATACCTATCAACTTCCGTTGGTTGGCACAGCTTCAGCTTCTAGTATCTTTTCAACCATATGCTCAAGCTGGAAACTGCAGTTCGCATTTACATGTCATGCTGCCCTCTCTTCCATAAACATGTATCATCCATCACTAAATATTTAGATCTGAATTGTTGGAGTTGAGTTCTGTGCCAGGGGTAGGGGGATTAATTCCTTTCAAGGTCCTCAGTGATGGATTTTCCACTGAAATAAACATCCGAGAAGAGCTCACACTAAAGTCATAAAATATATAAATAAAGTTTAAAGTTTAATTAAGTCAACATTATTTAAAGTGGTTGTCATATTTTACGGTGAACTTTTCATGTTTATTTTGTATGACTGCTAATAAATAGCCCCTCCTGATCAGACAAAAGACACAAAATGAGCATTTGAAAAATACTTGAGGCTTTATCAATTAGTCTTTGTGGAAGCAATGTACTCAGAAATATAGAATGACAAAGAAGAATGTCTCAGGGATGAAAGAAACTACATTATTTATTTATTTATTTATTTAAGATTTATTTATTTATGCATACAGAACTGGGGTATAGGCCAGGGGTGCATGGGAGGTGAAAGGCTTCACCAGAGAGAGAGTGGGGAGCAGAACAGGCAGTTTGATGAAGTACACAGCTGAGGGGAGCAGCGGATGAGACAGGAAAGATCTGCCACACCGAGTGGGCCAGGGAATCGAAATCACACTGAAGCTGTGGCTAGCTTGCGGTGCTACACTTCAACCTGCTGTGCCACCAGGGAGGGCCCTATTTTTAATTTTTATAATAATAGAAAACATAAGAAAATAACTGATTCCAATTGGGTTCATGCTGGCTTATCACACTAATTTTTTAAAGATAAATCTTTTAATTGTATATAAACCTTCCCCTCAAAAAAAAAAAAAAACATAATCAGTAACTAGGGTCCATCATAGATGACTAAATTTAAAAAATGTGGTACACTAGAGGGGGTATGGACTCTCCATGCTCCTTGCAGGTAAACACCATATTCTTTAGAATCTCAGAGTTATTTTTGCAAGTCCCCCCCAACTCCTTTTCGTTATTTATATCATGAATGAGTAAAACCACACAGTAAATGTATTTCATTTTTGACTTGTTACATTTTGCCAGTTACTTCAACTTCTATCCATATTGTCACAAAAGGCAAGAGTGCACAATATTTAATAGCTGAACAGTATTCCATTGAGTTCGTGTCTCACAAGTTTTAATTAAATCATCCTTGATGGGCATTTAGGTTGATTCCATGTCATGGTTATTGTAAATACACATGTAGCATATTTCAGTGTGATTAATCATACAATGACTAAACTGGGAAAAAAGCAAACGTTTAGTGTGGGTAGATAGAAAGAGAAAAAGAGAGAGAGAGATTGGTTATATATACACATGCATATATGTTTTTCAGAAGACCAAAGGAAAAATAGTCTACAAATAAGAAGACAAAAACTAAAATAATTTCCAGTACCTAAACACTAACTACAAACTCTTAGTACTCTTCATTTTATTTAGTTTTTTTGAAGTCATGTACTATTCACCTGAATTTTTGGCTCTACATAATTTTCTCTTCATATTTGTGCCTTGTTCTCTTTGTCTCAATGAAATAATTGTATTTTCTCCATAAATATATGATTGTCTGCTGAACCACTCATCTGAGTTTATATGTTCTAGGATATAAACAGGTGATCAAAGGAAAAAATAAAGAAAAGTAAGCTAAACTTTTATACTAAAAGGAAAACGATTAAGATGTTTATTACAGAAAATAGAAACATTTGCTAAATACAAATGATTTTATGAAAATGTACCTGCAACCAATAACTTTTAGAATTGTTTACTACTTCAACATCTATGAAATCTATGTGGAGACTTATTTAAAGATCTATTTAAAATTCACTAAAGCATAAATGGTGAAGTATAACCATATTTCCCTGATGGTTACTATGTTACTTATCACATATAACAATTATTTACTGGATAACTCTAATGACTAAAAGTTCTTTATTCATTTGTATACTCTAAATTCCTGTTATGATTTTTCTGTTGACTTTGTATATAATACACATGTATAAACTTATACATATACATCATATATAACCAAACATATATTTCAAAAAAAAAAAACGATTACTGCTTACTCTTTTTCTTAGAGGTGTGTTAATCAACTCAGATAAGGTCAATTTCATTATATTTAGTGTTTCAATACCATAGATAATGGAACTGTCTTGTAAGGATGTTTTAATAAATAGGAAAACATACCATCCAGCAAATTCTGTTTTCTTTTCCAGTGTGTTGCTTGAAAGTTTTTCCTCAATTCATATGTCACCTCAGTGAACTGTCTTTTAGGAGAGTAGTTTGTGTTCATAAGTCAGAGACCCAACGGCCCTGAGTGTAAGTTAATTTAATTAAAGCATCTCAGTAAGCCCATGTGCTCCTGATATTTCTGAACCATTATTTTGTCTGAACATTTCTCCTTACTAATTTCCATATTATGTAGTAGATGAGTGGGTGCTCAAGCTAGGATCAGATGAGAGCCTTTGCAGACATAGCTCACTGGGATTAAATTAGCATGTAGGCTCTCCAGGCAGAAACAAAAACCTTTAGGACAGAGCAAACCAGGTGAGGAAGCAGAACATTCTTAAGCTCTAGCTATTTATTTTCCAAAAATTTTATTATTAATACATGAATTTATTATAAAAATATGTGTTGAGGACCTTTTGTACATTGGTTATAATTATGTAGCTAGTGAGATCTAGTGAAAAATAGGCTTTGCTCCACCAGCAATTTGAAGTGAAAAAATCCCCTTGGATTCTTGCGGTTTTAGTGATTAAATCAAGCATGTACAGATGCACATGTATAGACACATATTTTAAAAATTCTGTATGTAATATATTTTACAACACGTGCATAGTAATTTACACATTGGGTCTTAAAATTCACATTGATGGCCCTCCCTGGTGGTCCTGCAGGTTAAGGCACAGCACTAAGAAGCTAAAGCCACTTCAGCATGGGTTTGATCCCTGGCCCCGGAGGTGACCCACATGGCGTGGCAGACCTCTCCCATCATCAGTGTATTTCAGTACACCTGCCTGTTCTACTCCCCACTCTGTCTATGGTGGATCTGCTCATCCCCACACCTCTGACCTGTACTGTATGCATAGATAAATAAATCTTTTAAAAAAATTCACATTGATTATCTTTTTATAAATTACAGTTATTTGCAAACTATACAAACATTTATCATGGCTTTTGTTTATTGTAGCTGATAATTAAAAATTTTAAAATTAAATTAATGAAATTAAATTCATAAAGCCTAATCAGTTTGAAACTGTTATTAACTTCCCAAGTTTATAGATTCTAACTAAAGATAGGATTCTCCTTTTAAGTAGGGCTGTATGAATGGGAGTAGTAAGATGCTACCCTTCTTTCTTTTTTTTTTTTTAAAGATTTCTTTATTTATGCATATAGAACTGGGGTACAGGCCAGGGTGGGGGCAAGTGAGAGGATTCACCAGAGACAGAGTGGAGTGATGAAGTACACTTAGGTTATAGCAGCGAGCGAGTCAGGAAAGGTCTGCCATGCCATGTGGGTCACTTCCCTGATGGGGTACAGAACTCAGTGCAGCAGTGACTGTGATAGCTTCATAGTGCTGTGCTTTACCCCCACTGTGCCACCAGCAAGGGCCCTACCCTTCTTTCTTTTAACAGCAATGGCTCACAAGCAAAAGCCAAGGAAGTATCTGAAAATTAATATAAATAAAGATATTGATTGACCCACATCACAAACTTAGTGACTTAAAAGTCTACTCTCAACTAGAATAGATATTGTTCGTTTTGTGTATTCTATCTATACTATAAACCTGTCTTATTAAAATGCAATAACAAAAGTCACTATACTTTCCTGATAAAATAGTGTTTAATTGAGGTGTGTTTTGACATTACATCACATTCAACTTCTCCTTAGCTTTACTATTAATAAGCTCATATTCCAGGTGATAACAATGTCCAAGGCCTTATTCTCTATGGCATGTTGAAAGCTTGGCAACGGCCTGAGGCTCCATATTGTTTAAATATAAAGCATACAAATATACTTTGGTGAGGTAAAACTTGACTGTACAAAGATGGAAACTTTGTCTTTGAAGGCTCTTGAAACAGGAAGACCTGTATTTAGAATATGAAGCTACAGGATGGAAAAATTAAGAAAATAACTTGAGGCAGTAAGTCATTCATTATTCGGAAGAAAACAGAAAAGATTAAACTGAAAACATGAGGTTTATTTGAAAGAAGTACATCACTTCAACATGAAAGAGACATACATGAACAACTTAAACTTTCATCATTAACTCCAAAAATTAAAAAGAAAAAAACCCAGCCTGTAATTGGAGAAGTGAATAAGAAATAAAATTTTAAAATTTAGTAGCTCATTGACATTATAGTATGATAAGTTTGATTTGGCTATGAAATTTCTCAATAAAATTCCATTGGTTTTGGAAGGCACCACCATGCCAATTCAGAACTGGCCATAAAGTCAAAAAAATTGAAGTAACATCACAAGATCATGAAAGCACTAAAATCATAAAAATCACATATGCACGTAAGAAACCTAGGTAAAGCTGTGGCATTTATCTGTATTTTATGTGCTCCAGTTATTTGTGAGTTAATATTTTCATTAGTACGTTCATCCACCATGTTTTGAAAGTTTTTCTTAAATGATTTTGCATTGACAAAGACCTTCTTTAAACTGTTTTTCCTAAACAAAGGGACTCCACAGGAAATTTTCTTTTCAGAACAGAAGGTAAAAAGCAAAAGTTGAGTTCAGCATTTAGTTCAGCACCAAGTTGTTACAGAGGAACAGCTGTTACATTCTTTCCCATACCACCCCAATCCTGAGAGTGGCCCATCAAGCACCTTTCCTGCAAGTTACCTTGCACTCTGTATAGTACCACTCCAGCTTTTACTATTTGTAACTGTTACTTTGTGGTATTTGGTATGACATGGCAGGTTATTTTAGGGGTCAGGGGATACTTAAAAATTTTCCCATGTAAATGAACAGTCATTGCTTCTTTGTTTTATGCCACTTTGACTTAGAAAAGTTTCATTGGAACACCCTACTTTTAGTAGGGGAGGAAACCTAAAATATATCAGATGGAATCAATATTTTGCCAACACTAAGAGCAATTAGGGACTAATTTGGTACAATTAGCTTGCTAGATTATACGTTTCTTTATCTCTAGTACACTTGAGAGGAAGGTTTATGGCCTCTAAAGGCAGGAAGAGGAAATCAATGGCCAGAGAGTTTAAGTAGCCTTCCATAGTCAAAATGGTAAAGTTGTTCACGTGGTTTGATATAAGATTAGTCTTATTCTAACATACACGCTGTAAATGCTATAAATATAATATAAAATATGACTTTAAAGTAAACACTGGATGTCTTTTAATTGCATCTGTATTTCCTTCTTCCAGGAACCAAAACTAAGCTCTAGTTTAAACTGTAAAAATGTCATTTAAACATAAAAGTTAAAAAGCAGGTGACATGATGGAAATAATTGATATGAGGATTTTGAAGGAAGAGATGTCATAGATTGTAAAATATGGCCAGTTTATCCCCATGCGTGCAAGCATATCCCTTGCAAAGTTCTTTTTCATTATTCCCACTAAGAAGTAAAGTATATTTCTGATGCTGGCCTTGAACATGTGACTTGCTTTGGTCATGAACTTGGTAAACATGATACAAGCCCTGTTTACTTTCATTACTCCATGAGGAAGTCAGGGGAGAACTGGAGGAAAGGCCAGGATGGGGAGCTCCAGGTACCAGCCTGCCCCCCGACAGTTTGTGTCCTTCCCAGTCAAGGTGCCAACTGGTTGAAAGCAGCCCAGGTGTGACCAGCAAGAGGATGGCTTAGTGTGGCGCCACATTCCTGACTCAGAAGGCAGCTAGTAAATATTGGGTTTTTACAGCGTTCATGGTAGTCTCTTAGTAGAGCAAATGTTACAGTAAGTTACTTTTTATTTTTTAAAGCGCAACGATTCCCACTCATTTTTCCCAGTCATGACAATGAATTCACAATGAGCCTTCTTATTGCTTTCCTGTCCCGTCTCACTTTGTTATCAAATAATACATTTGGTAGAGGATGTGGTTGGTTGCTATCGAATATATATACATGTATATATATGTATATGTATACACACACACACACACACATATATATATACTTTGCTGAAGAAAGTTAATCGAATTCTTCAGGAGTGAAACCCAAGATCCTGGCTCTTTGAGCATCCTGTTTTTGGAACTGAGAGCTTTGGCTCAGACACTGTCTTCAAAAGTGTGTCTCAACCACTGAATGAAGCACAGACGTCAGGGCTGCGTCAGGGCCTTGGGGAGCTGGGGTCCCAGGCCCTTGTGGGCTGCTTACCCCCATAAAAAACAATGATGATTGTAGACCGTGACTACATTGGTATCAAGATGCACATGTCCATATTACATGTGAAAACATTTCCTTCAATTCAGAGGTTAATTTTTTCCCCTTCAGATATAATAAGAAACCAAACATTATTATGGTCCCCTCAGCACTGTCCCTATCATGTCTTAGTAAGTCAACTTAGTCAGAATTCTTCAGAATTACTATTTTAGAGCCAGGATTGATTGAAAAAATATGTGAGTGTGTTCAGATTTATTCTCCTTTTATGACTAGAGAAGGTAAACTACCTCACTACCGTCTCCCACACCCATGACTCAAGCTAGGAGCACTCTGTTGAGAGGCAAACTATATAAGGATTGTCGAGGATCTAACCATTCATAACTTACAATGACCCAACCAAAAAAAAAAAAGTAAAAGAAAACCAACACTAGGGAATCTTCAATATAAACATTAATAGTTTCCCACATCTTTGTTTAGAGAATAGCCTGAAGATTTCTAAACTTTTAGATCTTATTCATTCCAGAAGAACTGTTTCACTTATGGCCACATAAATCTTGGCCCCTTAGAAGTTCCAAGATTAAGACTCTTTGGAAACTAGAGTTGCAGAGAACTCACAGGTGACCCATGGAAAGTAAATCTGATTGAGGCCATTCAGGAGATATAAAATCTACAAAGGTCATTTGACTCTAACTCTGAGTCACAGAGAATAGAGGCCTGGGAATGAAATACAGAAAGAATAGTTTAGTAGCAATGATAATATTCCTGTTTTTAAAACAGGTTATACATTTTTCTGATT
>NW_004567102.1:68660289-68662418 GCF_000260355.1 Condylura cristata | reverse complement strand
GAATTCTGGTAATCAGGTTGACTCCTCACTCACTGCTCAAGCACAATTATTGAAGTTCTCATCCTCTTCTGTTTCATTATTAATGATTCTTGACTATGTATCTATCTTTCTATTCATAGTGCGTAACTCATTCTTTATTATCTGGATTACTACAATAGCCTCACAAGTGCTTTTCTTGTCCCTGGTCTAAACATCCCAAACACTATAATATATTGTTGAAAGCAGAAATCGGTTTACGGTGCACTCTTGCTTAAAGCAATTCAATAATGTCTAATTTTCCTATAGCTATCATTTATCAATAGGAAACATGAAGCTTAATTTATTTGAAAAATAAAATTTTAAAATCAAGGTATATTAAAATTAAAATGAATAAGTTATAGAGTAGGCTACAAAATTGACATTAATTTTTAACCATGGGCATTGAGAAATTTTAACATGAGCAGCAGTCTTTCCAGGTTATGCAACTGTATCCCAGAAACATGAATACTCGCCCACTTTTACTGTTAGACATTGTGTGTGGGAGGGAGAGAGAGAGAAAAACTGGAAAAAATTCAAATTCTTTAACATGCTCCATAAAGTTTATCATGATCTGATCCTCTTTTTCTTTAGCCTCATCATATGCCTCTTGTGGCCTCACCCACTAGCTCAGCCTAACTACTAGGCAATATATACATATATATATATATTTCTCTGCCTACAAGCATATTTTATTTTTTAATGTATGTCATTTTTAATTAAGTAGCATAAAAATTTTCAAACATCAACATGATGCAAGGTGTAAAGGGATTTATTTAAAATGAGAGCCCAGGAGTTAGCAATTTCTATTTCTTCCTAAGGCTTAACTGTCATATCCTTTCACGATTTTGCCTCCCATTATCATTATAAAATACTCAACCATTTTCCTCATCAGTTAGTAGTAATTTCTAAAACAGAAGACAATCAACCAAAAACCACATACTTCCATGAAGAAAAAAAACTCCAAAATGTCCTTGTTGTGATCAGTACATTCATCAGGACTTTCAGTCAACTGATGTCTGCTTTGTCATCATTTGTTGATATATAGGGGGGGGGGACAGGGCATTACATAATAGGCTAATTTCATTTTGTTCAAGCTCTAGTGATTCATGGCTACATCTGTGTAGCTCTGACATTCGTAGAAACTGAGAAGTTGAAAGGAGAGGAGAAGGTAGGAACCATCTTGGGCCATTTTGCCACCTCTTTCGTCTGTCTGAAAGCAATTGGAAGAGTTAGATATAAACACACTCTTACTGCCCGTAGAAGCCACAGAATGTCCTAGACATGTAAATATATTTACATCCAAACTCTATCTTCAATGTTTTTCTTCCCATTCCAGTGTATCTCAAAACTCCAGCTTTGGTTTTGCAAAGCATCCCTCAACCCTGCTGCACAGGCTGGCTTGCCGTGGTCTGCAGGAGTAAAGGAATCTTCTCTAGTTGCTTTGGATATACTCTCCAGCTCAACAGAATCGATGAACTGGTCTGAAAAGAGGAAGAACAGCATCGTCTCAACTCATAGCTTATGCTCAGAAATTTCTCATATTTGTTGTCTTTATGTCTTCTAAATTTTCCTATGTACTTCATCCCAAGAACTATAAAAGGCAGCCTCATTTTTCTGGGCAGGAGCAGAGAGATTGGCTAGTAATGCAGAGCAGCAAAAAAGACTTGGATGTGGTTGGCTGAAGAGCATGATGTGAATTGAGCTCCCAGGTCAGCAGTGCAGATGAGTGTTGTTCTTTCCCTGTAAAACAGACTCAGCTCAATCAGTCCCTAGCCCCCTGTCCACTCAGCACTTTGCCTTCAGTTGGAACTAATTTATGGGACTTAGTTGTTAGTGATTTTATGTGTCTTTTCCATCTCATTTCTCCAACTATATCGTAAACTTTAAGGCACTCGGTCTGGGTGACATTCTCCATTCACACCACTTTAACTTCGACATTTATATTTGTCATTCCCGTATATATATGTCTAAATGCATGTTAATTGTTGGTTCATGGGTATGCCATGGGGACCTCAAATTCAATATCCAGGATGGAATTCACCATTTCTTCTAATCCTGAGCCTCGAGTTACAGTGATTTACAGTCTGACAGCACAATATTCAATCCAGAAT
>NW_004567102.1:68656961-68659179 GCF_000260355.1 Condylura cristata | reverse complement strand
AATATGTACATCATTCTCCCATCCCTAGACATTTTAACCTAGAAGTCTCTCTTAGGGCTTTCAAATTCAGCAGGAGAAATTTAGTATCTTTATATATTCCCCTCTTCTTCTCACGTCCCTATGTTCCGTCTTCCTTCTCTGGCTTGCCATTAGTGCCACCACTAACTGGCTTAAGTCAGACCTGAGAGTCAGCTCCTGCTGCTCTTTCTCCTTAAAGGGAACTGGTTAATGAGACCTCTCAGCAATTACTTCTTCAAACTTGACATCCGTTTATTAGTGAGGGCTAATCCAGCTACCAGTGTTCTTGCTCTGACCTTCGTCAGCTCACACAGGCAGTGTTCCAACAGGCTACGGTCCCCTCTTGAACTTCACCTTCTCCCAGTCCACACTACTCACAGCCATCTGAGCTGTGTGTCAGGCAGTGCAGACCTTGTTTCCTCGAGAGCCTCTGGCAGCACCCCTCCCCTCCACGCATGAACACAGATTTCTGCTGTGGTTCTGGTGCTCTGTCACATTCATTCATTTTTCATTTCTCTTCCCTTTTTCTCTTCCACCAAACTGTGTTATTTCACTATGGGAGATGTGGCTTCTTCAATAGCCCAATAAATACTGTCTTCCCAGCTCAACAAATATTTATCAAACAAAATGTTTATTGAATACATTCTTTCAATTCTTTACCCCTTTCCACTTCATCTTGCTGTTATCAGTATTTATGGGGAGAGAGGGAGTGCGACATTCAAAAGTGCAGGTTCTGAAATGAAACTGCCTGAGTCCAAACCCCAACTTTTTCTTTAAGAAACTGTGATAACTTTATAAATGACTTCACTTTTCTGTGCCCAAATTACTGACTTAACAAGGGAGATATAATAGTACCTTTGTGACAGAATAGACTGATTAATAGACAAGGATATATGATTAATATGCAAGCGTAACACACAAAGACTAAATGATTAATATACAAGGATCCATATTCTGAACTATCCCAATATACATTAGACACTCAATCTATATTAGTTTTATTGTTTTCATCTCCCTCTCCTTTTTTTTTTTTGTTTGTTTGGGATTCAGTTTTCTCCTTTCCTCCGCTATTAGCTTTATATTTACTAACAACTCATAATGTCCCAGTCACAGAGAAGGCCCAATTTTGAGGAGTCATACAAGCAAATACCTCCTCTTGAAGGTCATGTTGATGTGACATTTGAGCTGGAGTAAACAGTTGTGTTGTGGCAGAGTTCGTGTGCTGGAATTTGGCTACAGCACAGCCCTCTAGAGTGTAGAATGTGAATGGTGATGCTCTAAGACCCTTTTGGGGGTAGAGCTTTTCTGGGGTATCACTTGTGTTATGGCTGTGGTTGGCACTACTGCAGGCATCAGAGTAGTTTCTTCATAGTCAATGTCATCTGACAGACACACATTTCAGATCTCTGCTCTGATCTAGTCCTTTCTGCCAGAGAAAAGAAAATGTCAGACTAGATTTGGGGAGCAAGTGTTTTTAATATTCAAAATTAGTTTCTCTGGAAATATGCTTTACTCCTTCCAGTATTTTGAAAGGGATTAAAACTGTAAGACTACACCACTAGCTCTTATGAAAATTCAACTGATTATGATCAAGGTTATAAATACAACTATCGAAGTGTCAGTGTGTATAACTGAGTTCATTTTTAGTTACAGGTATTTCTAAGAAAGGAGCTGGAGGAGTGTGTGTGTGTGCGCGTGCATGCATCAATGCTTTAGGGGGAAAAACCAGCTGGAAAGTTTGAACCTAAACTTAAAGGAGAAAAATCAAAGCCTACCTGCATGCAAATACTTAGGTAAATTTGGGCAAATAATTTTAGTTTTCTATTACGATTGATTTTCACCATAAGCTAACAATTGGATTTGGTCAATAAGTGTTTCTGATGTTCAGGGAAATGTAGTAGAGTTCCTTGCACACTATATGTATTTTATAAGTATTTGAGGGGAATTAATAAATGAGGAAATTAATTCTTAAATAGGAATTATGTTTTATATGACATAGAATTGCCTGGGTAAATTTTTGGAAGGAAGAGTGTTGAGAGTACTCCAGTTAAAGGTATGGGAATGAGCAAAGTGAAAAAGATGAAAGCTTAGAATAAAAAATATTTAAAGGGAAAGTGAGTCATGGTTACAAATTCAGAAATTTTTCATCCATTATTATTGGCCTAATGACACTTAAAACCATTTGGTGGTAGTTTTTGGA
>NW_004567102.1:68653445-68655806 GCF_000260355.1 Condylura cristata | reverse complement strand
TAAGGATTATAAGATATGGTAGTGGGAAAAAGATTTTGGATGAAAAGTAAATAATGTTTAAGAAAATATATTTATAGTTAACTGTATAATCATAATCTCACACTACTCTCATAATTCCTACTAGCTCTACTATTCTCTACTGAGCTACTATAGATTCAATTTCCCATCCCTGTATTATCTAATTTAAACCTTTGCAACAATCTTCAAGGTTTCTATTGTTGTCCCCAGTTAGTGAATGAGGAAACTGTGGCTTACATAGATGGTAAGTGGTAGAACCAATATTTAAATTAATGTCTCCCTGCTTCAAAATCCCATGCTTCTTACTTTATGCTAAGCTATTAAGTTTGAAAATACACAATATATTTAACAGCTTTTAACAAATAGGTATATCTTTGTAACCTAGTGACACAAACTGGAAAATTTATAATCAAATAAACTCATCTCTACAGTGAAATTATGTGAAATAAAAGCTACAGTTATTAGTTCTACCCTATAAAAAACTTTCATATGTTTTGTAAAATAATGGAGTAGTTGGGTGACAGAGCCCCTTGTTGAATTTGCTTTGGCCTAGAACGATGTCACATAAATAAACACATCTTGATAAAGTAAATTTATTTCTCTCAAACAATCATATATCAATATTGTACATTCACATAAGTGGCATAAAGCCCACTGGCAATTCTGAACATAGTCTTGTCTGGCACATGATAATGATCTAGGAGGCAAATAGCAAATGACAGTATATTTTTATTTAATTTTCAGAAGAAAAATAATGGAAAAAATTAAACTAAACAGCTCACCATTGGAAAATAATTTGAAATGAGGGTAAGTAAAGTGCAATGAAATAATCTGGAAAATAACTATCCACTTTAAAGCAACTAATAATAAATAAATGTTATCTGAATTGAACTGACAGCTTTTAATGAGCCATATGTAATTTATTTGTGTCCTGATGAAGGCATAATTTTCGCCAAAGTCCATATCCAAATTTTTTTCTTCAAAATGAAGATAAAGTGGCACACATACAAAAACCATTTGAAAAATGTTATAATTTAATCCAAAAAGATAGTGAAGGTCCATGTCATTTTGGGGGAGATCGTATTTTATTGCATAACATGATTTGCAACAAAAAAGTTGGCTGAAGTATAGCAGTTTATTCTATAAGCAGCCAATATATTTGCTGAAAAGTTAGTCCTTTGGTCCTAATCATATTGCAATCTTTTGGGACTATTTCAATAACAATAATTTCAACAATTAATAACATCGAACTGAATAAAAAACTTATGACAGAGTCGTGCAGTTATGTCCCATAGAAACTTTATGGGGTATGTGTTCTAAGTTTTGATGTTTTTCCTGTAAGAGGCTTCACTCTCCTGATATATTACCTAAACAAATCGTGGGTGGCATTTGAAAACTGGTTAAAGGGGATAATATCTAAGTTTCCAATACAACTCTTGTCTAATACAAAGAAAAGAAATATAAACTCTTGTCTAATGCAAAGAAAAGAAATATAAAAGAGGACAGTTCAATTTCTACAACATACACTTCAACAGAATGAAGGCATTTGTGACTAGCTGGGTTATTCACATACCCATTATCATCTATTGCCTCTCCAAAGGAATTTGTGATAGTTTACTTTCATAAACTACATTTTTGTATTTTTTTCTCTTTAATTTTTGAACATCAAATAATCTGTTGCCTGGAGTATACAATCTTTAGGTAAATGGTATTTTTCTTGACTTTTTTTATTGGAAGAATGATAGTGTGTTAAATGTATGCTATTGCGTAACTAAACACGCATTTGTAGGAGATGCTTTTTCAGACACAATAAACTTCAAAGATTAGTCAGACATAAACCCTGGCATCAAGGAGTTTTCCATGCTGTAGAAAAAATAGATGTGCATATAAATAAATGCAGCATGGTGTATTCAGTGCTGGAATTAAGGTTTACGTAAGTAAGATACAGTTATTGAACAAGAGAGGTGACAGATTCTGCAGGAGAATGGAAATGAGGAGTTCTCTGTGGAGGTCTTCCTTGAGGTGGGGATTAAAGGATGTAGGTGTTCCCCCAGGTAAATTAAAGGGAAAAGGGACTCTGAGACAAAGGAAAATTAACAAAGGGAAAAAATGAGCAGCCTTTCATCCCTCTTGTAAAAGATGCAATCTACCTGCAGCATTTTATTTCCTATTAGTTAAAAAAAAAAAAACAAAAAAACAGTGATGTGTCCTAGCTACAGAAGGGGAACCACTGAGGATGTGAATGGCACTGCAACTAAATGCATTATGTGACACAAACCTAGAAGCCAATTCCAGTAGCAGTCAGAGGACATTTTCTACAAGAGTTAGCACTTTTTTTTTTTT
>NW_004567102.1:68649018-68652499 GCF_000260355.1 Condylura cristata | reverse complement strand
TTTAAAAAAAAAAAAAAAAGAGACCCTGCCCAACCTGGCAGCCGCCATCCAAGATCGTCTCTGAACTAGGTCTTTCTGCTCCTCCTCTCTCTTTTTTTTTTTTCTCTCCTTCCTTTGTTTTGTCTAAGGATTTAAAAAAAATTGCTTTTTGCTTTTTCTTTGTCTTTATTTTCTTTAGTTTACTGGTACTAAACAAAGAAATGAGATTAAAATGACATAACTATGATTAAGTGTAATTTGATCATACTAAATGATTCAATCAATTTATCAAAGAACTTTAGATTTACAAAAGGTTATTAAAGGAGCCACAAGTAGCCCTTTAGTACAATCCCATCACGTTACAAATTAAGACCATCTGGAATTTCTTGTTGAATTTAGATAGTATTCATTTTTACTCTATGCAGCCTTACTTTACTGTGATGTGACTCTGGATTGTCATTTACAAGCCTGCCCTTCTTTGTTGGCTGACTGGAAATGTACCTCTATATTCTTCAACACTGGCCACAACTAATGCATTGCATGGCATTTCACACTATACTTAGTGTCTGGTTAACAGATAGATGATACTCTATGTGAAAAGTTCACTATGAAAAGGTCTTCAAAAAAAAAAGAGAGTGCCTAGAGGAAGGTGAGTAATTACTATGGGGTGAGGTACATCAAGGAAGATCTGCTGGAAGAGGTATTATTAAAGCTGGCTAGTGGACAGGGAAAGAGTAGCTAAGATGGAAAAGCACAGCATCTACAAATACATGAAGGCAGGAGAAAGCATGTTATACTTGACAAAATATAAATATTTTAGTATTGTTGCAGCATCAATTTTGTGGGAAGGAGAATGGGTACCTCAGCTGGGTTACTTTGCCGCAATAACAGAGATCCACATTAACTAAACAAACAGGTGTTCTGTTTTGTGCATAAGCCTGGATGTTCTGTTTTAGTAGGGCCAGTAGCTGCAATCCCAATGCCATTTCCTCTTGGTCACAGGGTGGAAGCTATAACTTCAGGCATTTTGCCTTTGTTTAGGTAAGAACAATGGAGTAAGTGGAAACAGTTATTATATCTGATTCCTTTCCCAAAGAACTACAATTATTCTAGAAGTCCCTTCCCTAATTCTGCTTGCAACTCTCTTTTTGGCAAACACTGTGTCATTATTTGGCAAACCAAATACTGGTTGGCAGAGGTTGCTAGCGAAGGATGAACATTGGATCAGCCAATAACTCTGCTATCATGGACTTTGGGCAAGAAACTTATTTTGTATTATGAAGGTTTGGTTTATCTTCTAGTGAAAGCTATGAAACTTTAATTTTACCATGTATTGACTAAAATTCTAGTGAAGTTCTGAGAGGTGTGATAAAGTTGTATATTAAAATAAACAATAACTCGGTGGCTTGATAGCAAAGGGACATTTGTTTTTCTTCAAAATGTGAGTAGCTGTGATGGGGTGAAGGCAACCTTCCTACCAGCCTTCAACATGCAGAAACTTTCACAGTCCATTTCCCTCTCCCTCTAAGATTGCCTGACAGTGTCTATGCAGGTGTCTTTCAACATTCTTTCTCTTTTCCTCATAAATCTGTCCTTTTAAAATATAAAAGCAGAAGAAACGAAAGGGGGTTATTATTAAGAAATCATTGTTCAAACATTTATGACTGGACATACAGAGTATCAGTGGTACCACAGCTGAGTATGACAGAAATAATTATACACACGTGTTCTCATGATACACACATAACACACAAACATCATGCTAAACAAGTTAATTCTGCTTAGCCTGACAACTATATCCACCATGCTCATCCAGGATTTCTAAGTAGTTAACTTGATAAATTTCCAAGTGGCTCAACAACACATTTTCCTACAGATGACTATGTTTTTATTCATGTTTTATTATGCATTTCTTCCTTTGGAAGAAACCTTAGATTGTTATAGTGATTTGCAAATTAACTCTAAAATTAATATTCCAAACATTCTTTGTACCATGGCTTAAGAGAGTAGAAGTCAGCCATTGTCTTGTTCCACTGTTGCATTTAAGAATACCCATAACAGGCCCTTCCTGGTGGCGCAGCGGGTTAAAGCACTGCACTAAGAAGCTTAAGCCACTTCTGCATGAGTTCGATCCCCACCTGCCCCAGAGGAAATCCACGTGGCGAGGCAGACCTCTCCTGACACGCCCGCTGCTCCCCTCAGCAGTGTACCTCATCGATCTGCCTGTTCTGCACCCCAATCGGTCCCTGGTGAATCCTCTCACCCTCCACATCTCTGGCCTGTACCCCAGTTCTGTATGAATAAATAAATAAATATTTAAAAAAGAAAAAAGAAATACCCATAACAATCACATAGACGCAGCTTGAAGTGAGGAATTTTTCTCCAACCATGATAGGTGAGAAACATGTAAGAAAGGAAAGGATTCCAGCATGAATCTAAAAAAAGAGAAGAAATTTACCTAGAGCATTCCTAATTTTTAGAAATTCCATGTCTCAAACCTAACATACAAGGGAAAAATACACATCCTACTCTCTAAAATATGGAAAAGCCCAGATGAGTTTAAGTAGCAAAGATATTAATACTAACTGTGGCGAAAAGAGAGAGAAAGCTAGGTGATTACATGGAGCTGCTTCCATTTCAAGCCAGAAAGATGGAGTGTCAGAGAGTCAGGAGAATACCAAGCAGAAAACTGGCACAGGGTAGCTGGCCAAGCAGTTGATGTTATCCCTGCAGGCATCCCTAGGGGTCACCCTGGAGTGCAAGGGACATGATGTCTCCAAACGCAGTTCTCCTGCCCAAAGGGCACCAGCAGGATGAGAAGCACATTGCCAAACTACACACTGGGTCACGAAGGAGCTGGACTGAGCTTTGGAAACATAGAGAAATGCACAGCTGCTCCCAAGATTTTCAAGTTGAGGATGAGGAGTTACTGTGTAAATGAACTGGTATTTCCTGGACAGGTCCACACTGAGTTTGTCTTCTCCAAATCCAAGTGTCTTATTATTTTTTGCTTAAACTCTCAAGTCTATATAACTGCTGTTTTTGCCTCCTGTATTGAGCTGCTGATGAGACAAAAATCTTGCTATTAAAGATTTTCCATTGCACTTCTTAGCCTGGTATTATGCCTTCCTGACCCAGGTCAAACTTGTAGGATTTGAGTTATCATCCAGTAACAGGGAGAGGAGAGGAGATCCATGTTTAGCACTAGCATATATTTTTCTATCTATCTATGTATTTTATTCTCAAAACATTGAGTCTATAAAGGGGGTGTTATTGTCAGAGTTATTTGCATCTGAGTAAGGGTGAAAGGGTGGTACAAAGAGGTTAAATAACATAATCAAAGCAAGTATTAAGTCTGCACAAGAATAGATGTTCTGCTTAGGAGTCAACCTCAGGCTAACGAGGCATGACTGAGAACTGTCACTGTCACTGCTTCCACTTCTGTGATCATGTTGTTGTCAACTACAAGATTCTACCTTTAAAACATATATATTTTATATAT
>NW_004567102.1:68537912-68648283 GCF_000260355.1 Condylura cristata | reverse complement strand
CAGTACCCAGCCATGCACAGGAGGACATGCTATAGCTCATGTTTTTCTTATTTGTAGCCAGAGGAAAATGAAAATAATTAAAGGCTCGCTAAGGAATTTTTTTTTTTTTTAGTTTAAATGAGGTGAGAGATTAATAAGCTAGAGACACAGAGGTCAGAGGAAGGAAATCTTGCTAGCAGAATTCAAATGGCAGAATACTTTCAAACTCAACAGAGAGGAGGCAGATGAAGGATGCTGAGAAAAGAGATTAGCATGAGAAGGAGGAGAAGTTGCTCCTTAGGTTTAAAAGACTGTAAATTAGTTACGTGGTTGAGTAACGTCAAGTAAGTGAAAACAACTCCTGTTTAAGGAGTACACCTGTTGCATTTGGATGAAGTCAAGTGAGGAGGAGATAAGACCATGCTTCAGGTGTGAAGTGAGGAAAGTATGAGTCATGGCAAGCTGAGTAGTTTTAGCAGACAGAATTAGCAGCCTGCACAGATGATCACTAGGGTGTTGGCAAAAGAGAATAAATTGTTTTAAAATGACTCAGTAATCTGGAGTTTAGGGTAATCTTGTGCCATAGAAAGTAAGAGAATGCATCTATAAGAAGAGGGAGTGGTAGGACAAATGTAGTGGAAAATGAAGATGATCACGTATTTCTGCACCTATCCTAGACTCACAGAAAGATAAGGTACAATTTTCTTTTTATTATTTTTTTCCATCAGAAATTTTATACCTATTTGCATTTCTACTGGTGACATATGAGAGTGACAGTTTCAGCATCATCTACTTTGACATTTTCATTTTTAAAATGAAAAGTGCATTACATTAAAATAAGAATAAGGGCCCTCCCTGGTGGCGCAATGGGTTAGGACACAGCACTGAAAGCTGGCAGCAGCCGCATCAGTGTGAGTTCCATCCCCCACCCTAGAAGTGACCCACATAGTTCAGCAGACCTCTCCTGACCCGCCCACTGCTCCCCTCAGCAGTGTACTTCATTGATCTGCCTGTTCTGCTCCCCACTCTGTCCCTGGTGAATCCTCTTACCCTCTGCATCTCTGGCTTGTACCCCAGTTCTGTATGCACACATAAATAAAATCTTAAAGAAAAAGACTCCACTTTAAAAAAAATTAAATTTGTTTATTTTCAAATTAATTATGTTTTCATAGGCTAGTTTTCAACAGTATTTCTTCTTCTTTGAATTGTCCCTCTAATGACCTTGATCCATTTTAACACCTACATATCTATCTTTCTACACATACAAGAAACACTATATCCTGCAAAACACTTGCCCCTTTTACTTTATTTTTTTCCCCACCATAATCCCTTTTATCCCCTTGGCCCTTTCCCCCTCTAGTTTCCCCTCTTTATTTCAGAAATCCTACTTCTTTTATTGGTGCTAATATTTACAAGAATTTTACTGTGTTAAATTATCCACTATATAAATTCCCAGTATTGTTCTTTATTACTCTGACCTGTTTACTATAGGTAATTGCCTTGGAATTCTTCCATTTTGCTGTACATGGCAGCATTTCATTCTACCTATGACTGAACAGTGTCTCTTCATGCACCTATGCCACTTGAACCAAACTGTGGGTACTTCAGTTATTTCTGTGTTCTAGCCATCATAAGCAAGGTGTAATAGTTTTGTAATCAGAATATTGTAATCATCTAAGCCTGATTTTATGATGCGGAAATTGAAACCTAGGGAACGTATAACTTCGTTACTCAAGACTCCTTCTGGCTATTTGCAAATAGATGCAGTCTGGTGTCTTGATTCTGTACCTAGCCCTTGCATTCTGTCCCACTATACATGTGGGACTTCCCCACTGCCCTTCCTCTCTCTCTTTATCCCTACTATTCTTCCTCTTGCAGTGCTTTTTGCATTGTGTTTCTCTAAGTCATCCAAGAAAGACTAGCTCTAATAACCTACAATATTTAGACATTTTCTAAACTAACTCCTTTCACTATTCTTATTTCAAAATTGTTATTTGAACATCTACTTTGTGCCAGGCAATACTCTGGCACAACAGAGAATAAGATAGTCTCAATCTTAATGTAGCTTACATTCTAGTGGGAAGAGGCAGAAAAGAAGCAATAAACAAAGTATGTTAGATGTTGATGTTATGACAAACAGAAGAAGGCGAATGTGTAAAACAAGTAACTAAGTGGATGATCAGAAACAGTCATTCTAATAAAGTGAAATATGAGAGAAACCTAGGTTAAGGAAGAGAAATTTGTATAAATAAATAAAAAAACCCAGGAATTTCTTTTTTTCTTCTTCTTTGATTTTGTTTCTTTATCTTCCAGATAGGCACAAAGCCAAATGGCATTTGTTTCTCAGGATTTACTTACTTCACTGAGCATAATTCTCTTAAGATCTTAAATATTAAACACTGCCTTTCATTGAGGAACTGCAAATCAAACCCACTATATTACCTCATACCCATTAGAAAGTCTGCTACCAAAAAGACAAGAAATAAATGATAGCAAGGATGTGCAAACAAGGGAACCATTGTATACTGCTGGGGGGAATACAGTTACTATGGAAGACAGTTTTGGAATTTTCTGAACCAAGAATAGAAATGCCATGTGATTAGCTAGCTATTCCAGTTGTGGGTATTTATCCAAAAAATATAAAAACACTAATGTGGAAAGATATATGCTCTCCCATGTTCTTGTCAACATTACCTGTAATAGCTATGATATGAAAAAAATCTAAACATTCATCAACAGATGAATGGATAGATGAGATATGGCATATATCTACAATGAAATACTACACAGCTATAAAAAATATCTATTCACATTCAACAATTCTCTTTATGGTTCCTTCTGCTCTTCATATCCAAGAAAATCAAGGAAACTCCATGACTCCAAATTAGCAGTTAACATGTGTGGTGCCAGGCCTACCAGCAATGGTATCATCTAGGAACTTATGAGAAATGCTGATCAAACCTAACCCCAATCTCACTATTTAGAATTTCGGGGGATGTGGTCCTGCAATCTGTGGGAGCTTTTTGTTTGTTTCTGAGATTTTTATTTCTACTTATTTAGTTTTAAATTATGGGCAATGAGGTAATTTTGGTTTATAATACTGTGCATGTTTTAGGTTGTGAAATATCCTCTGGGAGAGCAGAGGTTCACAACTCTAAAATGTTTGTTATCACACCGTCCCTAACACTTAAGCCCTGATAAACCCCTCCATCCCTGCTAGGCCCCTTCTCTCCTTTGTTTCTGGCCTCCAGCCCTCTGTTCATGTAACATTAATTCTGCATTCAATTCCAGGATTTATTTTGGTTTGATTTTGTTTGTTCCTGTGCCTTTTCTTTTTTTTAAATTCAGACTTGAGTAAAATCTTCCAGTCCTGATCTTTTATTTACTCAGCATTACTTCCTCCAGTTCCATTCCTGGGGGCAGGGAAAGGAGAGGTGGATAAAATAGTAAAGGGAGGTCAATGATTTGATGGTGGATAAAAAACTAGGTGTTTGGTGGTGCCCATAATGTAGTATATATAGATGTAGAAGTGTAAATTTGTATACTTGAAATTTTAGAAAATAGAAGACGTTCCATAGGTCTAAACAGGAAATGAAAGATTTCAAGTAACCTTGAATCTTCATTTCTTATCTTGTTCTCCTGCCACTTTCTATCATTTCTGTAGAACAAATCTCAGAGTAGACTCTAGACCCAAGGTAGAATTTCATTCTGTTAGAAAATGCTAGACATTTTTTTATTAGAATAGAATTTCTCTTGTCCTTTTCTGTACTTTCTAACACTTAAGAATGTGCAGGCTCAAGTAGAAAATGCTCGAATGATGAAGAACCAAATCCTGTTTTAGCAGCAACCACCTTATGTACTTCCCTGATTCCAATTTTCTTACAAGGCTGTGGTTTTAAATTCCCACACCACCTACTCTTCTCTCCTTGTTTTTGCTAGCCAACTGAGGCCTAAAGGGGCTGCCACGTGGGACTGTCCAATCCATTCATCAGGAGTCCCCACAGTAAATATGCCACTGATCCCAGCCCATTAGAAGAACTTCTGCCAAAGGGTCACCAGCATTGCAGTTGCCAGGATCCTTATTTAATTTCCAATCTCCCCACATCTTTATGTTTTGTTTACAGTCAAGTCTACAGCTCTCACATAGTAAATGTTGACTAGTAACTTCATGGATGTCTTCAGTAACACAAATGGGGATGTTTTGTAATTTCAGCAAAGAAAGTGGGAATCGAACAAGATAGGCTATTTTGCAGACAACAGCAGTATTAATGATAGAGATCAAATTACAAGTGTTACCCTGTTAATATGGTATATTATAATTCACAGAAAGCACCTTGTGTGTTTGACATGTAACAAATGAAAAACAGTTTCTTTTTCATAATAAAATTCTAAATTGCAAGTGTCATTTGTAGATAATTAACTAGCCATGTTGTTACAGAGGATGTTGAACAGGTGATGGTCTTTCTTGGCATTTGATTCCAAACTCTTTGAAGGTAGAGACATTGTATATTATTAATATCTGTGTTCTCAGAACCTCCTAAAGTTACTAATATAGGCAAATAGTTGTCAAATGAATTCATACTTTAAAGCTACAAATTGAATTATCTAAAACATTTGAAGAAACTGAATCTGTTTGGTGAAGGATGGAGATCATAGACTCTATGATCTTAGATAAAGAGCAGTGAAGTTGAGAGCCCCCTACTCAACCAGGTATGCAGATCACAAACAGAGTGAATTGGAACACATTTTGGGAACATCATATAGCTTATAAACATCGGGAGTGAATTGATTATAACTTGGAGTAATTTCTCCTTTAGTGAAAAAGTGTGCAGCATAAAAGTGATGATGATTTCATTCTTAGAAGCACTAGACTCTCAAATTTTCATTCATTTTGGGTCTATTCATCTATTTATCTACCTACCTAGTATTCTAAAACGTACTTCACAATTCATTATTGCTTTATATTAGTGTTTTTATATTATGTAGAGACTTTCTCTTCTTCCACTAAGGGTCAGACTTCATAGATCATATGGCTCAAAATGATACATAAAAAAAGTAAATGATCTTAGATGAAAGAAAGTAATAAGTACAGTTTAGACCCGAAGTCATAATTAGAATAGGAGCCCAAAATGGCTTATCATTCTGGACAACCAAATAGAAAGTTAAAGTGAAAGATGAGTTGGTTCATGACTATATTCAAGAGATGACTGTAGTCGGCTGAGTCCTGATAGAACCAAAAAAAAAAAAAAAAAAAAGATCAAATAGGTCCTGTCATTCAGACAACTTACAAATCAGCTGAAAAGCCAAGGTTTTATAAATTACACACTATTCTATCATGGCTTTGTTGATTGATCCTTATAGTACTTTTGTAATTTAAACCAGGCAGGTAGAGGGGCCTCAATGGGTTAGGACGCAGCACTGCAAGCTGGCCCCAGCCACTTCAACGCAAGCTCAATCCCCAGCCCTGTAGGTGACCCACATGGTGCAACAGACCTCTCCTGACCCGCCTGCTGTTCTCTTCAGCAGTGTACTTCATCAGTCAGCCTGTTCTGCTCCCCACTCTGTCTCTGGTAAAGCCTCTCACCGCCCCTGCACCTCTGGTCTCTACCCCAGTTCTGTATGAATAAATAAATCTTTAAAAAAAAAAACAGGCAGGTAGAAACAGGTAAATAAGGCAGAAAAGTAAAAATGTAAACTGAGTCTCAGAGCATTTTACTAAATCATAACTTAGTAGCAAGTTCAAAACTAGAACTTTATCATTTAGGTCAATATTAATGCAAGTACACTGCTTACTTCCTATTTAACTTCCTAGTTATAAACAAATTAGTGAGAATGGCATTTGAAGTTTTAATATTCTTCTGTCACAGGATTTTTTTTTCCTAAATAAGACAATGATTACATGAGAGCAAGGAGGAATGCTTTTTCTATATCTTTTAACATTTCATTTGTGTTTCAGGATGAAAACTGCCATCAGACTTTCTAAATCACCATGACCAGAGGCTTGAGCCAATTTTTCTTCTCAACAACTTCTGTAATTGCAGAGAGAGCCTTGAGAGATAGTGAAGTTATGTAGGACAGTCAGCATCCAAAGAAGAGAGTGCTGGGTTTGTCTTACATGGTCTGTTTTCTACAGATTGGTAGAGCTATAGGAAAACAAGTAATTTGAGTACTAATGTTTCAAAAACTGTGAGACACAGAACACACCTGCTGGGTGCAGAAGTTTATGGTAGGATGGAGCTGGGACCCTGAGTGACAGAGAAATAAGCTAACATAGAGAGATGGCTAACCTGACTTGCATAGACTTGACTTTGTTACACTAAGGGTCTGATTTATCTTCTCAAATTAAAAAATTCTTAAAGACTAAGCAGGAACATGGGAGAAAAGTAAAGGGATATTTTACGACCCTCTGGTCTCCAGGTGTATTTTTTTTTAATTATTTCCTTTTTAAAAAAATATTTATTTATTTATGCATACAAAACTGGGTTACAAGCCAGAGGTGCAGGGGAGGTGAGAGACTTTGCCGGAAACAAAGTGGGGAACAGAACAGGTAGATCGATGAAGTACACTGCTGAGGGGAGCAGTGGGAGAGACAGGAGAGGTCTGCTGCGCCATGTGGTCACATCTGTGGTGGAGGAATCTAGCTCGCACTGAGGCATCTATGGCCAGCTTGCAGAGCTGCTCTTAACCTGTTGCATCACCAGGTGTATTTGTCATGTACTACAAGTGAGACCACGTTCTCTATAGTATGGAGCAAGGAAGTCTACCCAGATTTCCTTTAATAGCAGCCATAATATCATGGGTACTTAAAAATGTGCTTGAAGTTATTGATTTAAACATTGGACTTTGAGGTAATTTTTTTTTAAGCCTTATCTTTTCAAGCACTGATAACATAAATTAGATGCCTCTTTGCAGGCACAGGGCAAGTTCTCTATAGCTGTGCTTTGGGATTTGTCCCTGTTTCTCTGGCTACTGTTGATTAGACAGTGGTATAGATGTGTTTCCAAAGCCAGCCAGGGAATCTTCTCATCTACTTTTTCAGGGGCTTTGGAATTATGTTTCATTGATAGATTTTCCCCAAGTTATGAGTAAAATCAAGATTTTGAAATTGGAGGGTTTTTAGCAATTATCTTCTGCTCACCAGAACGCAGATAAAGAGAGGCGCAGAAAGAGTGACAGATGGACAGCCTACTTCCATGTAAGCACAGCAACACTAGTCTTGGAAGGGTAAAAGCAATTCCTTATGTTAAGTATGACTAGACAAATCATGAGATAAAAACCAAAGATATTGGAGAGAGGAGATGATAATGGGCTAATGGGAATCAAAGCCATAAAAACATCCTTTGAACATGAAACTATAAACTATTTCAAATGTTCTGTTCCCCCATCTCATGTCCCCTGACATTCTCCTAATCTCATCACCCATAAATGACCTTTCAGGTATAATCTAGAATTTTTCCATGTAATTACAAACATTATTCATTCACTCACAAACTAGTTTTTAAATACCTATGTGGCTAAAACTATGAGGAAGTCAGAAAAAAGAAGGGCTTCTCAGATTATTTTCATCCTGAGAAAATTAACCAACAAATAAAAACCATGAAATTTCATAGAGAAACAGGATGGCGTGATACTGAGGTACTGTTGCTTTGCATTGGGTGTTCCAGGGAGGATGCTGCGAAAAGCTTACTTTTTGGCACGCTCTGGGTCAGTTGGTAGAGATGGGAAGGAGGAGAGAGGAATAGAATATTTTTGGTAGCGGTTCTTATGCAATGGTTTTTAAAGTGTTGTCCAGGAACTCCTGAGAGTTCCAAGACACTTTAGGAGGTGAACAAGGTCAAAACTATTACAATTATTCTAAGATAGTATTTAGCTCTTTTGCTACATTAACAAGGACACTGATGTTGCAAAAGCAAAGGTAAGCAAACGGGTTGGCAGGCATCAAGTTAGTGGCAACAAACTGCATTCTGCTAGTCGCATTTTTTCAACATTAAGCACAAAATTTTGAAATGCTAATGTTACATGATGATCTCTTTGTTGAAGGAGAATGATTAAATTTGTATATCTACCCTTAGGGTGTATAGCTTTTTAATATTATTTAATATTCTGCAATGAAATGGAAAAGGGCATTGTCTTGAGGCAAAGCTCTTAGTTAATCCTGTAATTTAATAGAATATATTTGTATAGAAAATGGGGAGTTACTATGTAAAGAAGTAGTGATAAATTTAGAAAATCACTACTTTACTATTGTCAATAAACTAATGTCTCTAGACTTCGATTACTAATTGACAAAAAAAGAAATACAACCAGATATTATGTACATTTTTAAAAAGGTTATATGTAATCATAAGCAGTGTTGCATTCAAAACAGCAACAAAAATGCAAAATGATAAGCATTGAGAAGGAAGAATACACCACCATCTAGGATACAGTTTTGCAAGTAAAATAAAATTAAGCTAATCTTATCAAGTCTCCAGATCAAACTACCAAAATGCAGAATCTCAGACAACAGAAGAGCAAGTTAGGTGGTACCAGGTAGATGCAATCAGCAAAACTCAGGTTATGGGAAATTCTACAGGACAAGCAATTTAATTTCTTCAATAATAAAATGCAAAAATAAGAATGCAAGAAAGATAGACCTGAAAATTAAAAGGCAAGAAATGTTAACTAATTGCAATGTGTGGATCCTTTTGGATGCTTATTTTTAAAATTACTTATGGCATTTATAAGACAAAGAAAACTGATTGGGATTAGTGCTAATGTTAAATAATTATTTTATTATTCAATGTAATCGGTATTTATTATTACTAGGTATGATTGATATATAAATATTATTATAATGGTTAAGTCTTTGGATTAAATAATATCCATATTATTCACTGATATATACTATGACTTTTGTAGATCAAGTAAGAGAAATAAATTTTATTAACACTAGCATTAGGCTTAATGGTAAAAATCTCTACTAAATCAGACAAAGATGCTCACTTTTGCCATAATCATTTAATATTGTTTTAGAAGTGCTAGATAATTTGCTTAGGTAAGATAGGTTGATTAATCTGGATAAGAATTACAATAAAGAAAGCAACATAGTTATAAGTTACAAAAATATTTAAGAACCATGAACTGAAACAATTTTGAAAGTCGGTATAGATACTGGTTATATTACCAATGTAAAGAGACTAAGCTCTTTCTCATAAATGCAAAAGAAATATGACAGACTGCATGAAGCCGTTTTTGAAACCTTTAAGAACACATTGAGAACACATAGAAGTTAATACTCCAAGGATATCTGCTCTCTAAACTAATCTATATATTTTGTGCATTCCTAAACAAAAGTCAATATGATTTGAGATGAAGAGGTTTCAAAAAAGATTCCTAATTTGCTTTGACAATTTAACAGGTAGGCACCACTAGGAAAAATGACAGTTTTATGTTCTCCTTGCCAGTCTCTTACTTTCCGAGAATGCAAGAGAGCAGAAGATAATTCTGGATGTCCATCCACAGTGGGCTTGCTAAAGGGGGCTTGGCTTCCGCCTCCCCACTGGGCCCAGCTGAGCAGGAGGGGACAACATCAGCAGCTGTGAGCCCTCATACAACATCTCACTTAAAATGTCATGTGTGCTACTTGGTTTAAATTGTCACCCCTCCAGCAACCACAAACAATGCAGACACAGCAGATGTGTTTTCTATTTAGAATTAAACAGTTTATCTCAACCACTGTCATTGTTATAGGGAAAAAATAAATAAATATCCATCTTAATGTAAACTTCAAAAGGTACTTTCTGGCAAAGAAGATATTTTCAAATCCAGAGTCCTCTGAGAAAACTAGGATTTGACCACAGATTTTTTTTTCCAATTAGGAATGCTGGCAGCTTCAAGAGTAGTAAAACGTAGCCTGGTCAAAGATCTTTGGCCAGATATTACATATAATAACTCATGTCATGATGCTTAATAGTCCAAAACATTAAGTAAACATCATAAATGTCTTTTGTTATTAAATGTTCCATTCAAACAGTTTGTTTAACTCTTGTGTAATAGATAGAAAATTAAGAAAGCTGAAGTGGACATTGGTTCTCGCAACCATCTTCGATTCATTTTTCAGAGGTATTTTAAATAATAGAAGCCATCGCAAAGTCACAGAATGCAAATAGCATTTCTATGCTTCTGTGTTTGTGTTTTATCTGTAGAAGTTAGGCTACTTGTAAGCTTGACTTTGGTAGGTCAAGTTCAAATTACCACCCAAGTGTTCAGAAGACTAATTTTGTTCTTTCTGAAGTTGGGAAGTCAGGCTTCCTCTGTGATAACTAAAGTAGAAATATGGATGTTTTCTTAATATGTGGTTACAAAGACAGGGAAAATGCTACTTTGTAAAGATCATTTTGCAAGAATAACAGTTACTGCAGTAATAGGAAAACCAAAATTTGTTAAATAAGAGCCTATTTGGACAGAGAGGAGTGATCTAATGTAGTCTATCCCATGCCACGCATTTTGACATAAATGCATTTGTTTCCATAATCTGAGGGGTCAATTTAGTCACTGAAACATGACTCAAGTTATCCTGAATCTAATCTCTGTTTTTCTCTTGCAGTGTTTTCTTTTCATCCCATCTGTAGTTCAAACATAGTAAAAAGCCTTGAAATGACATTATATTTGTATTTTTCCATGGAACTTCTTTTCTTCCAATTGAAGTAAAGACAGCTGCTTGGATACCCTACTTGTATTATATTTTGTCATAAGTCCAAAATAGTGAAAACATTTCAGGATTCTTTTTGTTTCCATCAGGGAGGAGAAAATAGGATCAACACAAACCAAATGACCATCTGTTTACATTTTATTATTTCCATTTAATTGAAACCTAAAAGCACATTCAGTAATGTTATATCATATTGGTGGTGATCCAGAAGCTCTGTGTCATGCTTCAGATGCAGAAAGCCCTACACCTTTTAGAAGGAAAGGTACCTGCATTGCTCTAAGTAATACAGTTTTCTAAGGGAAGCTCCTGGAGGTTTCTGTTTTTATGGTGCATCTTGACTCATTTGTTTACTAGTCATTTACCCAGTTTCTCATTTGGTTTTATAACAGTAAGCACCTACTATGCTATAAATGGGGAACTCCTGTATTCTCCCTTATGAAATGGTGAGTTAGTGTTCCATTGGCCTGCCATATTTCCATTACTTCAGAATGAATATAATTTTCTCTGTATGCAAAATTATTCAGAATCCTTTGGGAAAATTGCACCCCCACATTTTCTGTGGAATAGACAAAGACCATTGTATGACACTTCAAACAATGTTCATGTGGTATATAAAGCCACAGAGTAAGCAAATAATTGCTGTAAAAGTAGTAGAACTGCACAAATTTATAACGAAAGTACTATCAAGAAAGGAACAGCAGCAGCAGCCAACACGCTGGTTTTGAGTATGTGAGCTTAGGACAAACGAATATTCCTAACACTGTTCCAAAGCATTTATATTTTCATTGACACCAAGATCAAAAACTTGAACAAGTACTGACAGAGATTTTTTTAAAAACACACTCCATACTAAACATGCAATGAGGGAAACTAAGCACTTTTTTCTCTATCAAAAGCCTTGAAATGTCCTTCTAACTAACTTCTATTTAAGAAGAGTAATATTTCATATCTATTGCCTATATTATCTATATTTTGATATAAAAATATGACTTAAATAACATTTGAGGTTAAACCTGAAAACTATGTAAGATATTCTAGTTGCGTTATGTCTTCTGAGGAGAATGAAGACAACAGTGACCATACTTAAACAGTAAAAATTACGTTCCTGGACTCTCCCTGGTGCTGCAGCAGGTTACAGCACAGCACTAAGAAGCTAAAGCCACTTTTAGTTCTATCCCCATCCCTGCTGCCTGGGAGGTGATCCACATGGCAGCACACCTCTCCTCACCCGCCCTCTGCTCCCCTCAGCAGTGTACTTCGTCTTGTTCTGCTCCCCACTCTGTCTCTGATGAATCCTTTCATCACCCCTGCACCTCTGGCCTACACCCCAGTTCTGTATGCATAAATAAATAAATCTTAAAAAAATTAGTTTCCTGGTTTTTAAATCTATTTTTATCACAATAGAAATCTACTTTTGACTTTTGGGAAAGGAAATATTTTACTAACCAAATTTGTTGATTAATACCTAAATATTGATTTTCATTAAGAATGAAAAAACTTTGTGCTCTCCTTTACAAAAAAAATATCAAAATGTAACTTATGGAATGTTAAAATCTTGTGTATTATTATTCTATTGCATCTTTTTCATTGTATTAGATGTAATCACAGATTTAGAGAAATTTATGCCTCAGCTTTCTTAAAATACGCCTATATGTTCTTGAAACTCTTAATAAAAGAATTTGCAATTTACTCTTGCAGTTCCCACTGTTATACAGCCACTGAAGTGCAAAGGATTCTCCTAGCCGCTTTCTCTGCACCTACTACATTTTCTAATATACGTCTGCTTAAAAAGCACAGAGCTGCTTACATTCTTGTTTTTTAATGACAATTGTTGCTTAATTTGCTTAATGAAGGGAGATAGGCTTTGAAACAAACTCTGGGAAGCTGTTTACATTGTGATAAAATAATTCTTTAAAAAGAAGGAAATACAGGCCCTCCCTGGATGGCACAGCGGGTTAAAGCAGAGCAGTAAGAGGCTGAAGCCACTTAAGCATGAGTTTGATTCCCACCAGCCCCGGAGGTGATCTGGCAGACCTCTCCTGGGCCGCCCGCTGCTCCCCTCAGCAGTGTGCTTCGTGGATCTGCCTGTTCTGCTCCCCACTCTGTCCCTGGTGAATCCTCTCACCCTCTGCATCTCTGGCCTATACCCCAGTTCTGTATGAATAAATAAATAAATCTTTTAAAAAAAAAGAAGAAGAAGGAAATACAGATGGGATCTAAGGTACATATGTTTGGACCCTCAATCTGCATGGCCATCCATGCACAGGAGACTTGTTCTCTCTACTTTTGGTTCCCTCTTTGAATAATTAAGCACTTCCCTCACTTATATGTATTTTTGTACCTAGAATATGTAAAATGTATGAAAACTCACTACACTCTGGAAAGGAAAGAGCTGCAGTATTTGTAAGTGATGAAACTATTATTTCTTCTTACTTGTACAGAGGAATCACATATAATGGGATCAAAAAACAATAGGATGATGAACTTGTGAGCAAACAGAAACATATAATCGTTAACCTAATCATTTAACCCACAAGACATATATCATTTTTGACACTATAGAACTTGATGAGTCATGGAGTGCCTTCATTTCAACAGAGAAGAGTAGCTGGATGCCTTAAGTTTTTTTTAGTTCATAAATTGACTGCAAAATGTTTTTTAGTTATTTATTATTGTATATTTGTTGTTGACAAACCATTGGTTTACAACAGTATATGATTCAGAGTTATAGGTTCATACCCCTTCATATGTATGTACAACGTCATATCCTCTGCCAGGGTATCCACAGTCTACCTTAGCAGACTCCAAAGTTTGGCCCCTACTTTATCCTTTTCTCTCTGGTAGTCTCACTTCTACAGTCAGATTTCTAGAGTTTAATTTAGTTTGGTTTAGTCTTTTACTTTGTTTCCACTGTATAGTCCATATTTGAGTGAAATCACCCAATACTTGTCTTTCTCCTTCTGACTTATTTTGCTTAGTATAATCCCCTCCAGTTACACCTATATTTTCGCTAACAGTATGATTTCACTTTTTGTTTATAGCTGAATAGTATTCCATTGTGTATTTATACCACATCTTCTCAATCCACTCAATGGCCATTGGTCACTTAGGATGTTTCTTTTACTTGGCTACCAAAAACTGTGCTGCAATGAACATAGGAGTCCATCTGGTATCCTGAGGTAAGATGTCCTCTATGTCTCAAAATGATGTTGTGATTTCAAAATTTTACATATCCCAGAGGGTAAGAAAAGCATCAGGTAGTAGAGAATGTTGAAACCTCATCCTTGGGACTAATTTTTGAAACAAAATTTTCAATACCTTTGTTAAACCTTTGTAGATGGATGCTTGGCAAGAGATTTTGAGTGCAAGAGACAGAAATCCTAGTGAATTTGAGCTCAACTAAGCATAACTAGGCAGGGTAGCAATGTCATTGAATATTTTGACACTTCTCACTTTCTCTCTTTCTCTCTAACTCTAGAAAGCATGAAAGAGCACACCTATGCCCTGTTCTCCTTTCCTACATAGGCAGGCCAAACTATAATGTGTCAGTGTTATTAGGTTCTGACGGAAACAGAACTACAAATATGTAAATTTTCACAAAAAAAGAAATTTGTTGCAAATAATTGTAAATTATCGAGGCTGAGAATTCCTAAGACATACAGTTGACAAGTTAGAGATGCATGTAAACAAATGATTAATTTAATTTTGATTCCAAGGGACTGAAGACCAGGAGATCCAGTGGATGGTAAAAGTTTAAGACTTATAAATCTTGAGTCTTTTTTTTTTTTTTAAGATTTATTGATTTATGCATACAGAACTGGGGTACAGGCCAGAGATGCAGGACCAGTGAGAGGAGTCACCAGAGACAGAATGGGGAGCAGAACAGACAGATCATTGAAGTACACTGCTGAGAGGAGCAGTGGGCGGGTCAGGGGAAGTCTGCCACACCATGTGGGTCACCTCCAGGGCAGGTAGGGATTGAACTCATGCGGAAGTGACTTTAGCTTCTTAGTGCTGTGCTTTAACCCACTGCACCACCAGGGAAGGCCCCTAAATCTTGAGTCATAAAACCCAAGGAGATCACTTGTTCCAGTTTGATTCTGAAGGTGGGACAAAACTGATATGCCAGTTCAATAGTCAGTCAGGAAAGCTTTCCTCTTCTAGCAGGAAGGTGAGCATTGTTGTTCTCTATAGGCTTTCAGCTGACTAGATGATGCTCACTGACCTTAGGGAGGGGAATCTGTTTTACTCAGTCTACATGTTCAAATGTAATCTCATTCAGAAACTCCCTCACAGATTCACAGAACAACACTGACCCAATATCTGGACAACCTGTGGCTCATTCAGGGTGGCACATAAAATTAACCGTCACAATCTAGTTCAAATATTTTTCAAGACTTTGTTCATGAGAATCCCTCCTTTGAAATGCTTTCTTCACCCTCTTTACGTCTTCACTCCCAGTCCTATCAGTTAACACTATCATCCAGGAATAAGTCTCCTTGTCCTTAAATAGTTTTCCCAATTGTCAATTCTGAAATCTTCCCTTAAGCTTTATACTCCACACTGATATATAGGCCATGTTCCAGTACTCATAATGTCATCCCTTGCTAATGACACAGCATAGCTTATATTATTTCAATTACTAGTTAATTATTTCTGCCTTGTTATATTGCTACATGAGTCCCCCAAAGATACATTTTTTACTGCTATTTCATTGTACTAAAATATATGCAAACATAAAACTTGCCATATTAACTATATGAATGCAGCAATTCTATTCCAAAACAATTGAAAACAGGGACTCAAGCAAACATTCATACACCAATGTTTACAAAAGTGTCACTCACAATAGCAAAAGTGGAAATCCAGAAGTCCATCAGCAGATGAATGGCTCAATGACATGCTGCATAATCTATTCAATAGAATGTTATTCAGACATGGAAAGAACTGAAGCTCTTACATGCACTACAACTTGGGTGAAACTTGAAAATATTTTCTAATTAAAATAAGCTGATCAAGTTTGTTCTCACCCTCACCTACTGCTTAGCATGGTGCCCAGCACCTGCCTAAGAAATGATTTCCAATCAGAATTCCTGAGTTCAAACCTTGACATCTTCACTTCCTACTTGTATGAACTGGGCAAATTTTTCAACCTCTTATACCTCATTTGAAAAGTGGAGGTAGTCATTATATCTAACTTACTGGGTTATTACAAGAATTAAATTACTTTGTGAGGAGCTTAGAACATCTGAAACATGGTAAGCACTAACAGGTGTTAATTATTATTATTCGTGAAATAATGAATTTTTCAATGAGGTGCACGTTGGGGAAGGAGTCCTTAACAACTTGGGAGATGTAACTTTTAGGAAAGAACTGTTTATTAAACCTGAGAAGACTATTACTGAAAAGGTACAGTATTTTTTTGTGTGTGTGTCATGTAACAGAGAACAGAAGATAATGGAAACTGATGACTTCTCACCCAAATATGAATCATGATTCCCTATGCATTGTGACTTTGCATAAACTACCTAACTACCTGAACCTTGGTTTTCTTTTCAAAAGTAGGGGTTAGTCAGGGTTATTAATAAGAACTAAATGAGGTAATGCATATAAAATGCTGGACACAAATTAAGTAATCAGTAAGTGCTATGTACTGAACAGTGTTAGAGTAGGTAGTCTTCATTGAGTTTTTGATACTCAATGAAATTGACAATTAACGTTTGTTCCTTGATCAAAAATATTGTTTTTGTTTTTTTTAATATCTTAATTTATTGATTTCACTTACAACTTCAAGACAACTATAGCCAACTTTATATTGGAATTGGATTTTAACCAGCCTTCCAGAATGTTTACATATGCAATAATAAACTTGACATTCTTGTGAATTGACTTAAATACTGTGTTGCTGCTTATACATTGAGGAGAAAAATTCTTCAGCTTTGTGCAATATCAAGCTCAGTGCATGTTCTAGCTTTTAAAATTAGACAATTATGCAGATGGGGCGAACAGATGGATTAGATCGGTGAGTGTTTATCATTTTTTAATATTTTGGAACCAGATGTGCTACATACACACTGCTGGCTGCCTTCTAGGAAAGCTTCATTGGTGGGTTACTAATCTTTAATAAGAAATTACAACATTTTTACCCAACTTAAATCAACTATTTTTAATATACAACTGGACAACCATTGCTGCAATCCTTTAGAAAATAGAAAACAGATGCTTAATAGAAAGAATACTATCAGCCAAGAAATTCCTGATGATCTTTTTATAGAATGTAAACTTACATATTTTATGGGATTTTTAATGAACTGCTATAGAACAGCTTCAGCAGTCAAAACATTTCATGAAAATAGACGTGAACAATTTGTCACTTGTTACCATATTCACAGAAAATCCTTCAGTTGCACTCCTGGGAAAATGGGCATATAGTGACCATGTTATTAACAACATCTGTTATTTATCATAGATCTGATTGGATCCACTGCAGAAAGGAGGAGTTTGGGTAAACAAAGATGCTCTATTTCTGTAGGTATTTCTGCTAGACCTGGCAAAATTCCTTACTAAGTATTAATATAGCTATGTCAATTGCTCATAAGGGGACGACACAGTGGGCTGAGACCTCAGAGATTGCGGCTGCTTCAAAGGTGCTTCTTGTAGAGAAAACTCCAGATGAGGTTTGGGCCCATGTGAGCAGTATTACGCGTAGGAAGAGAAAAGAAGCCTAACACTTGATTACTGGGTCAACAATTTAACCATACTTTCATTGGCTCAGTGCAGCTATGAAAGTGTTGAAAAGAGGTAGCAAACAATAGTCAACTAATTCTGCTTCTTAATTGTTCCTTTGCTGGCTGTCCTGTGACTGCAATAATTTGGGTATAGAAGTAAGAATGGATATTTATCCTGCTGCTGTTTCTACTCAACCACCAATGCTGATCTCAAGTATTTCACAGAAGCCTTTGTGATTTTTTTTTAAAAAGATTTATTTATTTATGCTTACAGAACTGGAGTTCAGGCCAGAGGTGTGGTGGGTGAGAGGATTCACCAGAGACAGAGTTGGGAGCAGACCAGGCAGATTGACAAAGTATACTGCTGAAGGGAAACAGCCGGCGAGGTCTGCTGCACCATGTGGGTCAGCTCCCTGGCCGGGGATGGAACTAGTGCTGCAGTGGCTTTGGAAGTTTCTGCCTCTGTGATTTTTAATGTTGATTTAGTGGATGAGGTAGTAGAGTGAAAAAAAGAAAAAGCAAAAAATAGGAGAAAAACTTGGCCCTCCCTGGCAGTACAGTGGGTTGGAACCTACACTGCAAAGCTAAGCCAAGACTTGACCACTTCAGTGTGAGTTCGATCCCACCCTGAGGTGACCCACTTGGTGCAGCAGACCTTCCCTGTCTCCGCGGCTGCTCCCCTCACCAGTGTACTTCATTGATCTGCCTGTTCTGCTCCCCACTCTGTTTCTGGTGTATCCTATCAACACCCCTGCACCTCTGGCCTGTACCCTATTTCCGTATACAAAAATAAATAAAGTCTTTTTTTTAAAAAGGAGAAAATCTAAAGACCAGTGAAAGTACTATATACTCTTTCTCATCTTAAAAGAAGAGGGCAAGTTCGTAAACAAATAAAATAACATATTATCTTGCCTCTCCATTTCACCACTGTCCATAGAGAAGGTGAAGCCTGTGAATCCTATGGTACTGAAATCATCATATTAAGAGTAAAAAGCTAATTTTATTAGAGAGACAATTTCTTCTCCTAGAAAAGTATAAAAAGCTATTTACTATGTTTGAAAAGAAAGTTTATTCTTAAAGTTGTTTGAGAGGTTAGAAAAATAGAAATATCGTCGCACAAGAATTGGCTGCCATTGGAAAAGTTTAGATGAAGAGACCATCTGATTCTCACAAGACTGAATAGAAACCTCAAATCAAGAACATTCAGCATAACTACAACACTGACGGATAACAATAATGTCTCTATGAAAAAGGTTTATGTACCATAAACCTAAGGAGGTACAGGAAAATCATTAAATTCTACCTGTATAGACTTCATGTGCTGTTCAAGTGAGTCTATATTAATTACTTTATTCATTCAACAAATATTTTTGCACATGCCAGTGCTATGGACTGAGAATGAGCTTAAGGAACTTACAATCTCTTAGTGGTGATAAAAATAAAGATGGAAGGAACTGCTATTGACCAAACTGCTTCTCCATTTAATATTCAACTAAACGTTGTTACATAAACGTTGTTACATAAAATTAGATTCTGGTTAATGAAGTATAAGCAGTACATGTTTTGGGAGTTTTCTGGGAATGCTGTCGAAGGAGACTTGACAGCTGAGAGGCGGGCCCTTTATCCCTTCTAACTCCTTTCTTCTTATTTCCTGAGACTCATATGACTTGAGCGTTAGCAGTTATCTTGAACAATCAGGTGATTTTAGGACAGAAACACTAGACTACAAAAAGCAAAAGTAGAACAAGACAGGTGCTTGGGAGCACACACTCTATGCAGACTTTAAATGCGCATATCCCACTATTATTAATGAGCACTATCTGTATTTAGACCAACTCTAATATTGAGCGATCTATTAAATTACTGTAATGAATGCTTTGAATGATAAGTGCGATGGCATAGTTACAAAAATAAAACCTGAATAGAGGACTTCTCCTGAAAATGATCAGAGATGACTTGGAGGTGGATTGGTGGATTGGTCAGCCGGGGCTGCCATAACATAACAACACCTACTGAGCAACTTTAACAGCAGAAATCTATCGTTGAAAGTCCAAGATGAAAATTGCTGTCAGAGTCAGTTTCCAGTGACGACCCTTTCAGACTTGCAGAAGTTTTCCCTCCGGTTGTCCTTACATGGTCTTTCCTTTGTGTGTGCAGAGATCTCTGATGGAGTTTCCTTTTCTTCTTCTAGGATTTTCCTTTTCTTCTTCTAGGTCACTCTTATGACCTTATTTAATCTTAGTTACTATCCTAACTCCAAAGATAGTCACTTTGGGGATGAAAGCTTCAAAATATAAATTTTGAATGGACACTATTCCCCATAACAGGTGGTATGCAAAGTAAACTTGTAAGGTTAAGTAGAAATTCAATATACAGAAATTGATAGTGACATTACTAGATGTTTTATGGCTAGGAATATCCAGGATATACACATAAAACAGGAAGAATTTGAGCTGATTGGACTCTAAAGACCATAAAAGTAATTCAACTACGAGGGCCATAAAATGGAAGTTAGCATAGGAATGCCAGTTTGGAGATTGAAAGCTCCACTAAAATTTGGACTTCATTATTCAGAGAATGATGAGTCACTGGAGGTTTATGAGCTGAAGAATGACATGATCAGAGTTGAACTTGAGAATGATTGTTTGTGAATGGAGTGTATGAAAGGTGAGAGTGAGTGGGAACTAGAGGAGAGAGAATAATGAAAACAATGATTGCCATAGTTCAGGGAAAATACAACTTGAAAGTTATAACCAATTACATACTGGGTCATTGCTTTGCTTAAAAAGCAGAATTTTTAGTATTATTCTATTAGTCTTATTTATTTTTCAACTTGCTCTTTGTCTTTCCTATCTTGTAGCTTTTGTCTTGGAATTATGTGTTCTGAAGACTTAACCCCAATATTGAGAAAGTCCTACAGGCAAGTTCGTGGAATTCACAGCCAGTGATTAAAGAATGTTCAGAAGTTTCTAAGACACAATAAATCACCTGCCAGAGAGCCATAATTCCCACCCCACTGTGCACTTGTTTGCCTACACAGAGAAAAATCTGACAGTTTGCTTTATTTACAAAATTTAAATATTTCATGACCAAAAAAGCAACTGTTTATGGAAAATGCTAAACAAGACATTTGAAATTTAGTGAGACATCTTGTATTTAGCTGCACTAATGGCTAACCAAAGGAGCATTCATCATTTATCCATACCATTTAAAATAAACATCGATATGTATTATGTGAATAGGAATTTTGAAAACAAATCCTCAGCAAAACCTCTTGTGTAGCAAAAGCAGACTGTTTTGCTTGCATTTCAGCTACCAATTTGTTTAGTTTTTCATGTTTTCTTTCCAAAACAATCTCATTTGTTCTTTTGCTGGAATTCAGCTCATATTTCTACTCATTATAAGCAGAACTCCAGTCCACGTGGCATTGACCCAGTTGATCTTTCACTGAAATAATTTAGTTATTGTTTCCAAACTGTCCCTCTATTTGCTATTTCTTTTCCACATTAGAATCTCAGCGGTTTATAGCGCATTCTTGTAGTTTCTTCTCAAAGCTAGTATCACAATCTACTTCCCAAGGTTTCAGAGCAAGAAAATAAATATTAACAAATAAATAGCCACTGACTTACTATTATGAGCAAAACAGAGGAGTAGACACAGCTGGTACAAATGAAACCCTTGATCACCACCTCATACACCTTAGTCCTAGATTAAAAAAAATTATTTTTCCCCCTATTTTCTTCATTGAGAGAATTCAGGGAGTTCTGGCCCATTTGGAATTGTTCTTGAATCGCTTAGACCTCGTACACACTAATCTCATGTAGGTCTCCAGTGGCTGCTTTTGCACCGGTTTGTTCTGCTTCCTGTGCTCTCTGAGCTCTGGTTCTGCAAGCAGCTGCTGAGGGAGACCTGCTATCCATTCAGTAAGGTGACGAGCTGGCCCCTATCCACAGCTCACCCAGGGCAGGGGCTGTACGTCTGACTCACCAGGTGCTAACTAGCTTTCTTCTTCATGCAGTACCCACAGTACATAACTGCCTGCACCTCTGTGAGCCTTGAAGATGTTCTATTCCAAAGAAATGAAAATTAGACCTTTTTGATAACCTTTACAATTCGGATACATGGGAACTTAACATGGGAAGGGCCACAGCAGGAAGCTAATAAAAAAGAACACTCCACGATCCAAAGTTCTACACAATTCTTTCCTCTTTTCTTCTTTCCCATAAGGTTTCTCCATCCTTCAGTTTCCCAACCCTCCAAATATAAACGAATCCTAGGAGGAAACAGCCTAGGAGAAAATCTAAAATTGCTGTGAAGAAATTTTAGCAATTTTTGTAAAAATCTCCACTTCTCTGTTGTTTGTACCATCCAAGGGCAGTATCTTGTGAAACTATGGCAACTCTGTCAGAATAACGATGTTGTCATAGTCCTGAGTCAGACCAGCTCTATTATAACAAGGATCACTCATGTCGCCCTTTATCATCTCTCTCCACCTCTCTCCTTAAACTGTCAATGACTAACCCATTGTTTCTTTCTTTAGTTTAAGGGTGTTCTATACAATGATATATCTATGTTACCTTCTGGGATTGATGTTTTCATTGAATCATTCATTTTTAAAATTTCCATTGGGTTCTTATTTATGTCCTCTGTTTCTTTGCTTAGATTTTCTATTTCTTTGCTGATACTTTGTATTTTCTCAGTTGTTTGTAATTGCTTACAGGCAGGTACATTTTTAGGATAGCTGCTTCAGAGTCTTTGCTAGATTTTTTAATGTCCCTGTTTTCTCAGTATTGTTATTTTCTCAGTTGATATTTCTATTTTTCATTCAATTTGAAATCTTCCTGGTTCTTGGCATGACTAGGCAACTTCCATAATATAATGAAAGAATTTTAAAACCCCTACAACTATTCTCACCTATCACGGTAAAATGTATAAAGGGCTCATTTGAAGCTCACCTCATGACAAAGTCACCCACTTCAGTGCAGGATTCTATGGTGGATCTGGCTGTCCCTATCAAGCAAGGATAAGATATAAAAACCTGTGCTTGATCAGGCAAGGACAAAACATAAATCCACAAATGGAAAGACAGGAATGCTGCTGGCCTTCAGATGTAGGTTCTCCGTGTTTCTTCCCCAGGTGCAGGACTCAGCACTTCCCAGGTCCCTCTGTTGAGGCTCAGCTACTAAGTGAGCACAGATACATCTCCTAACATCCTTAGTAGCTGGCAGCTTGCTTTTTTTTTTTTTTTTTTGAAATTATATTCTCACAGAAAAAGAGAAATAGCAAAACAAACAAACAAAGCAAAGTAAAATGCTGCTCTCCCTTTATCAGACTCTGAAAGACGAATGGGACTGCACAATCTTCAAAGCTTTTCTCACCAGACTCATCTTCAGTCTAACGTCAGATGTTCTGATTTCGAGGTGGGATTGCGTCAGAGGGAGGGGCTCTTTGTGTTGCGTGGGCACAGGCAGGTCGCACTGTGTGATGTGTGTGGGTCATCCTGGAACACAATTTCCCACTGTGTTCAGTTCTCATGAGGTAAGGACTTGCTTTATCAGTTATTCCCCAACTCTGTTTTAAACACAACAAACCAACTATGTCTTCACATTCCTTTGGGGAAGTCACGCTTTCTTACTCATAAAGAGAAGAAACAGAAGAAAGATTTTCTAAGTTCAAAATCTTACTAAACTAATCCTGGAAGTGTAAACAAAGAAGAAAAGAATGATTCAAGAAACCATTCATTATAGTAATAAAATTTTATATTTACAAAGCTTTTTACAGGTTTTAAAACACTTTACATCTATTAGCTCAACAATGCCAAACTCGTTTGACCTCGGAATATTAATAATATTAAGTAATGATAGAAAGTGATAGAAAAATATTAGTTATAAATGCACTTAGACAAATACAAATTGTAAAATGCCGTAGATTATTTCCAAAATAGTAATCAAGATATCATTCTTTAAAAACTATGCAAGAGTTCTCATGAAATGTTGCTTGGGAAATAGAGTTTTAGAAAAATTGTGAGTCAGATGGAAAGATGAAATTTTTCTTAGTTATTAGTGTCTTCAAGTTATTATAGAAAGCTTTAGTGACAAAAATAACTGAGAATGGAAATAATGAATTCATCTGACGTTTTCATTCTAAACTTTATACATATTGGTTTTCATGTGCATCACATGTTATCAATTGTCTTCATTTAATTCAGCAACTATTACATCAAAACTATTTTCCTGATTGCTTTACTCATAATTTTGATTTTAATGGTTATATAGTTTTTCTTAAAGGTTTACCTATTTATGCTTACAGAACTGGGGTGTGTGGGGTGAGAGGATTCACTCGAGACAGAGTGGGGAGCAGAACAGGCAGATGTACTGAAACACACTGTTAAAGGGAGTAGTGGCAAGACAGGAGAGGTTTGCCCCATCATGCGGGTCACCCCCTGGAAGGGGCTGAGATAGCTTCATACTGCTCTGCTTTAAGGTGTTGCACCAGCAGGGAGGGCCCAAAGGCTATAGAGTTTTACAGGAACTAGTAAACCCATATGTATTATCTTTCCAATTGTTGACAGCTTAGATTATGTTCAGAAAATACCAAAGACTTTACATGTGTACAGTTGTTTCCATTCAGTTGAAAATAATGTCAGATCATAAGCAAATTGAGGACAGGGCCAGTGTAAGATTTTAGGCAAGCCATTGTATTTCCAGCCAGCCTGCCAATCCCTGCATTAGAGGTGTTCAGTAATAATTTTTTACTCTTTGAAGCGAATCTGCCTTATGAACTGTATTGTGAAATTGTTTTTACAGATGATAGCTTGGATATTTGTAAAAAATAGCAATGTGTGAATATTAAATGTAGCTTCCTAGAAAATAAAGCCCTGGGTCTGAGAAGGAAGAAAATGGTTTTAGCTTATCTTTCAGAGAGATGTTAAGGACATCAGGGCCAGATCCTTCTGAGGAGGGTACAAGAGGTCTAGAACAGGGGGAGAAGAAAAAAAAAAAAGTCGGCTTTATTATTATTGAGCTATCAGGGCAAACTATACTTTCGTTGGGAATTTGGTTTTCAGTGTTTAATGTCTTGCATTTTTTGACTAACTTTCATTTATGTGAAGCATATTTAAATCAGATGTGCTAGATTTAGGAGATCAAGGTCAGGAGCAGCTGTGGGGGGAGAGCTGATTGCCACTCATCGCTGCAAATGAGTAATCAAAGAAGGATGAATGTCTCTTTGAGAGAATTATCGTAGGCTGTGAAGCACTCACAACTCCCATGTGCATACACATATATACACACACACAGAAATGCTTCTGTTTGGCAACATACATGTTTCCTGATTCCTTCCTGAGCTCTGTTGTTTTTCCTAGATCTCTGAAATGATATCACAGTCAACAAGCAGATAGTGCAGGAAAGAAGCCTATTCTCAGCAGAAAGCTCCACAGCACAAAGGCAAACAGCTTAATAAAGCTTAAGCCCTCAGGGTCCTGTGATTTGCTCCTCTCCTTTTATAGACTTGGGATAATCCTTAGTATTTTGGTAGAGAACAAATTATATGGGGACCAAACTTTCCTGTTTAAGGATAATACATTGCATTGCATACAAGGCATGCTTCTTCGAACTATAATCTGCGGGATAATGTTTAGTTGAATTTCTTAATGGAAATGTGTACTCTTGAGCGAGAAGGTTAGGTTTCAAACAGTTAAAGTGGGATGCCCTCTGGTGTTCCTTCGAAGTATTGCCTATAGGAAGGCTGACCAGGAGTAGTATTGAAAGGAGGAAAGGGTTTTTAGAAATTCACCAGGTGAATGAGTCTTGTGAATCCACTTAAGAAATTTCTTTATTCTCTTATTCCTTGGTCTTGTTGAGCTTATGTTACTGTTGTTTTCCACAGAGCTTGAGCCAGTTCTTTTCTGTCAAACCTTTGAGGCAGCATGGGTTTTCCTCCTTAACACTAACTCTGCCAGTTGATGTTTATTAACCACTTGTTATGCATCCAGTGCCATACTTACTGCTACAACAGAGATGGACGGGATTCAATTCTTTGAAATATTTCCAACTATTCAGGTTTTTGTCTTAAAGTTTTATTTATTTATGCATACAGAACTGGGGTACAGGCCAGAGGTGCACGGGTGGTGAGAGGATTCACCATAGACAGAGTGGGAGCAGAACAGGCTGCCTAATGAGGTACACTGCTGAGGGGAGCAGCGGGCTGGTCAGGAGAGGTCTGCCGTGCCATGTGGGTCACCTCTGGGGCAGGGATGGAACTCACACTGACGTGGCTTTAGCTTCTTAGTGCTGTGCTTTCACCTGATGCACCATCAGGGAGGGCCCCCGAACTATCCAGGTTTTACTGCTTATTTAATGAATCTCACTTTTCACAGACAACATCACCTTACAGTTAATCATAGGATGAGTTTCCTCCTTTCACAGTCAAATTCTTCTCTTAAACAATCCTGAAAAGTGCCTGAAATATGCTTCAGAATTTTTCTCTTAGCAATTTCCATCTAGCATCATCTCCAGAAACTACTATAGCAAGAGCATGAAAAGTCTCTCTAAGCAGGAGGAGCGCTCTTCATCTCGGTCTGTGCCCCACATTGCTAATGACCACAGTGGTGCAAGGTTCAGTCTTACTTTATTTTTTATTCTTTCAGACTTAGATTAATAGACTTGCCAGCTAAGCTGTACTACACTTACAGATTAGCCTACACTTACAGATAAGCCAAGCTTTCTGAGCAGAAATTGAATACCGAGAGCATGAAGCATTCATTTTTATGGGGAATCAAACACTGGAAAAGGAGAACGGAAGAGACTGGACTGTCAGGCACTCAGGAAACGTTGGTTGGAGGACATGTGTAAGTCCTGCAAGAAGCAGGAGCTAGGGAAGAGTGTGAGGACACTGAAAACATGGAATGGGGAGGAGAACAAACAAAATGCAGGAAGAGACCAGGGGAAAAGGTGTAGGAAAGCCTCTGTGCATGTTCTTTTTTTAAGATAAGGTTTTTTTTTTTTTTAAAGATTTATTTATCTATGTTTACAGAACTGGGGTACAGGCCTGAGGTGTGGTGGGTGAGAGTATTCACCAGACACAGATTGGGGAGCAGAACAGCCCGACTGACAAAGTACACTGCTGAGGGGAGTCAGGAGAGGTCTGCAGCGCCCTGTGGGTCAGCTCCCACGCGGGGTTCTAACTCGCTGCAGTGGCTTTGCAGAGCTTCATAATGATGTGCTTTCACCTGTTGCGCCACCGGGGGGAGCCCATCTGTGCATGTTCTGATTGCTCTAGGGACTGAAGCAGAGAGAGGCAGGGGCAAGTGCCAACTGGTAGCATTTGCCCCTGTCTCTCCCCAGGGCTGGGAGTTCAGGGGAGCTTCTGCAACAGTATCCTCAGGCCTGGGCTAGTTAGGGCTAGTTGCAGTGAGTGATCCCTAGAGTTAGTTGTGGAGAGAGTGCCTCAGGGCTGTTTAGTTAGCATTATAGAAAGAATCAGGAAGGGGGCAAGAAAATTTACAGAGATAGAAACAAAAGGGATTGAGATCAACCTGAGAGCAATTGAAAGAACAGCTGCCTGAGAAATGCAAATATGCAAGGACCGAGGGTCAGGTTTCCACAGGTTTGTCTCCTTGGAGCCCCTATGACCTTTGGCACAATATAGGGAACAGCCAAAGAAATTATGTCTCCTACCAAGCTGGTTCACAGCCAGGTGATTCTCAGAATTTTGAGATGGAATGAAGTCTTTTGAAAATTAGTTTGCTTTTTCCTACCTAGACTTCCCACCTTCTTTGCATTTTAGAGGTTGACAAGCTGATCCTGTATAATTCCAGAATCCTGACATTAAGATGAAGCATGGTGATCTGAGATAAGCAGCCTGGGGGACTCAGTAACAACCTTTACTCCGCTCTTCTATACAACTCAGTTCTTGGTGTAAACCAAAAAGGCAATCTACAGAATGGGAAACAATATTTGCATAGCATTAATCTCCAAATTTTACAAAATAGCAATACAAATCAACAGCAAGAAACAAATGCTGCAATTTAAAAATGAACAGGTGACCTCAATAGACCTTTCTCAAAAAAGACATTTATGAAAACATATTCTCATGCTTTATTATAAAAGAAAAGCATATTAAAACCACAAGGAGATACCAAATCACCCCTAGTAGAATGGCCCATGCAGTGAACCCATCTCTGGAGCTTGGAGGAGCTCCCTTGGCCAGTGGAGACAGAGAGCTTGCCTGGGTCCAACTGAAAACAGCTGGGGTGCTCACAGGTGGGGCCACTTAGAAGACACCAGGTCAGGCAGGAACAGCACCCAAGGCAGGACCCATGCAACGCCAGAAGAGGGCGCCAGATACAAAGGCTGGGGTTTGTATCCAGGCCAACTCAATTGTGACCGGTATTAAGGTCAACTCTGTTATGCTTGGGAAACGCGTGCTCAGGTAAAAGTCAATTGTGAGTTCAATTAACATCAGCTCTGCTCTGCTCATTACACATGGTGCTTTGTATATTAGGATCAGCTCTGTTTCATTAGCAAGGTGTTCAGGCAGTCCTTTCCTAAGCATTTTTGGGGTTGGCACTGATTTTATTATCGTAGACATTCTGTTTTGAACATTCACCCTTTTGGCAATGTCTGCATTGCCTGTTGAGGCTGGAGGAGACCAATGGTAAAGAGTGTGCCCGACTTTGCTGGATTTGGCAGTTTAGTGGTAGAGAAAAACCGGGATATGAATGGTTACAGTAATCCAAGGGCATGCATAGCAAGTGCATATTCACTGAGGAGTGGGAGATGGAGGTGAGGCAGTTAAGAACCAGGAGCCACTCAGCTGAGCAGTTGACACGTGAGGAAGATGCTTCCAATTTTTTAATTTCATCACTGTGTTCCCAATACTTAGCACAGGGGGTGCCCTCAGTCAATTCACTACTGATTGATTGAGTTGTCTGCTGAACTCTCTAGAGGAAGCAGCTCCTGACAGCACCACCAGTCTGCTGTGGAGGGCCCTGGGTTTGGACCCTGGTCATGTCCTGATTTAGGTCCAGAGGTTTTGTCTGGACCTACGGTGACCTCTCTTTTCTGACACATGGGATGGGAAGTTCCCTGTGGCTGATCAGCACCTCGGAGCAATGGTCTTTTCCTCCCGTCCTGCAGTGAGGCTCTGGGGTCATCACTGGAGCGTTAAAGAATAAGGGTTTTTCCACTGAGAAAGTGAAGAAAGAGACAGAATCTATATTTTAGAGTCACATTAGCAGTGGTGACTGTCGTGGCAAAAGAGAAAGTTAGGGTAAGTAATGCTAAGTAAGTGATAAGTAAGGAAGAAAGAGAAGTGGCAAGTGGCGTTCAAATAGTGACTACCAGGGGCTCACGGTCATGGTACATTCAGGCCACACGGTGACCCTGTGGGCAGATGACCCCATGAGTGACAACATTCAGTGTCCAAAACATAGTGGAATTCCCAAATGATGCCCTACTTGTGAATCCTAATTTTAATTGACACTTAATAACTTATGAACTAAATTCTCCAAACAATAATCTCAAAGAAGATAAACTTACTCAGCATAGAAACATTTTTAAACTATTTAAAATGAAAAGAGGAAACAATCTCTTAAAATCTTATGATAGAAAGAACCAATGGTAAAATTTTAATACACATATATATAGTCTTTCCTCTGACTTAAAATAAAGCTTACTGTGCATGTGATTCAACATTCTGCTTCTTTCACCCACAATTGTGTTGCAGACATTTGCTATTTCATTAACTATGCTAAGAAATGTGATTTTTAACATGCTGCATGATATTTTACCATATGCAATGAACTATAATTCACTTAAAGATTATGTCTTTGTTGAGCAATGTAAATATATTGAAAAATATGTGTGTGTATATATGCATATGTACATAGGTTCTAGTTTCTTCACAGTTCTTAAGTCATTTAAGTTGATTACTGAATATTAATTATTTATAGATCCTTTAAATTTATTGTTCTATAAAGTTTATCCTAGGTTGAGCTAAGGTTATATAATTTCATATCTGAGCCAAGCATTTGAGAAATGCCTATCAGCTATGCAGGATGGTTTCAAGAAAGGTTAACCATTGTTACAATGGTTAGCAATATAATCTCTTGTGAGCATTTATATTTTTGTGTCTCTGAACACAACAGGGAATGAAGGCATGCTTCAATGCATTCAACACTTCATAAAAAAGAGTTCATCTCCTGCATTGCTGGTGGGAATGCAAACTAGTACAACCACTATGGAAAACTGTTTGGAGGTTTCTCAAACTGCTAAACATGGAGCTTCCCTATGACCCAGCAATCCCACTCCTAGGTATCTACCCAAAAGACACAAAAACACTGATTGAAAAAGATACTTGTACCCCCATGTTTATTGCTGCTTTATTTACAATTGGAAAAACATGGAAGCAGCCCAAATGCCCAAAAGTAGATGACTGGATTAGAAAGATGTGGTACATATATACAATGGAATATTACTCAGCAACCAAAAAAGAGAAACACATGTCTTTTGCAAAACTTGGATGGAGCTGGAAAAGATCATGCTGAGTGAGATAAGCCAGAAAGAGAAAGAAAAATACCGGATGGTTTCACTCATAGCAGGAGTATAATGGACCAGGCGAGAAAATAACAAAAATAATGAACAACCATAGACCAGAGACATTCTGTGGGGGTGGAGTGGGGAATGGGATCAAAAACGGGGGGGGGAAGGGAGGGAAATGCACGGGACTATGGTGGTGGCACAGGGGTGATTTGGTGATGGGAAACCCGTGGGGATTACAATTGAGATGAAAAAAAAAATGTGAAAAATGATGTAAAAATAAACTTTTTAATAAAAAAAATTTAAAAAAAAAAAAAAAAAAAGAGTTCAACACCTAAAGCATTGTCTACTTAGAAAGATGCCCTTTGGTAGCCAATGCTCTTCACTAAAGCAACAGTAAGCAAGCACATTACAACCTCAGAGGAGGAGCAGCCTGAGAATTTCCTAGCAAGTAAAGACTACTAAATGTGCACTATTAGACACTCCCGGTTGTAGTGGTTATAGGTCAAATAATTTGATGGGAGAGAATTTAGCTTTGTGTTGGAGATTATAAATAAAGAGTTTTGACAAGTTCACTTAAGATACCAGACCCTGGCAGCTTTCCTGCCCTCGGGTGACTGCACAGTTGTTTCCTCCATTAAACTTTGCCCTTTGCAAAGCACCAGACCCAGAGCAACTCCGTGCCCACCTGTCCTGCATTGCAGCAGGTATCTGTCATTCTCTTTCTCCTTTTTCCAATAAACCTGCCCTTTTAAAATGTAAAGGAAATTTTTAAAAAGAGAGAGAAAAAGAAAAGAAAAATAGATACCAGATAGCTTTTTCTCTTAAAATCTGAAACTACATATTGCTTTACTGCAGACAGCTTCAACAGCTTAGCTTTCTGGGTTTGATTATATATATTTAAATACATATAAATATATATAATATATAAATATATATATATTTAAGTTAGCATATGTTGAGTTAACAAGTTTACCTAAAATGTAGTAGTTTTTGACAACAGCTACTTATTTATTGCATAATCCCGCAAGTTGACAATTTGTGCTGGCCTCAGCTGGACAATATTTCTTCTCTGGCTGGGTGTGGCTGGTGTGCCTGGGGCCTGGAGCCTGGAGATCTCTTACTCTCACCAGACTAACTTGGGCTTGTTCATAGAGTGGCTTTGTTCCAAGAGTGCCTAGCTAGTAAGACCCAATGCTTAATTGTCTAGCTTCTGTTTATGCTATCATTGCGATTGTCCACTTGGTTAAATTAAATTTCAAGATCAGTCTAAATAAAAGGACGAAAGAAAAACCTCTCATTAGGGAAGCTTCGAAGTTACTATGATCAAAGGGAAGAACTGAGGCCATTTTAAAAATCTATCACATAGGGCTCTCCCTGGTGGTGCAATGGGGTACGGCAGAGCAGTACAAGATGACAGAGGCCGCTTGGAGAGAGTTGGATCCCCGCCCCAAAGATGATTCATATGGTGCAGCAGACCTCTGACCAGCCCATTGCTCCCCTCAGCAGTGTAGTTCATTGATTTGCTTGTTCTGCTCTCCACTCTGTCCCTGGTGAATCCTCTCACCACCCCTGTACCTGTGTACCCCAGTTCTGTATGCATAAATAAATAAATCTTTAAAAATAACATAAAAATCTATCACACAGATAAACTTAACATAGTTTCACAGACTGTGTAATATATGCTACATATGCATTTTAATATTCCCATTTTATAAATAAGGAGCTGATTCTAAAAAAAAATTATTTCCAGGAAGACAAATGAGGGACCTTCCTGGTGGTGCAGGAGTTAAAGACATAGATAGCACTATCAAGCTATAGCCAATCACTGCAGTGTGAATTTGATCCCAGCCAGGGAGTTGACCCACATGCCAGAGCAGACTTCTTTCTTCCTGCTGCTGCCCTCAGCACTGTATTCCAGTAGATCTGCTTGTTCTGCTCCCCACTCTCTCTCTGGTGGGTCCTCTCCGCCCCCTTAACCTCCTGCCTACACCCCAGTTTTTGTATGCATAAATAAGTAAATCTTTTTAGAAAATAATGACAAATGACCACCTTAACATTTGAAACCATTCTATCTGGCCATGAAAAGTGTTGGTGAAATTGTGGAAAGTGAACTCCTTGTACATTGTTAGTGGGAATGTGGAAAACAGAATGGAAGTTCCTGAAAAAATTAAAACTACTTAATGATTTAACAATCTTATTTCAAAGTTTAACCAAAAGAATTCAAGGTAGAGTTGTGAAAAGACTCTCCAGTTCAGCATTATTCACAAAAGCTGTTCCACAATGGTGTGCAAACAAGTAAGTCTATTTATAATCACATGAACAGATAAAGATGTATATACACATAGTGGAGTATTGTGCAATGTTAAAAAAGAGGAAAGTCTGGCCCTCCTTAGTGGCACAGTGGGTTGGAGCTCTGTATTGCGAAGCTAAGCCAAGAGATGGCCACTTCAGTGAGTGTTCAATCCCCGCACTGAAGGTGACCCACATGGCGCCGCAGACCTCTCTTGTCTTGCCTGCTGCTCCCTTCAGCTGTGTACATTGTCAGTCTGCCTGTTCTACTCCACACTGTTTCTGGTGGATCCTCTCGCCACCCCCACACCCCTATACCCCATTTCTGTATGCATAATAAATAAAATCTTTGAAAAAGAAGAAAATCTTGTCAAATGCTACAACATGAATGAATCTCAAGGACATTATGCTAAATAAATGAGAAACAAATATTGTATAGTTCCACTCCAATTTAGTATTTAAAGTAATCAAAAACATAGAAACAGAATGTAGAAATTTGTTCTCTGTGGGCTAAAAAGATATAGATGGGAAGGTTAGTGTTTTATGGATTATAGAGTGTCACTCTGTGAGATGAGAAAGTTCTAGAGACCTATTACACAACTATGTGAATATATTTAACACTATCTAACCATATAGTTTAAAAAATGATTAAGATGCTAAATTTAATGCTGAAGTTTTTTTTTTTAACCACAATAAAAAATGTGATTGAAGCACATTCCTTCTCATCAGTTTCAAAAGTTCAAAAGCACATCTTTACTCAGTGAGTTATTAAATCAATGAAGTCTCTGGTTTTACTGAAAACATTGGTGATGACAACAATGATAGCACTTAATACCATCAAATTTCACACTTCTGGCCATCTGCTTTTCAGAGTAAGGGAATCTTGAAGACAAATTAACATGTGGTGTATGAAAGAAAGGCAGAAAAATTGGGGCTCTGCCCAGATCTTCAAAGACGCACTCTCCATTCTGTTTGAAAGCGGTTTTCTTACATCTGGACAGGTCTTTCACATTCCAGGCCAAGCTGTGTCTCCATGTAAACATTGTCCTGCAGTCCTACTCACCCTCTGCTCCTCTGTTATGATCGTTCCACTCCAGCTCAGAACTGCATGCCCGACTGACAGTCACACTGATCACTCTCCCTTCAGACGTGGCTTTCACACCTAGCCTCTTCCTGTTTAGGCCCAGGGGAGACTCGGGACCAAGGTGTAAGTCTTCATAGACCTACGGACGTTGAGATCTTTCCTCAAGAAACTTTTGGCAAGCAAATGAGGGCATCTGTGGCTGAATCAGTGGCTGGACCAGGGGCAGCAGCGATACCTCAGAACTAATTGGGATTCAGAATCTCCAGTCCCCCCTCTGCCTATTGAATTAGAAACCTAGGAAGCTAGGTTTCACCACCTGGCAGGTGATTCTTATTCTGCTGGACTTTGGGAGCCACTATGAGATGTTTTGCCACCTTGACTCAGAGTCAAATACAAAATACAGCCCTAGTTTTTTTTTTTTTTTTTAAAGATTTATTTATTTGTGCATACAGAACTGGGGTACAGGCTAGAGGGGCAGGGGCAGTGAGAGGCTTCACCAGAGACAGAGTGGGGAGCAGAACAGGCAGATCGATAAAGTACATTGCTGAGGGGAGCAGCGGGCGGGTCAGGAGAGGTCTGCGGGGCCATGTGGGTCAGCTCCGGGGTGAGGTTTGAACTCATGTGGAAGTGGCTTTAGCTTCTTAATGCTGTGCGTTAACCTGCTGCTGTACCAGGGAGGGTCCACAGCCCTAGTTTTAACAGTAGATGTGGAAGGAGTGACAGCAGGTGGCAGTGTTTGCCTACTTCTGACTTTTCTAGGAAACTCACCCTAGAACAAATCAAATTGGCCAATACTAGGTTACTGGTCATTGCTGTCTTTCTTTCCAAAATTAATAGAGAAAATATTATTTCTCTGAAACTACAGAATCCAAAATTAAAAATAAATATGCATTTTTTTCCTATTGTGAACTTTTGGGAAATTTAACGTGGAGGTATTTTTTTTTTAAATTGTGTAACTAAGATAATAAAATGCATGTACTAGAACCTTGTAGACCCACTCACACAGCATCAACCAAATTTTCAGTCTCCCCTCCACCCTGTATTATTGCTATTTTTACTCTATTGTGCAGCCATAACTTTGATCTGTCTAATTTACATATGCATCCCTGGTGTGAACACTGAGACTAAGAATAGTTTGTTTTTTGAAAAAGTCTCAGTGAAGTATAAGCCAGTATATTTTATTAGCAGGAAAAAGAACTATCAGAGCCTTAAGAGGTTACATGACATATATGTGATTTCACAGCCACAAAGTTATGACTTACTGAATCAAATGATACCTTCTTCCATGTCCAAATCCAATACCAGTCACCTTCCCACCATTAGTGACCACAAGCACTCATCCCTGATCTCCCTGGAGACTTCTTACAGTCCGCCCTCCCAGAAACCCTTTCCAGATCACAGAGACTGGCCCACTGCACGGGGTCTTGCTCAAAGGTGGAACACTAGGTGGCCTGATCCCATTCATTACACTCTGAAAGCACAAAGAATTTTTTCTTTTAACATCACTGTGTTCTGAAGCACTGTTATTGATAAATAACCTTTTGAATGACAGGTACAACAGCTAGCAGCGTTTCCTGCGTGAAGTAACTGTCAATGACCACAACAACAGTCAGGGCTACCCCTGCCTACTACTGAAGCTTTGTGTTCTGATGTGCTTTGTTCTCTAACAGCAGCTTGCTCCCGTCAGCAATCAAACACTGTGGAGGCAGATTTCCATGCAGGGAAAACAATATGTGTCTCCTCTACCCGTGTATTAAGTCTATTTTCCTAATGCCACACTACTATTAATGTTATGGGGGAGAGAAATACAACAGGTCCCTTCAGATCATGATCCTATCTGGTTTTGAGAGCACGTTTCATCATCTCCCAAGCCAAGAGCACACGGGGTCTGAACCATAGCTACGTGAGAGGGTTCTGGGGCAGAGATTGGGATTACTGAAGAGAAAGTGGCCTGGCCAGTGGCATACTGTACACACACGTGCTTATTAGAGTGTATGCCTGCTCAAAGCCTCCTTTGGCCAAGAATGAATGCTACCAAAGACATATCTCCCTGTCTCCCATATGAGTCACAAGTTTGCTTTCACTCCAAAAGCAAAACATAACAGTGAGAGAAGCCCAGTTCAGCTCAAGATCTACAAGCTGTCAGTTCACTTGGGGACAGAGGCTGCCTTCCAGCTGATGCAGTACCCCTGTAACGCCAATTGGTACCTTCCACGCCATCACAGGTGCAAGCTATTTCTTCCTCAATGAATCACCGTTCTCCCCTGACTCGTCTGTGCTACTCATTGTTGCTTACATCCAGATACACAGAGGCTGTTAGGCCTCTCACTTTGTTTTGAACATCAAAAAGGGCTTTCAGCCTAAGCAGCTCCCTCCTATGGTAACAACATAGCCAGAGTCTGACCCACTGACAGAAGAGGGCCGGTCTTTGAAAGAAATACGGTAATGGAGCTCAGTCAATTGACAAAGCCATCGAATAGCTTTTGTGTACCTGATAAAAATATGTTTACAATAGGTAAACAGTCAACCACTGTTCAAATGGAGTGATAAGGAGGAGAACACAAAGAAGCACATCTGTATTCATAAAACAAGCTCTACTTCGTCTTAATTGAAAAATCACTTAGGCAGACCTTGGTCTATTATTTTATCCCTTCATTTGTAATCTTCCTTACATGATGCGAGGGGGAGGGTCTCAAAGTTTCTTAATGTGTAGGACAAGACTATTTCATAAAATCAACTGAAAGACTTGCTAATGTTTATACCTATGCTCAACCCCACCACAGTCTACAGAGACCAAATCAAGAGTTTGGGGTCCCAGGAATATTAGAGTTTTGTAACACTCTTGGGCATTAAATTTTGAGAAACATTTATTCAGGATTTCAAGCAACTTGAAGATTATCATGAATGGAATTTCCTTAACTCCACAGGTGCAATGGAACGAATACTGCTTTTTTATGGGGTGCAATGAACTCTAATCATGGGTTGTCTACTCCCACACAAATTTCTCCAGTGCATAATCAGCTCTTTTACATCTTTTATATTTTAGCAGCAGTCACTGTGAGTAAATATGCATAGTCTTGTAAAGCTAGGCAAAAAATAAGGCATAGAGTAACTAAAACAGAAAAAAAAATGAATTTATTGTATTACATTGGAAGGAACAACCCATGGTATTCAGTGTTCTCTGGAATCAGTCTTTCCTGATTGCTGAAGCTCCCTGAAGTCCACAGGACATGGCAGGGTTGATGTGAAGGCTTAACTGACTAGTGGCAAAGTTCTGTTAAGAGGGCAGTGCTTGTGATCTGAGCTGCAACCTGGGGCGATATAAAAGAGACCCAGGAGTTAGGAAGAGCCTTGGCTAGGCACTCAAGAAATGGTTTTTGCATGAAAATGAAAATTGTGTTTCTATTGCTTCTCCTGTTTTGTGGACTTATAGCCCCCTCTACATATTTATCCAGTTATTTTATTCTTGCTATCCTATGTACTTATTCTATTGATTTTATTTATTTTTATGTAGACGAACTGGGGTACAGGCCAGAGGTGCAGGAGGTGAGAGGATTTACCGAGACAGAGTGAGGAGCAGAACAGGTGGGCTTACTGTAACATACTGCTGAGGGAAGCAATGGGAGAGACAGGAGAGGTTGCTGTGCCATGTGTGGAGTGGCTCCCTGGGATAGAACTAAGGCCCAGTGATGACAGTGCTGAGACTTAAACTCTAGGTTACTAGAAAGGCCCAATATTTCACATTATTATTGCATGTGGTTCAGGGCCTTTGTTTTAGAATGCAGACTCTGTGAAGACAGACTCTAAAAATATACTTAACAGCTTTTATAGGCACAATTAGATCACAGAGCATAAGCATCCTGAAGGCAGTTAATAAATACCTAAATACCAAAATGAATGGCAGCCAGGATCACAGCCAAAAAAGGTAGCTAGACACCTTATGCCAAGAGGGTTGGCTATATGGTAAGAAGGATCACGAGAGGGTGACCTGCCTTCCTGCTCAAATATAGATTGGAGCTAAATGCTCTCTGACTCCCATGGACAGGCCTGGCTGGACACCCTATTCTTGAAAAAGAAAAGAAAGGAGAGGACAGAAAAGAAAAAGAAAACCCTAAATGGCAGCAAATAGATGGAGGCAAAGGAATTTGTCCACATCCATCTTCTCGCCAGGCTCTCCTGCGCCTGCTGGAAGCGAATGACCCTTCCCATCCTTCCCATTGGGAAACAGATGTCTCCTGCCAATTAGGATTTAAAAATCGACAGGGGCTTCTTGAGAGAATGATGACAAGTCTAATTACTAGAAGCAGCTGTAGAGCTTTGGGCTACACTGGGGTGGGGTTTATTAATCCCCGTTTTGCTGGGTGCCTGGCACTGAGCTGGGGTCAGCTCCGCTGCGACAGGGTTGAAGTTGTAAAATGTAGGGTGAGTATTTAATGACCTGAGCTCAGCAGGAGGGATTAGAGCCCCTGCACTGACACTGTGAGCTGGGCATGTCAAATTCAAGTGAACACAAAGGCGCTGTCAACAAGCAGCATCAGTTCAAAGGGCTGCCACCACCCAGAACATGAGCGGCATGTTTCCACAATGCTGGCGAGTTCCTCAGTCTTACCGCAGTCCCTGGCCTCTGGGCAGGACCTCACCCCTTGTTCAGCCTAGGAACCTGCAGTTCTTCGAAGGGTGGCCTTTAAATGCTTTTGCTTTTGTAAATGGAATTATTCTGATATTACATAAACTCTAGTCTGAAAAGACAAAAAAAGGAGAGGAGAAAAACACATATAGTAGAGAACTGGCGACTTGAAGCAAAGCAACCAAAACATGTGTTTTTGAAGGCAGAATTTAAATAAATAACTTCAAAAGAATATCTTGGAAGAGATTTCTAAGATTTCTTAGTGGCCAAAGCCTTTAGATCCCCCGGCATCCTTCTGTGCGTGTTTTCCCAGGTAACAGGATGCTCACCTGTGTGCAAGCTCACATAGCAGCTCCTGGGAAGCCCTCCTCAGCCACTTTTGCTTCTTCAGCACCTTCCTCAGCCTGCACACCAGCTTCTTTTCAAGCACTTGTATTATTTGCTTCTGAACGTTGCTCATTCATTACTAGAGTGCAATTTGAAGAGCAGGTAGTGTGCCTTGTCCTTGTATTCTCATATTTTAGCTTTGTACCTGCCACATGGCAAGTGTTCAATAAATGTTTCTTCCAAACCAGGAGGAGTCTAAGCACCAACAACTGCCTTGCTAAACACAAAACAATTATGTGGTGCTGTTGCCCTCATGTAGCCATTCCTTCAAAATACCAGTGATGATAAGAAAATCAAGAAACATTCCTCTGAACACACATGCAAACATTCATTCTGGCTGCCTTGGCATTCTCACATAAGAATAGCTCACAAAGAGGCCAGATGAGGGGAAAACGAAATCAGAGACTAACATTTGCTCATTGAAACTTACAGACCTTAATATAGGCAGTGCTGGGATGTCAGGGTCAAGGGGAGTTTTCAGTAGTGAAATTCTGCAAATCCTAACAATAAGTCAGTTACAAAAACCTGTTAATGTAGCAATGAAATTTTTTTTTAAGATTTATTTATTTGTGCATACAGAACTGGGGTACAGGCCAGAGGTGAAGATTCACCAGAGACAGAGTAGGGAGCAAAACAGGCTGACTGACAAAGTACACTGCTGAGGGGAGCAGCAGGCAGGTCTGGAGAGGTCTGTCGGACCATGTGGGTCACCTCTGGGGTGGACGGGGATCGTACTCATGCTGAAGTGACTTTAGCTTCTTAGTGCTGTGCTTTAACCCGCTGCGCTACCAGGGAGGCCCCAGCAATGAAATTCTTTTTAACTAACATTAACTGGAACCTTATGCTGCTTAATGGAACTCAAAGAGAAATAAGATTTTTCCTTTGCTATCAATTGTTTCCAGCAGGAGAGCAAAGAACAGTACAATGACCGTCAATGCATGGAATTCTATGAGTTAAGAGCAGAACGGGTTGCAAAGTGCAGGGAGCTGATTTCTGTAGGAGTGGGACTTTGCCAGCTGAGAGAGGATATCATTGTGTTCAAAAGTCAAAGGAGATTTAGTAAGAGGAAATAGCTTCAGCAATAAGAGTACAAGGTGTCTAAGGAAGAGCAAATGAGGCTTTATGGGATCCAGAGTCCAAATGAGGTGAGAGGAGAGAGATGATGGTCCCAAGGGGCAGAACAGAGGCGAATTCATGCTGGAGCTCAGCATCAGGCTAAGGAGCCCTGTCTCTTAAAAGATCCCGGGGTCTTGGAAATGGACTTTTAAAGAGCAGAGAGATGAGTCCTTTATCACTTCAATGGGCTCACAGGGGACATGTTAGAAGGTTAGGGAGCAGATCCAGATAACAATTGAATACTGCTAGTCAACTTCCCAAGTGGGAGTTGAGATCTTCAATTAGGCATATGGCCAAAGGAGTGAAGTAAGGGCAGGGATTTGAAGAGTATTTCAGAGATTGTACTGATAAGAAAGGAAGGTCAATAACAAGTCCAAAGTTTAAATTTGAAGAACTGTGTGAATAGATATGACATAGACAAGATAAGGATGGGAGAGGAACTACACGTTTGGAGCTTTGGAAGAAAAGTTGAATTTGAACAGATTAAGTACAGAATTTGTAAGTAAAGATAAATATGTAAAAAGCAGACAAATTTTGCAGAGGATTCTGATCCATTCTCAATAAAATATGGTTCCTTGACAAGAATCTTTATAATTTCAAATAATGTGTGTGCGGTGTAGAAGAAGGTAAGAACAAAACGCCACAATCCAGAAATTCAAAGCTTAAGTGAGAGATGGTTCAGCTGATTTACGTTGCCATAAGGGCAAAGATGTTGCAAAGGGTTTGGGAAGAAACTGCTTTGGGTTGTGTTGATTTACAAAGGTTTTCCTCCATCCAGGAAGTAGAGTTTTATGTCAGAAGTAGGACGACTTCAGTCTTAGAAGCACACACATAGAGTTCGTGCATCTCAATGGCTGGCTTTCACGTGCAAGGCTGGCACTGGTTGGCTGGTTTCCAGAGTTATGGTCACGCTAGCTTCTCCTCAGCGATTGGGCCTGATTAAAATCAGCCCTGATGTTTACATCCTACACATTCTTTAATTGAAAAAAAATAATTAAATAGGGTTAGAACTAGTTTTTACCTAGTCATTATTATTATTTATTTTATTTACTTTGCATAGAACTGGGGTGTAGGCCAGAGGTTTGGGGGTTGGGGTGGTGAGAGAATTCACCATAGACAGGCTGGAGAGCAAAATAGGTAGATCTCCTGAAATACACTGCTAAGGAAAATGGTAGCAAGACGGGAGAGGCCTGCTGTGCCATGTGGGTCAGCTCCCTGACCAGGCTGGCACTCAGGAAACAAAGTGGGCCTTTATGGTGGTAGTGCTGAGACTTCACCTCTAGGCCACAAGACAGGCAGGCCCACTAGTTGCTACTCTTTCATGGCTAACAAAACTCAGCTGTTTTCTGGGAGCATGAGGACTTTAGTTTTATTTGTATAATTTTGAATAGAAATGAGACCAGTGCTTTAATGACCTAATGTAGGTCATTTCTCTGCATTACTACTCTGATAGGCTAAATTTAAATTTTTTTGTACATTTTTTAATTTCTCACATCAATAGACTATCAAGCTATCAAAGATTTTCAGTATTAGCAAATGTTTTGAATTTGTGTGATTTAACCAGGTAGTTAATATATCATTATTTGGCTAACACTGAACATATCTTTCCTATGTTCATGGTGTTATACTTTGTCTTGCTCTATGAGGACATTTTAAATTCAGTGCTGAGATGAAACAGGTTTAATTAGGGATGCTTCCTTACTGCACACAGAGGGCTGTGAATGCCTGTGGCCTGTGGGCTTTTCTGTGTAGCTGATTGGCTGTGCCTGTCAAATTGTTTAAATACTTGGCATTCCAAAGTAATTTTTGGTAAGGCACCATTGGGTTCCCTTACAGCTGACGTGTGCAGCTACCTGTTTTAGCTGGGGTCCCTCCAGGCTGGTAGAAGTATTGCTAAGCAGATGTCTAAACATATGCCCCTCTCAACTGAACCAACAGAAGACTGGAAGTTTTTGGAATCCACTCCACTATTTATATTGTGATATAACATTTGGAAGCCTTTTAATTTTTCTTTTAATAAGGATCCAAGGTGACTCTACTCAAAGAAGTAGGTCTTACTGACACTGCCTTAATTTTCAGTTATAGAAACATCACATTCCCTGGAACACCTCCCTCACTCCAGCCCATGCCAGGAGATACTGTATCTTCAGGTATACTGTGGCGCACTATTTGGAATCCTTTCTCTAGCTTACTAAAAAACATATTTTGTTTTTTCTAAGGAAGTTTCTTTAAATACTCTTTCAATTAGCTCTCACAAAAACCATGTGAGAAAGGTGAATAGTTAGAGATGGTAAATTGAAGGCACCAGAAAGTAATTACAATAAGAGCTCTCTAGGATTTGGACTGAAGTACATCTTGCGCTGAACTGTTCCTCTCGAGTTGACTGTGTTCATGCATTTCACTGTTTAATCTGTTCTTAAGCATCAGTGAGAGTTTTATCCAAGAGTGAAGGAGCCAGCTTCCAATATGGTTCCCAATATCTCACATCCTGTATTGATATCTTTGTGTATTCCCCTCCTATACTGTCCCTTGGCTGATCTATTTAACTAATACTGTTAAGAAAAAAAGTATTTATGCCACTTCTGAAATTAGATTTACTGAAGCTTCCATCTTGGGACATTGTTTTGTTAATTATGCTATATATTCCTCTTGGATCTCTCACTGCAACACAAGCAAGCTGCCATATTGTCACGAGGTTTATGGTAAAGTCTATGTGCAATGAACTAAAACCAGCAGTCAAGGGCCAGGAATGACCTGATCCTTGCCAATGATGGCTTAAGAAATTTTGAAGGAAGATTCTCCAGACAGTTGAGTGTTGAGATAACCATAGGAATTTGTGAGAGACCCCAAGTCATAATCACACAGTTGAGTGCCTACTGGTTTATTGATTTTTAGATACAATGTGAGTTAATAAATATTGGCTAGTTTAAGCCCTTAAATTCTGAGGTAATTAGTTACACAGCACTAGATAATTAGTACAGAGGGTTGACAGGGTACTTACCCATCATATTTGTTGATAGAGTTGGGTAGAGGAAGTCTTAGTAGCTAAACTTCACCCATTTAATCTACCATATAGCTGCCTCATTCACATAGTGATAAAGTCCTTATCTTGTGCTAGAGTGCTAGTGTTCAAGACTTACTTCCAAAAAATCAAATACGAACAGATAATGTGCCAATAACTTTCTTTTTTATAATTGACCAATTGGGAAACAAACATCCCCTCATAAACCCTTGACTCTTCCCAAGGCTCTAGAAGGTAGTTACTTACAACTGATTCTGAGTTATTACTGCATAACATCCCACATGCAGTTTGCATGGTATTTACTGAGCAGGCTTTAATGATGAATAGAGTGAGAAACACCAGGCAAAGGATACAGTAATAACAGTACATAAATTTTATTTTCATTTAGCATGAAAACACCTGATTTCCTTCAACATTGTAAACATGTCACATTATTGGGCAGTGAAAGGCTGATGAATTTAAATGTTCATTTAGACATTGTTTTGAATGAAAACTGTGCTTTACTTCCACCACCATTGCAGATCATTTTATTTTTATTTGCTATATTTCACACTGGTTAGTTTTCATTAAAAAAAATATCCAAAGGAGAGAAAACTGGAAAGTTTTTTCAAATGAGATTGGTTAAAGACATTTCACTTTTTTATTCTGCAGGGAGCAGACTGGCAGCCTCAGGATAAAATAGCTTATGGTCAGAGTTGGCAAATACCAACATGTTTCATAGTTAATAAACATGATTAAAAACATTTAGTAGGAAACTAGGTATGCAGATGAAAACTCTGCTATGTCACCTTTTTTTTTTTAATGAAAATGAAAATGAGCTCAGTAATATACAATTTAATCATGAAAGAAGAAAGTTTCAGGGAAGGCACCTTATTCCTGGACATCATGTTAAGGCAGTAAGTACCTACAAGCTTAAATTACTGCCCTGTGAAAAGACAGACAAATGCCTCAGCAACTGCCTTGTTACTGTCAAGCTCCTGATTTATGTTTCATTAGCTTGCAGCTTTCTAGCACTAAGGTTCTGTCTCTTGTAATAAAAAAAAAAAACAAAAAAAAAACAAAACTCTGACTTTTAGGGTTTATTGTTTAGCTGTTCAAAAAAGTCTGTGTTTGATTCAAAAGCAAAGTAAATAAGCTCTCCATGCAGGTGGGTGCCAGTATGGGTGTTTTGGAGTAACAGGACAATTGGGGGGGGGGGGAAAGCATACATTCATAACTCTCATGCTAGTTTAGTGTTGGAGACTTTATGTGATTCACCAGGCCTTGTTACTGAACTTGTTAGAGTCCTCTGACGATATAGGAGGACTGCAATGAATCAAGGCGGTAGGCCAAACATCTTTCCAAAGAAAGAAAAATTACTGAGTAATCACAGGGTCTGGCAGATACTTACAAACACTTTCACAGCTGATTAGATGATGTGATCATTGAGTGGGGGGAGGGAGACAGGTGGAACACTGAGAATATTGGCCTAGATAGCTGTGCTTCCAGGATACATGGCCAACTTACAAGGTGGCACAAAGTGAAGTAGCAGGATGTACTCAGAACTCAGTCATTTAGAAGGGGAAATATATAAAGATGGTGATTTTAAACCATCGTGAGATATTTTAGCTTCTTTCTGTTGAATAAACAGTTCCTTGCCGACTCCAAATCTCTTGGCCACTGTGTAGGTGGAAAAGGCAGAAAACTCTGTCACCTGCAAGTCATAGGCTCATTAAATTAGACAACAGGATTATCACACAGCTGCATATAAGTAGAGGAGGAAACACATGGGAAGTTCCTGGCTCATTCTATGTCTTCAAGTGTTAGCCTCCTTCTTTCTCCTCCACATGTGCACTCTTGATTTGGGGTCAATGCTACTGATGAAATCAAAGCCTGACCATGGCCTGCTCCCTTCCTCCCTTTCTCTATAGTCTCAGGGGTTGCTGGCTGGAAGATACTGCTGAAGTTAGATGAGAACAAGTACAATGGCAATAAAGGATTCACAGCCATGGGAGAAGGCGCATGAATCAATGTGCCTGCACTGCTTGTCTTAGGAAACAAGTCTTAAGTGATTTGTTTGCTGTAGTAGGTGGTAACCTGTTGAGGAAAGGGGTGTGGGGGTTGAAAATTTGGAAAGCACACCTATCATTTGTTACCTTCGTAAAGCATATAAAAAGCACTGCCTTTCAGAGTCCATTCTAGTGCCTCTCCTGCCTGACTCCCATCTCCCCCAATGCAGAAGTTTGAGCCAAGTAGGATGGTGTTTCAGGTGTGTGGTTGTTATTCATTTTAATTTCCAATATGTACAAGTTTTTACTGCCCACTCTCCTGAAATAGCTTATTCTATTATGCTATGTACTTTAATTAAAGTCATATTTTTGAGGATACATTAATCTGTCTAAGAATTAATAAATCAATCATGGTCATTCTGCTGTGTGGCTTACGGTTATAGCTTTATTTGTTGGCAAAAACAAATGCAGTGCTTGTTTTCAAGCAGACATAGCACCAATGACTATACAAAAGTCAATGATAAAAGCACACAGGGATATGTGATTTCCTTTGGACTGTAAGTCTACATATATTATTATTTTATCATTAAACTAGGGTAAGGCAGGAGATGTAGAAGCACGAGTTTGCATCAGCAGGTAACCCTGAATATTTGTTCATAGTGTTCATTGCTAACACATTCTACCATTACAGCCATCATTCCTGGCTTTCTCCTATTCTGTGTCAAGGTCACACAAATGGGAATTGCTTTTTCAACGACTAACTGATATGATCTGCTGAAATTATTTAGCACTTGATTGACTGCTCTCAGAGTATAATGCGTCAAGGTGTTAAACCATGGGGATGCTGCTGAATATTCAGCTTCCTACTGGAAAGCTGTGCTTTTGAAGTCGCTCACCACCTCCATGTGTGCACTTCCAAATACTGGACTTGATACTCCCCTCCAATAAGGACGACCAACAGAAAGAAGAGCAACCAGAACATCTACTCTTCTTTTGTGTGTCTGACCTGTAACTGTACTACAAATGCTAAACCCCCAAACCAAAGACCTCGAGGTCAATTTGGATTTGCCTGAGGAACCAAGCACCAGCAACGATTGAGAAATCCTAATTATTCTTAGCATTTTAATTATTCCTAGCAATTGAATTTAAATCTGGCGCCTTTCCATATTCATAGCCATCACCTAATTGAGAAATACATCAGTCACTCCCTAGGATCCTTGCCAAACGTAGTGCCCTAATTTTCTACCCTGTAGAGTGACAGAGTAACTGTCACCAGTACAAATCCAGGCATGTAAATCCAGTTTACAAAGTTTTCATTTAACATCCACTGATCCCAGAGTAAAAATGACAACTCATTAACATTGTATAAAAGATCCTCCGATTTTGCTTATCTTTCAGCTTCATTAATTACTAATCTCTCTTTCACTGTGTAGAAACAAGGATTATGTGCAGTTCTTTGACCACACCTTTCTGCATCTCTTTGCTCTCTCATATATTCTCTACTTTGTCTGGATGCTTCCATGCCCCAAACTGCTTTTCCTGGCCTTCTCCACTTTGTCCTTGGCATTTCAACGTGGGGACAATTTTCTCCACAATATTCCCTTTGAGGATGATGGGTGCCTCTGCAAGCTGTTGGCAGGAACACTCCCCGCTTCCCACAGGGAAATGTGGAGAGCTATGCTCAGGAGTGTGTTGAGTTCTGGGCCAGCCAATCCTGTCTCTGTGTTGAGTGATTTACTTGTTGGCTCCTCCATCTCCTCCAACACACTCTTTCTCAATTCTGTGCATTTTCATGGAAGGCTCCCCAGAGAACTAGACTGACATCATCATTACAGTGACTGGGCACTAAAGTCTAGGATTTCATAACCACAAAGGACAATACGGTGGTGCCCTTTAGTCACGGAGACAGCGGTCACTATAAGTACTTCATCAGGAGGGGAAACAATCCTCTGGCTCTTGCAGTTATCTGCTTTGTCAGAGATTCCTTAGCATATTCTGTTTGGTCATTTTTCAAAGTGTGTGCTAACACAGTCCCAGACCATTCTCTGGTTGAGAGCCATTTCAAGTCAGAACTTGGAAGAGTTTCCCCTTGATGCTCAGAGGGGACATGTTTGTTGACCAAATTACCTCTCCAGAAGTGACTCTGCCCAGTCAGAACTGAGACTGCTTTGAGTAATGACCTGTGAATGAGAATATATGTACAATTCTCTCAGTACATCCAATGATTGTTTAAAAAAAAAAAATGAAACCATACACAGCTGGTGAATAGTCAAATTTTTTTTTTTGCTAGCTAAGGGAAAGCATATACTTTTTATTTTATGTGGGGTCTCAGAATCATGAACTAGAGATTGTAGGCCTAATTTTTGTCAGATTTTGTGGCTTTAAATAATTTAAATCAATTAAAACGACTGATGCCACATACTATTTTTAAATTAAGAGAGGAGTGGAGGAAGTAATTACCAGTTCACTGTAAATTTACATTTTTTCTCAGCACATCATCATTCTCAGCTCATGTATAACTTTTTCAAAAATCACCTTTGCTCCCAACCATTTTCATGAATTTTAGGCCAGCAAATACTAAAACTAGGATGTAAGTTTACATTGGCTCATCCAAACTCACCTGTATGTTTTCTCCATTTTAAAAATCCTACTTTACCATCTGAAATCACATTAATTCCTGACCATGATCATTCCAGTGCCTTTCTGTGCATCCCTTCAGTTTCTGTTTTTTGAATAAGTATTTTATGTCTGATACTTACCGGTACTGGTATACAGAAGTGAGTAAGCAGAACAAAATCCCTGACTTCATAGAACATATATCCTACTAGATAAATCAGATCATACAAATGATAAATAAAATAATATAATATTGGGAAATGATAAATCTAAAGATGAAGTACTATTTAACAGTAAATCAGGGACATGATAGAATTATTGGGGGAACATGTGTACTTTTAGAGACAGGGATCTGTTCATTAACGTAGAGGCTGGTGATTTTTAAAAGTTGTGAATGAGGCTGGTCTGAAATTTGCCTGTAGTTCTGCATATGAACAAAAGACTTGCAAATCAATACCTTATACAAGAGCTATTAAAGGAGCTATTAAATCTACTTCAGAAGAAAACTGGCAGTTTTTGAAAGCTGCTTATAAATCATGTCCCACATTTATCTGAAGAGAACTTTCTTCAAATATTGTAAAAGGCATTATTTTGCCATTAACCAGCCATGGCTGTATTAGACATTATGCTTAATGTAGCTGCCTATATGGAATAAAACTACAACTCATATTTTTTCAGCATACCAGACTACATTTAGTCTTAATTAGTAACAGTTTACTCTGTCACATCTCGCTGTGCCTTAACTGCACATTAGGAGACATAGGCACAAAAAAAGAAGGGAATATACACCAAACAACATAAATGCAGATTTTACATTGTTTAGAATTAAGGTAAATACACACAACACACATTCTACAACACAGAAGGGTGAAGAAAAGGAAAACATTTCCAAAGGTATTTATTGAGAAATAGTAAAGATGTACATATTTTTACAAGCTTTTAATATTAATTTACATTTCTTTAAATTATGTAGGCCCCGATCATCTATACTTTACTAATACATAACAGAACCCTTTCCTTTGACTGTGAGACTTTCATAATGTTATCATAGGTGGGAGTCAGAATGCAACTTTGGCTCACGATACTTGTTTTTAAAAGAAACACTAAATGCCATATCCACCGAATATGCAGGCTTGTCAAAAACAAATTATTTTAAGATAAAAAAAAATTCATACTGAAGCATGCTGTAGATGCTATTTTGAATCTTAGCTCACCAGAGTCCAACACAAAACATATTTTAGAGTGACTGCCTACATTACGTGCACAAATGGCATGGTTCTAACTTTTCTGCTTTTGCCTCTGAATTTGACTTGCAAACTTTTGCAGTAGAGTGACCTTATCTCCTACGCTGTAATAATGTCACCGGGCCACTTGTTATGATATTGCTCAGAAATAACACAAGGCAAAGTTATCTCTCCTAGAGATATAGCAAGTTTGCTCACATAGTTACAGCACTGTTTCGAATTTGTTTACAAGGCACACTATTCTGTATTGCAATAGAATGTGGGCTGGAGTTTTGTTGGTTGGTTGATTTTTTTGCTTTCTTTCTGAGATCAGAAAGGAAGAGGATCTTGGAGAGTTCTAGTTTGGGTATTCTCGAAGTCTCAGGACAAGCTGTGATGTCTTCAGGGTGTGAGACTCTGTTGAACTATACACACTGTTCTCCATCAAATGGGCATTTAGGTTTTATGCAGGCAGCTTCTTCTGAACACAAAGTCAGAGGAGGCGATGTGTGATAAAAAGCACTGGCTCATGCAATGGGAGACCCTTCTCTTTGCCCTCGGGAAGGGGAGTTTCTTTCTGCACCTACAGGTTTAGCAGCATAAATCTTGATCAAGATAAAACTGAATGAAAAATTTAGATGCCATGCCACCATTCTATCTTTTAAAGAAACTGGCTGCAAAGATAATTTTGTTTCATTCACAGCAATACATATTTAAGGTTTTAGTGCACAAAATATAATTAAGCACTTACAAATCACTGCAGCTTTTGAGTTTTTTGAAAGCCATTTCAAACTAAAGGCCAACAGAGGTGTATGATGATTTATTATTACTATTATTTTATTATTAAAAGTATTGTAACTGTAAGTTCTCTGCAACTGACCTTGTGGCAGAGGTAGCCAAAAGCTACAAACTTAAAAAAAAAAAAAAACCAAAAAACTATGGTCAATGTTTGTGTGATAAAATCACAATCTTATACTACATTGGATCTCAACCTCTTTTTGCTCAACATAAACACAGCCTTAGCATTCAGCTAAAAAAGAAAAAAAAAAGGTTTCTAGCCTTGAAAATAAAATTGCATTTCCATGGTGAATGTTGTGCCCAGTATTTAAGCACCGGCCTCAGGTGAGCCGCAGAAGCCTCAGGTAAAGAACTGCCTGGGCAGCCTGTACTTAGGGTGCAGCCTGGTGGCTGGATTCCAGTTTCTACGTGAAACCATTATGAGCATGGAACTGCAGGTGCAGACACCATTAAAATGTTGCTAGATCTTGAAGTATTTAATTTCCACAAGGGAAATCATGTCACACAAAATGACAGGAGAACCTGTATCATGTTTCTAACATGGGCTACACACCAAGAAAAAAAAAAAAACATGCAAACACAACGATGACAGGTTCTCCTTGCAATGAATGCGGCCCTTTGTGCAGTCACTGTACAGGCAAAGACCAAGGTAGGCTGGTCTGTAATGGAGAGAACCTGGATGATGTGTGAGGACAGCGAACCAGGTACGATTTCACTGTTGTGATTTTAGTGAGACTGCCAAGATCCGGCTCACTTGTTGATTTACTTCATGATGATATACTAGGGAAAATTTTTGTTAGTTGACGTCTTGTATCCACCTTCCACTACTGGTGACATTTCATTTTCAAAGTGGTATTGGGAATAAATGTACTTTGCTTTATTTAAGCCAACCTCACTCAGTGTGAATTTTAAGCTATGCTTATGGTATATCTTAATAATGCTTGGGTGGTACTTGCTTATGATATTCATGAAAATATTTTCTTTGTGCAACCTGCACATATCAAGAAGTTAAACTCAAAATAGTACAAGTTGTCATGAATATGGCTCTTAGTTTTCTCCAGTAAAACTGTAAGAAAAGGTATGCTACACTTCAACGTACAGTTCACTTTCTAAGTAAAGGTCCCACAGCCTTCCCCAAGCCTTCTGCTTATGGTTGGAAGCACAGATAGTTGCCTCATACAATTATTGGAATTATTAGAACCCAAATAAAACACAAGCTTTTCTTTATTATGACTGTTTTCTTGCAACAAATACTCAGTTTTTTGATGATACAGCATTGAGTTTTGACAGCTTGAATTTTAAATTTGGTCATGTTAAGAATGATCAAAAAAGGTTTTTGTTTCTCATTTATCTACAGAGATTTTTAACCAAAGTTACATTGTAACACACAAACGCTGTCTTGTCTTTAAGGCACAGCACATCAGTATGAACATTCTGTTTGCCAAACTTAAAAAAGAGACAATATTAGATTCCCATTTCCCCTCCCACAGCCCTCCCTGACAAATGAAAGAAAAACTGCATCCACTTTCAAAGTCAGCTGCTAATAAAGTCACAGTAAATTATTTTCATCAATAATTTACACAAATTACAGGTCTAGATAGGATTGTCCTTATACAGTCTGAGTGCATTCCAATTCAGATTTTCTGGGCTAGGTAGGCTAAAGTCAGATTCAAACCTCAGGGCTGAGAAGATCTCCCATATTGAGGAATGTTGTCAGACGGAGCAAGCGGCGGTGCTTCGCCAGAAGAGTTCTTTGTGAAAGCTGTTAATTCCAGTTAGGACTCACTTGGTGTGTACCAGCAACCTCCACAGATTTTTTTTTTTTTTTTTTTTAGAAACCCATTAAAGTGTTGTAAGTATAAGACCATAGAGCTTCCTTTCTGTAGCACTAAAGTTTAATTCCGCTCAGCAATCTGAATTCTTCGTTCTGGAATTTTCATTCCAAATATGATTTCATCCTTTAAGACAATTTATATGTGTAAAGCCAGAGGCATTGAATCACACATAAAAATTCAGTGTACTTGAAATATAAAAAAAATGGATCTCCAGCTAGAGAACACAGTTACAAATACTCTAATTCCAGTGCTTGATGTAGAGCCAAGAGGTCTGAGTGACTTGATATCCTCCAGAACGGCATGTTGTGCTGTGTGGTTAAGAGGAGGGATGGGGAGAGAAGAGGAAGGAGTAGAGAGAGATCATGACTATTGTCTTGGCGAAGCACAGTCCACAAAAGGATGTGTAATCCACCCAGGTTCAAGGGAAGGAATTTTAAGGGAGGGATGATCAAATTTGAAAGCTAGATAGCATCGATAGGGCATTTTCAAAATAACAGAGAAATAGATCTGAACTGGATGGCAGTGATAATAAAAGCAAGTGCTGAGCTTTCTTAGGTAATTTAACACTGATTGTGGAAGGCAGCATTACACCATCAGCAAGCTGGATGTCATACCGATGTGGCAGATGGAAAACAACTTTTAATTATTACATCACACCTGAAGATCTCTCTCTTAATACAAAATAAAATTTAAAGACTACAATCTTCCAAAGCCCGAGGCCTTTTGTGTACTTGAGAGGAGGGTGAATTCCATTCTATGTAAAAACTAATTTCAAGCTGGACGACATGAGGTCAGAAAAAAATGTGGACATGATTTCTTCTCCTCCTTGTCTGGAGTAACCAGCAAAGGAAGTCAGTTGAGCTGACCTGAGATATTATTTCACTGGTGTGAGAGTGAGAGAAAGTGCTGCAGCAACTATTCGCAGTGGGGGAGATATCACACCCAAGAGGCAGAAACTCTTCTGGGGCCAAGATTCTTAGGTAGTATTATGATTATAGTGCTACAAAAATGTATCAGTATGTAAGTCTAATTTTAAAATTTCATTGAGGGGTGTGGTTGGAGGGGAAAAGGTCTAAGAGAGCTCCTTCGTGGACAATACTAAAAATAGAAAAAAGAAATATGTCCACTAGTAATTAAGAAAAATGCTGTGAGTTTGGCCTTATCCCATCTTGTAGCACACATGTGGACAGAATATGTATGCATGTATATAATGGAAGTACTTATGCATACAAAAAACATGGAAAAGATGCTGTTGTAAAATTAATCATTAAAGTAATAATTACTATTTATTATACAATCATTTGCTGTCCAAAAGGTTAGCCACTAGCCCCAGTGCCCACTGAGTACTCGAGGTGTAGAGATGTGGCTAGTCCAATTCAAAATGCATATTGAATTTCAAAGACTTGGAGTGCAAATTAAAGCATGTGCTACATTAATAATCCTTATATGGATTAGATATTGAGATAATACTTTATATGTACTGTACTGAAGTAGATAAATACTAAAATATACTGTCTTTTTTACATTTTTAAGAACAGCTTCTAAAAAATTAAAAATTACAAATAAATTGAAAATATGAAAAATGAAAATATAAAAAAATCAAAAATATAAAACTGTATTCCATAATTCAGAGTGTGGTGATTCACTTCTATTCCTAAACTTTGAAATTACTCCACCAAGTTAATAATGTTTTTAGATCAAATTAAAAGCCAGAAATTCACCTAGATGATTTTTATTTCATTCAGCTCAGATCTATTTATCATAACAAAGTAATGCTTATATATCTGTACATGCAATTATATCTACATCCAAAGAAAAAGCATGCATTCTGGACACTAAAGAACCAACCACCTGTGTTTTAAAATAGAATGATACTCCTTCACCGTCACCAAAACTGTACCTACATAAACAACCATTTGGAAATAGCATTCGAGTCAAGGTTCTTATCCACTTGGAGTCATGCCTTTTTCTCCTTGTGTTTTAGTGTAAAGCAGAAGATGTAACAATTGGTATAGAAAATGCAGTTCTCATGCCATGGATAACTGGGATAGAATTTATACGTTTTAATTTTAAAAGGCATATTTTGCTTCTGGTTTTGAAAAGTGAATTTCATTAGTCCTGACTTGTAAGTTACATGAGGATTTCACAGAGGCTAAAAGGCATGTAAAACATTCAGCACAGAGGTTGCACCCAATGCTATTTGAGGGCTGTAATTGTGGGGCCAATATGAAAAATGGAAACAACCAGGATTTTGGACATTGAGGAACTCCAGAAGATGTTTCAGTTGTGTGCAACTGCAAACATTTCAAATAGCAGTCAGCAGTGAAAGTTGTATTTCTTGAGGCTGCACCTCTGACCTCATACAGAACCTCCTTGAGGCCACCATGAGTGCTGTCTTTGGTCTCTGCTTAGTATAACTGAAGTGCTGTGTGGGAAGAGTCTGCACCAGCATTAGTTCTTAATGTTAAGAAAACACAGCAAATTTCAAGTATCACTTCTAGCGTATCAGCAAAAATTTTAAAGTGGAAGCAAATTTATTTTCCACTTTGGTTGATTCAAATTGAATATTGACATCCATCATTCCTTTCTCTTTCTCTTAGTCATAAACTTTTCTAGGCTATGGCTTATGCTAATTTTTTTTAGGAGGGACACAGAAGTCATATCACTGGTTGAGCACAGGCCAGTGTCTAATGAAGGCCTTATTAGATGATGATTTGAAATCTTAAGATACTAAGAACATTCTTTCTGAGTCAGACAATTTAAGCCGATACGTCATTATTTAAAAATTTGGACTTACCACTTTGCTTTGCTTTATAAATCATATCACATTTATCCTGGCGAGATGATATTTCACTCTCATTCAGCGAAAGTGACAATAGATCAGCTCTCAGTCTGTTGACTAATAATCTAGTGTCGGAGGCCAATCCTGATATCCCTCGTCTGCTAGTCTTAGATTAATCACTTAGTTGCTTCTCACTGTCTTGATTTATTCTGCAGCAGTCTGGACCAGATGAAAAGGCTTATTTTTCCATACTACAAGCTCTTCTGAATATGTGTAAAATGAGCTGCTTGACTTTAACCTAGTACGAATGGCCCATCCAGATAGATGACAATTCTCTCTCAGGAGATACCTGGCACAGTGTCCCTAAATTAGTGCAAGGTGGCACAAAAGGATATGACGAATGCTCTCTCAATTGCTTATTTTTTTCCCAATGAGTACATCCACCCTCAGTATTTGTCACCATTAGGATATTTACCAGTGGGCCCTACAACAAGGCACAGAGGCTGGATGAGGAACAAAGCTGAGCACTGAGTGACTTGTGGTGTTTCCGTGGCATTCACTCAACTTCTTGTTAAATTTCATGTGCTTAAGAATGATTATTTGCTCCTATCTTTCTTAGAGACCACTACTACTGTGTGCATTTTACACACACACACACATCATATTTTTTTCAGGAAAAAAAAATGCTAGACTCCAAATGGTTTATTTGAATGTAAGTAATGACCTTCTCATGCTCTTACTGCTTTGCATCTATAAATTTAAATCATTTGTCAAGCTGCCATTGGGCCAAACTACAGGAATGCAAACAGAAAAGCTTGCATTGGAAGTATCACACCAACATTGTTTGAGACAGGTTACCTTTTTTGCTGCCTGTTCTTCTTCTACACCATCCCCAATTACAACATATACTACTTTTCTGCCAAACCTTTGCATTATTCGTTCAAAGCAACTTTCTTTTCCTGGAAGATAAACAAGATAAAAGTTCAGCGTGAAGTTACCTGGTTAGCGGCATGCTCCTCATCTCGGCCATCTCCAATCACAACATAAGTTATGTTAGTGCCAAATCTGGACACTATACGCTCAAAACAGCTTTCCTTGCCTGAAAAACAATGCACTGCTTATTCTTCCAGCCATTGCATTCATTAACCTGAAGATTCATAAAGTGTTAAGTTAATTTCTCTTAAACATCAATCACCTAAAGTAGCTTGCAACCTCTGGGTTTATGAGATCAACAATTATATTTGAATAATGTAAGCCTTTTCCTGGAAAGATTATTAAACAAACATGTTCCACACTCCAAAAAAACAGTAGGGTTAAGAATTTCAATCAGAGAAAATGTTAGTCTCTTTTACCCTGTCACAAAATACTAAGCCAACTTTACAAGCAATTAGAAATTTTAACAATTGTTTAAGTCTGTATTTCAATTCTATCAGTTTAGGGGTATAGATACACGAGTTAAGAATATTATTGTGAAAACTGAAGTTTCATCTAAAGGAAAGAGAAACTGCTAAGATGTGGATTTACCTTGATAAACAACTCCTTTCTTCAAGTGGCTGGGAGCTAGTCTGCTCAGGCTAGCTGCCCTAGCGGAACAGTCTGATTGGGCCACCGCACCGGCAGCATTAGTAGTCTGATGTGGCATTTCTACGCGCTTCATTTTTACAACATTGGCATTATTTTCTGAATTTCATTCAGTTCTGGCTGCTTCTGCATTTTTCCTTAGCCGGAGATTGCAAAATTGCAAAAAAAAAAAAAACAAAACAAAAAACCCAAACCTCACAAGCTTAAAGGGAAAATTACAGTTCTTTTGGGATTTAATTTAAAGAACAATTTGGCCAAAATGAAAGAGTATTCCTCCTATTAGAAGTAATGTTCACGCTAGTGCAAAATTTATTTTTCAAAAAGCAAATCAAGTTCTCTACATTAATCCTGGTAGCATTGCAATCTGGTTTGTATAGAAAAAGTGGATGGGATGATTACCGGGGTTCTGAATTGTGTTCACTACAATTTATAATTGACTTAACAAAAACTTGTTTTTTTTTTTTTTTTTAAACTACGCTCCTGAAACAGCTGCAACCAGGGGCCCTGTGGTCTGTGCCAGCTTTAAAACCCTGTAAGGCCCAGCATAGGTTATTTTTGGTAGGGGATTTTAGGATTTTGAGCTTCTCTTGTCAAACGGCCAGAGCCTAAGTTTATTAACCTTCAGGGCACATCCCACGACTCATCTATTTCCCCAGGCATTTCCTGGACAGACAGTGGAACATACAAGTTATTTTCTTTTAACTCTTCCCAATGGCAGAAGTTAATGAAGCTTCATTTTGAAAATTTATTATGAGAAGTTGAGTGTGTAAATTCACTCAAGTTAGGTATTATTCAAGTACACAAAGTGTAGTTCTTTTATAACTACTGAATATCTTTGGAAATTTTGGTTTGCGGTCATTTATGTATAATGAATGATCCAATCTGGTTTATGATTCATGACATATTTCTATCTGGAATTGACACTACCAGTCCAATCCATATAATACTCCCTGTGATATCTTGACAGTATTTTTAATCTTCGATTTAGGTGATTGTGTATGCCAGGATGAAGTACTATAGCCATGCTAGTTAAAGTACTAACTACCATGGCTAGAGTTAATAAGTATTATTTAAACAATTTGTGTGATAATATATATACTGTAAGTCATAATCATCCAGACTAGAGCTCAGGATTTCACTAGATAACAGTTTTTATTAAATTTGCACAGATACAGCTGTTGCAGAGGACTAACAAGTGATCTATGTCTGAATTTTCTTGATATTCTAATAGCAAAATAAATGAAAAAAGGAATCATGCAAAGATACATGTTATAAAAATCCCCACAACAGAGATGTGAATACATTTCATAAAGAGTTAGAGATCCTTTTCTTACCTATTTTAGTTGCACTGTAAATATTCTCAATGGGGAAAGCACCCCCTAAACTGTAGAGTAGAACCTTCGCGAGTGCTGGAATCAGCTGGGTAGTTGTTACCAACACATTTACGCAGTTACTCCTAAGGTATGGAGGAAACAGGCACATTTGTTTTCTAATAGTAAATGACTTCTAATGGTACAGATTTTAAACGATCACCATGGTTTCCCCATTCCGTAATGCATAGTCTCTGGTTAGCTAACATTTTAATGTATCACTGATACATTCTTAATTTTGCTGCTGATTAGGCAAAGACCTAGAAAGTAACTTGTCCATTAAATAACAACTCCTAAAATAATGGTACATTATTAATATTAATTTACAAACATGCTCTCTGTGGTAACAAATAGTTCAACATATTTTCTCAAAACAAGATGTTATTTAATGCTATATATAGATAAATGACAGAATAAATCATGGTGGAATGTAACAAGACACAATTCTTAATTACTTTTTCAATAAATAAAAATTGATTTTATCTAAGTTAAAAAAATTAAAACTGAACTAACAATGGTTTACAGCACTAAATATGATTTAGAAGTATAGGATCATATGCTTCAGATATATATTGCCATACCACACCCACCACAAAGGCACCCACTATCCTCCACTGTAGTCCATTGAAAGTGTTGACTTTTTAAGTGTAGGGATGTGGATCTGAAATCTAGCTATACCTCTTACACCGTGATAATCAGAGTTATATAATTTATCCCTTAATTATAAACTTTGCATATACTTATTAAATTTGTAAAATACAAATATAAAGAAGAAAATGAAAAACATCAATTTTATTTAATGATCAATGATTAACAGCTCTCCCAATTTTGTGTATTTGTACCCAGAGTTTCCGTTTGTGTATAAATGTTTACCTTATTAGGATAAAAAAATATACATACACACACACATATACATATGCATATAGGTGTATATAGTCATACATATGTTATCTTACTTTTTTATTTATACAGGAGATTTCATTTATGTCATCTCTTTATTATTTATATTTGCCAAAATGTATATATATAAATAAATACATAAAAATAATGTATAGAAACTGTCATGTGGCTGTAACCACAATATTCTAAATTTTAGCTACTTAGATGCCTTTTGATTTTGAAATATTATAATAATTTTGCCTTACATATTTTTCCTACACAATTGATATGTCCTGAGCATATACGAAGATGTAAGCCCACTTTACCTTAACAAATCTAATTTGGAAAAAATATTCTATATATAATCTCTGTAAAACAATAATGTAGGCAATCTCATTTAGCAAAGCTCATAAGATCCTCAAACTAAGTTCATGGAAGAATTAAAAATTTAAGGACTGGGCTTTCCCTGCTGGCACAAAAGGTTAAAGCACCACATTATGAAGCTCTCTGAAGCCACTGAAGCATGAATTCAATCCCTGGCCAGGGAGCTGACCCACATGGTGCAGCATACCTCTTCTGACCCGCCCGCTGCTCCCCTCAAAAATGTACTTTGTCAATCTGCCTGTTCTGCTCCCCACTCTAGCTCTGGTGAATCCTCTCACTCACCACACCTCTGGCCTTGTATCCCAGTTCTTTAAGCATAAATAAATCTTTAAAAAAAAAAATTTGAGGGCTAAAACATTGCTATAGACTGACAATTTAGCAATGGTTTGAATAATTCTCTATTTTTCAACATTCTAGGCCTTTGTGAAAATTATTCATTTATGGTAATACATGTCTCTAACTTAGGAAATTTCATGGTACTTAAATATTCTATTTGTAATGCCTTAATATTCCACTTCCTTTCCTTGTTATACCTTTATTTCTGAAATCACATACATGTGCAGCTGCTGTAAGATTATGAGCTCAAGGACAATCTATATGAAGGGAAAAGACAGCTACCAGATATCATTTACATGTGTAATCCAGAAAAACATAACAAAAGTTGTCAAAATCAAACCAATAAAAAAAACTCTAGCATCTGATAGCAAACTGAGGTAACCAGAGGGTGGTGAGGGAAGGAGTCCAGTGGAACCTGAGGGAGGATTGTGGGGTGCTGGTGGTGGGCAGGGTGTGGAAGTATACATTTGTAGAGCTTTGAACTTCTAAGCCCTGAGCACATACAAAGATGTAAACCCAATTTACCTTACTATATCTCATTTGGCAAAAATATTCTATATATAATCTCTATAAATATAACAATATCTATCAATCTACATAACAGTGTAGGCAATCTCATTTGGAAATGAAGACCTCTCCTCAGCAAAGTAATATTCCCTGGCATTGTCCAAACATGGCAGGACTCAGAGGTCTCAGTTTCCAGATTCCCTGACTTTTGGTCTCCATGGGACTATTTACAAAGATCACAAGCTCACAAGACTGAAAATCCCACTTTCAAACAGTTCTAATTGTTAGAGATTCTGTGCATGGGGCCAGAAGCTCCCTTCTTGGGATTCCTACTCAGCTGTCCTAATTCTCTCCTTTATAGACACAGAGATGTCATTTATTCCTATCCAACATTTCAAACAGTTGAAATTGGTAACTGTGTTCTACATAAGCCTCTCTTTTAGCCTAAACTCCCTGGCTTCTCCCTCGTATGTTCCTAAATCCCTGTGGCCACTTGCATGGACATAGGAAGCTTCAGCACCCACAGCCTCTGTTGGAAAGCGATACTGGAACTAAGCAAAGCACTCTGTTCAGGCTTTCCCAAACTGACCAGAAAGTCACTGACCCCCCAGCTCCCAAGGTGCACTTTCTCCATCAACACAGGTGCTGGTCCTGTCACATAAGTAGACGTGCCTGCACCAGCTGACATTTGTCCTTTTACTTCCCTGTTCTGAGTCCTGGACTTTCCTTTACCCCACCAAGGCTTTTCTGTGTCCTTATTCAATTGATTCTAATATTACCTTTCTATGAATTTTGTCTTATCATAAATTTGCTATGAATACCTTTACTTAGATGTCTAACTCATCATTAAAGCTCAGAAATAAGAGAGTACAAAGATTCATCTATGCCCCCCCTAGATATTACTTTCCAAATTTATATTACTGTAGAAATTCGCGCTTATGGCATATGGTATTAACTAGTTGTAGATCTATTCAATTCTATTATTTCTACTGGGACAGTATTTTACTGCTCAGTTCAAATAACACAAAAATTGTAGGTTTTACAGAAGCTTGCTCTTGCTTTTTGGGGTGCATTTAAATATATATAGTATCTATGTAATCTAAATGACTTTCAGATGTTTTGCTTTTGCCATCATTTCCTATATTTTATTCCCAACAGAGTGCTTTCTATTTTCATTACAAGTTATGTTAGTTTTCTTGACAAATTATCAGTGGTTATGAAGAAAAAAGGGAGAGATGGGATCTCCTGGTTAATTCTAAGAAGCAACATCTTTCATACCCCTTTTCCCTCCTGCATCCCCTACCCCAATGCACAATGAGATTGAAAGTCACTCGAGTCAATGAATTATTATGTCTAAAACAACCTATGAATTATAACATTTTAATATGTTCTACTGTTAGATCTACATTTCAATACAATAAACACAGAAACTTTGGTAATACTACTTACCTAGTACTAATAATTGATAAAGATTTAAGTGCATTTGTAAGCCAGGAGTCTGTCAGACCTTCAATCTCTGCCCTTAACTGCAGCCACGCATCTCTCTTGGCAGGGCCAAGGAGTCCTGCAATACCGGGGAGCAAGGCAGAGTCAAGAAAGGAACATTTCTCCGGAAAACCCATTTTGTTCTCACCTCTGTCTACATAAGTAATTTTTATTCCAGCTTAGATTAAACAGGGAATGAGAGGCTGATATCAACAGTGGTTCTTCAGTTTAAAATTGATTGGATTTTCATTCAACAAACATTTACTGAGCAACTTCTAGATATCATGTACTGGGCTAAACACTGGAGATGACAATGAAAAAGTGGGTCATGATTGTGTAGCTTCATTCAACCTAGAATCAGGCACAGGAGACACCAATTTTAGAGGGGTTTTGACATCTTATGTGCCTGGGTCTATTCCAGAAATCTACATGCAGGTCTGCAGGAGTAGTCAAAGTCTACCTGCCTGGGAAGACAAACCTAGACTTCTGTCTGCTTGAAGCAGTTCATTTTCTTCTTAATCACAATCTTTGCCACTTTGAAACAATAACAACACTGTTATATGCAGCAGTTACAATGTTCTAATATGAGGCTAACACTAGTACCATTATTTTCTTTTGCAAAAAGAAGTCAAGAACTGTGTGTGACACAATTATGGACATGAAATACAGACAGTGGATGAAAACTCCACTGATGCTAGGCTAAGAAAAGAAACAGGCATGCAAATGCTTTAAGTTTTTGTTTTGAGATAAAACAGGATCATGTAAATCCACTAAAAAGGGAAAATAGTTAATGAGTTAAATCATATTGCAGAATGCTGGGAGAACATTTATAGGGAATTGTTCCTTAAATCAAAACTTACAGTTTCTAACAAGTCTCACTTGTTCTTGATTTTGTATAAAGAATATAATGCATCAGAGAAAATGAACTCTTGTGTTAAAGTTTTAAAGATATTTGATTATTAGCAATCTTGTAATTTTTAAAGTAATTTTAATAATCCTTCAAGAGCATGTCATACTTGAGTGATACAAATTAACTCAGAATATCCCAAAAAGGATATTTATTTTAAAAATTAAACATATTACTCATAATCTATTTTAAATAAAAATCTATTTAATTTAACCAAAAAATCTTGTCTACAGTGAATTAGGAAACTTGAGTTGTTTCTCTAGAATGCATAGTAACTCAGTAGCCTGCAGGGATTGATTTCTCATCTGAAAATGAAGGTTTCCCATATTAAACTTCCTTTTGGATCTCACACTGTTTTACTGTTGTCGTGCAGTTGTTGACGACCTGTATAACAACTACTATGTGACTCTAAGCTGGTGAGAAATGGGTGTGCAAGGCGAAGACACACACTGCTTCCGCTGCAGAGACTGTACTGGCCTTTGTCATACAAACATAAACAGACATTTTATTTATTATAGCGTATTCTATGACATAAGATATGCATATGCAATGTATAGTATGCACACATATATTTAGCTATATCATTTCATGTGACACTGGTTTATGATCCTCATTCTTCCTTTTCCTTTTATTTTAAAAAAACCAAACAAACAGGGTCCTCCCTGGTGGCACAGCAGGTTAAAGCACAGCACTAGGAAGCAAAAGCCATTTCAGCCTGAGTTCAATTCCTGGCCAGGGAGGTGACCCACATGGCGTGGCAGACCTCTCCTGACCTGCTCACTGCTCCCCTCAGCAATGTACGTTGTCAATAAACCTATTCTGCTCCCCACTCTGTCTCTGGTGAGTCCTCTCACTCCCCTGCACCTCTGGCCTATACCCCAGTTCTGTATGCATAAATAAATAAATAAATACTAAAAAATAAAACAAAAAACCATAGGGAAGAATCTTCTGTGATCTTCTATCTAATCTTAGGATTTAGTTTATTTAAAATTAAACCTAATAGTGGAGACCATCAACAATTAGTGTATTAGGAAGTACTTTGTTATGTTGGTTTTGCTATCAAAGGTCTTGATAGCACCTGTAATAGATGAGTGACTCAGAGGCTGTTTTATTATTTACAACAGGTTATTTGACTCTTGAAAATCATAATTATCGTTACCTCTCAATGGGAAAGATACACTATCAGAGAACATGTGGTTTTTAAAGGGCCAAAGTAGACTGCTGCAAGTCTTTGAAATTACAGAAAACACTGTTTATAATTACTGCTGACAGGTTCTTAGAGGGTAGTGATTGCTAAGGACTGGCGTTCTTCTCTTCTTCCCTTTGGTTCTTCACTGACAGCCTCCTAAGCTCCAGCTGTAGAAGCTTCAACTAAATACCCTGCTGAAAATCTTGACCAAACATCTGGGTGCAAAGAATGCCCTATTCCCAGGAGGGAGCTGCCCATCTTATTTTATAGTGAATTACTTTCCCCACAACTCTAAGCAAGTTAAACTTCTGTCTCACTGTAGTTCAGCATGAACTTATGGTAATTTCTTTTTGAGTAGGGCAGTCTCTAACACAAATCACGGAATACAGTTCAAAATCTCCTGCTACCTACAATGTTTTTAATAGATTAAAAAAGCCACGCATACCTCCAACATTGTTCTTGTAGGTGTTGTATAATTCTTTTACTCTTCTGTAACGAAAAGCCAACTTCCTCATCCAGTCAACCCCTCCTCTTACACCTGTTGGCAAACAAAGGTTTGCACTACTTGCAGCTGCATGGAAGCCATCAGTTGCAAAACTGTAGGTACTGCAACACCCAAAATACATTAAAAAGAAATAAAAGAAATAATTACATGTGCAAAACTCCATAGCTGAATTTCTGTAGGAAAGAGCATACTGAACTGAACGGCTTACCTTAAGTCCTGTCCATTATCATCAGAGGAAACATCATCTATATGAACTTGATCACACTCCTGTTAAAAACATTGAAACGTTATTTATTTCTTCTTGTTGATGCCGAGAAATCAATCTTTCTGCCTGTTCAGACTATGGTCAGCAGATGGCAGCATCTGCCCATCCCGCCCACCATCCAGCCCTGGAAAGTGGCACCATTTTTACTTACAAGATCTAAATCCAGATAAATGTCATGAAAATGGACCTGGAAACATGAGGCTTTGAGGGTTTCTTTACTAAAAGTAATCTTAATCTTAAAATTATGGAAATTCTTTGGAATTTTTAGAACAGCTTGAATTTATTTTTAACTATTTCTGTTGTGCATGCTTAAATACGGAAACACAGCTAATCTGAAGGTACACTCATCTTTGAATACCTCAGATGGTTGCTATCATTTATCATTTGTTGAGCCACAAAATTTCTATGACGTTCTGTATTTTGCTAGGTGACATATTATGAGAACAATGTGATTATTTTTAAAATTTTGTCCTTTTGATATAATAGATCAAACTAATGACATAGAAGTCACTGTTTTCTTTTGTTCAATGAACAGTTAAACTTTCATGAATATTTAAAAGAAACAGAGAAATAATGCAATTTATCATCTCAAATCTGCTACAAATAGAGGAAAGTAAAGCGGAGTTCAGTTGTCTTAAGTTTTTAGTGTACACATATCAAATGGTAGATATGGAGAAGAATTCAATTATTCCCTGCTGTTCTAAGATCCCTTTTATATCTTCAAATAATCTGCAAAGTTATAGTGAAATAGTACGTTACTGAAGGTGGAATCTGGTAGTGTATTTGAAGTATGTGGTTCTTATTAACCTCAGGATGAAATATGTTGCGTCTCTTTTACTCCCTTCCAATTATTTCAATCATATTCAGATTCTGATTGTATACATGGGACTCATGATTCAAAACCAATTTAAAAAATCATTAAATTTGAAAATAGGGTTCTGTGTTGAAATTTTTTTTTTTTAGCTACCATTATATTCCTTATAGGACTTTGAACTATGTGATTATGAAATATTTCGTATCTCACCTCCAATTCTGCACACAAAATATGGGATATCCTATTGAGAATGAGATGGTTGAAGAGGAAACAGCTGACTTAGAATTCTTTCAAGATGCATTTAATGACTGGTTTAATCAACACAATTTTGGTACATTACTTGAATATTAAGTTACTGTTAAAGGTTTACACAGACTATATGATATTTACATACTATGTTTCTAAATTACGGGGGTTTTGTTTTCTAATAAATCTTTACCTACATTCACAAGTAAAGAAGGGTCTCAAGACGTTTCTGAAGTTCACCTGAACAGAACTTCAGGCCCCACCTGGCCTTATCACTCAATCCTTGTTGAATAAAAGGCAGAGGTGTAGACAATAGAGACTAACAGAATTACCACAACCGTTTACATTTTCTACACAAAGCTATAATGCTAAAATGTAATAATATTCTGGATGGTTAGGACTGTAAGAAAAGATTTATATCAAGAGTGAAGGGGAGAGTGAGAGCACAGTAGGAGCTGAGGCCAAGAGAGCCGTGAAATCACAGGCATTTGTAAAGTTCTTCTCCATTTTCAGTGAGTATTGGTTGAAAGGAGAATAGCCCAGGCTTGAATCAAAGGAGGCATTGTGCTGCCAGAAAAATCTCAGGGAAAAGTAATGCAGGCAGCAGTAGTAAGCTATTGGATTGGGCTCTAAAGGAAAATTGGAGAGATTTAACCAATTAGCATAAAAGTTCGGGAAAAAAATCTGAATATGAAGAAAATAAAGTCAAACTAGACAACAAGGATTATTTCTTATTTAGAGATGGTGACATTTTTGGTAAGTAGATTGAATTGAATCACTATGGAAGTGGAATCACTAAAGGTGATCATTCTACTGAAATGCTAAGCTCTTTCATCATGTAAATTAGTTTAATGTCTCTTTTACAATAAACTAATGATATGAAAAAAAAAGTCAATCAAAATCTTTGAGCATTATCCTCGTCATTAGAAGCCAATTCTTTCTTTAATAGCTCCTCATCTTAAATTTTAGAGAAATTCCTCTGACTATTCAAGTATTAACTCACATGATTAATTTGTACATTTTGCCCCCAAATTTAGTTTATTACTCCTGAGGACATCAGTATATCAAACTTATTGGACCATGAGCTCCATATTTGGAGTCAGGTTTTGACATTTCTCCAAATGGAACTTCTCTTTAAATTTATGCCTAGTTAACTAGGCTTGTTGACTCTGGCCTCTTGCCCAAGGATTATAGTCCAGTGAAAAAGAGCCCGTACTTCAATCACTCACAGTTTTAGAAAAGTTGAAATAATTTTCTTCATTTAGTTTTCACTCAGATAAACCTTCAAAATTCATTTTGATCAGAAATTGACAAACTAAAAATGGCGCAGTGCTTTGGCTTTAACTCATTTCAATATGAGAACTCAAATATCTGGAGTAATTCTAGGGCTAATCTTAAATTCTGTAAATTTGTTTTATAAGGTAACCACAAAGTTGTCACTGGTCTTTATTGTTATAATCCACAGGAGTCTTCTCTCACTTTCATGAGTCCAAACTCCCAGATGCCTTCTTTTCTGGAAGTTATTCTAACTGAAATAACATTTTATTTCAACTCTGAGCATTCTCTTCTTAGGGGACTAGTGTGGGCATTTGCCTTCTTTGCAGTTGGGCGGGATAGGGAAGTGTCTATTTTGAGGATTTAAGTTTGTATCTTTTAAGGAATTGTGTGAGAACAGCTGCTGCTGCATATGTTGCAGTGTCTATTGAAACATTCTATCTCAAATTAGATTTTTAGGCTAAGAAGACATCCTAAATACACAGGGGAAAACACCCACACTAATGACAGAGTTATTCTCTTGAGGAATTTTCCTTTCTGTCAGTAGAAATCATTTAATAGCACTTATGTAGTTCATGACAATCTTTGCTTTCAAACGGTTTACTGAAATAATTGGATAAAAGTAAAGTAGGCTTTCTAAATTGGATACAGAGGATAATGGATATGTTTGTGATGATACTGAATGCTCCTGAAAGCTCTACTATGTGGATTTTACTAGTTTTAGTGATTACTTATTTCACTTAAATCAGTAATCAGCACCTGCATTTCCTTGGGTACTTCATCTGGACATACATGTGTGCGAGCTCCATGCATATGTGAGAACATGTTATGAACATTCAATAAATTGATATGCAGAGGCTTAATTATTTCATTGATTATAGTACTGTTATATGGTAAATTTTAGTGTTGGAATCAAATAAAATTTTTATCAAATTCCAAAATGTAACTAAAAGTTACAATCACAAAGGAGAAAGTCACTACTGGTATATTCTCAGTTACTATTTCTACCAGTGATCTTGCTGGGTGTTTTAAAAATTCATTAAAAAAATTTAGAATGCAGTTTCTAATTCAAAATAAAAATTCACCATAATTGATAACATTCTTCTGATTTGTTAATAGTCATGTCATATTTGCTAAAGGTATTTGCAAATTCATCACTTGTCACTTTCACTTCCTTTAGTGATTATTAAAAGTTGAGGTATAAATTTATTCCATCTGACTTGTAGTGTGTCACTAATAGAGCTAAGGGGTCATTTATTTCTAGTAAAAATAATTAGTGACATGAAATAAAACTATAAAATTTGGATAAAACCATATACAACTTCTTTCATTTTGTCTTTTGCAAGTTTGACAGGATTAATAATCTGAGAATTTACTTTAGAATGAGACTATTCATTTTAACCAAAAGAAAAAAATCAAACTAAAAAATTATCACCATATATAAAATGTAAATCCACAAAAGGTTAAAAGTGTATTAGACAATACTAAGTAGCAGAGTTAATTTAAATCAGATTTTTGTACTTTCTTATTATCTAAAACTGAAAAACTTGCTTAGTAATACTGATTTTTCACATTGTCCATTAATGAAAAAAAACCCTCTTTTAAATAAACATTAATTGCATTATCAGTATAAACAATGACTCATTGCAGGGAAAATAACACAAAATACTATTGCACAGTTTCAACAACAAACATTTATAGGACATACTGAACTATACATTTTTACTCACATCTCAAATTTAACTAAAATTGAATTTAAGCCCTTGTCAAGTTTAAAAACACACTTAAGACACTGGCTAATTTGGCTTTTATTTCTAACATACTTCTCTTTTCTTTTTTTAGAATAGTATGGGAGCAAAAGCAAATGCTGTTGAATCCAAGAGACTCCAGAGTTTCAAATTCTAGTTCTACTACTTAGATAGCAGATTACCTAATTTTAAAATAAACACACAATAATCACACTTATTTCAAAGTTTGCCAGTTAATGAGAAGTCCAATATGAAATACTGAAACAAGATCAAGATCACTAATACAAAATTTTCATTTATTTACATGATTATGGATAAACATTTTTATTCTGTTGTGGAACTGATTCTATTATTACTCTATTGAGATGAAAAAAATTTAAAAATCCCATTTGAAAAAAAGAGAAATCTCTATTTCCACATAGCTATGCTTGACTGAGTAATTTTATCCATTTTCTGAGCTACTCAGTTATTTCAAATGTTATTTTCTGAACATCTAAGTGGCTCAGATCATTGGCACCCAATATACCTTATCAAAGTGTTTATTCAGTTAATTGGGAGCTATTTTGGGGTGGGGTGGTGCTTTGGAGGACAGGAGGACTGATAATGTCTAATGTAAAATTACCTATGATTGGGCCCTTCCTGGTGGCGCAGCGGGTTAAAGCACAGCACTGAGAATCTAAGGCCGCTTCCTCATGAGTTCGATTCCCACCTGCCCCGGAGGTGACCACATGGTGTGGCAGAGCTCTCCTGACCTACCCGCTGCTCCCCCCAGCAGTGTACTTCCTCGATCTGCCTGTCCTGCTCCCCACTCTGTCTCTGGTGAAGCCTCTCACTGCCCCTGAGTCTCTGGCCTGTATCCCAGTTCTGTATGCAAAAATAAATAAATCTTTAGAAAAAAAAATTACCTATGATTTACAAAATTTAATGGCCCAGGATTTTTTCACCAGTAGTCTGTGACTTCTATCCAGTGACTAATCAAAGGAGTATTTTGGTGAGTAAGCTGCTAATACCAGAGGGGCCAAATGGACTGTGATTTAGACTGTGGGAATATCAGGAGTAGAGCAGATACATACAGGAAAGGACAGCAAAGAAGACCTTCTCTTTCTGAGACAGTTTGTTTAAATATGTGCCAGTCCATACATAGAACTCATTAACATCATTCAGCTTTATTTATATTTATAGATGCTATTTTCCCGTGGACAGTAACTTTTATGTTCTTTTAGACTAAATTTCTATCTTTCTGTTTTCTGGGAGTTTTCTACATATATAGAAACCATCTAAACATTTTACATCTTTTAAAATCTTACCTCTAAATCATTAAAAAATAAATGTGTATCAGCAAGATTAAAAATCATTTCCTCCATTCGGAGTCCAAGGGTTACAGCCATGGGGGGGTCCTGAAAAGAAATGAAGACCTCATGAGGCAAAATTTCAGCAACACAGTCACTTTGAAAATTATCTTGAGTGTATATTGTTGTGGTAGTGGAGAGTATAGCAGGATTTTTTAACCTAAGTTTCAAGAGATATTGCAGTTATCTGAAAAGAAAGCCAAGTGGTTACTTGAGACATATGAATGGTACAGTTAGATCTTGAATTTACAGGCATTTGTACAAACAGACAGAAGACTCAGGATACATTTTTATGGAAGCCATTTGTTCATGAGAGCAGGAAGACAAAAGCAAAGTAATTCATATATGACCCAGTTGACATATAGCATTTGGAAAGTCTTTTGGAGAAAAGTGTTTGGATAGAGTATTGAAGAATGAAGCAGGCTTGATAAAAAGAAGCAAAAAATATGTTCTTTTAAGGATACATAATGATGACAGATAATCAGAGTAGGAGATGGAGACTAGTAGATCTACCGATAAGCATAGGAGCTGAGCTGACAATGTTGTTTGGAGATGGAAAATGAAGGGCTGGTAGAATATAGTGAAATTACCAGCTAGTTATTAATGGTATTCTGATCAACAGACAATATTTATCTGAATATGTCAAGGTTTGTCTAATCTGCATTTGACAAAGTTGTAGAGGAAAGGAAGGGTTAAGAATGACTAAAAAAAGCATTCACTCAGTAAGCATACTGTAAATAGTAAGTATTGCCCGGCTTGCTCAGTCAGCAGAGCATGAGACTCTTAAATAGTAAGTATGTATATATATATATATACATATATATAAGTTTAATGAAAACAAAGGGATTAATAGAGAGAAAGAGATTCAGTTTTTATTTACAGAAACCAATATGTTAAAAAGAAGAACTTGGGAATTTAGAGCCTGGCACTTCACCATTATTAACTGCACCTGAAAGCCTGACATCAAGAGGTGTAAGATCTTTAGAAATAAGGAGAATTTTGGGATCGGGATAGAAAAAAAAAACAAACATTGTACATAAAATCATCAAGGTTAGTGAACTAAGGGATAATGGTGGTAAGACTGTAGATACAGAAAACAGAAAACCTAGAAAAGACAAATCCTCAGACTTTAAGACAAGAATGGGTGTTAGCAGGGAGAATATGGTTTCTAATAAAGCTTACAAGTCTAGAAGGATACTATTGATTTTGGCTGAGATGTTATTTTGGAAGACCTTAGAGGGTGATTTGGGTTGAGTGGCTGGGCCTGGAGCCAGATTGTCGGGATTTGAGGAGCGAGAACCAACATTGTGTTTTCAATGCTCTAATAAATGGGATTTCAAGAAATGTATTTAAACTTGTAAAAATACAATGCAAAAATATTACTTGACTTTACAATAAGTATATGTAGCCTGTACTCACATATACCCCTAAAGTGATTCCACTTGCATGTAGAAACCCTTTATCATTCCACATTATACCACAAAAACCAATTTTCTTCCTATATTTTCCTTCCTTAATGCTTTGAGAGTAAAAGCATTTTTGCAGTATCAGCCTCATAATGTGCAGTGATTAAAACCTAGTGAATAGGATTTGAGTGTGAAGAAGAGAGACCACTGAAGTGTGTTGAGCAAAGCTCTGACCAGAGGTGTGAGAAGATGAAGATTGAACAATAATATTAAGTAGGTCTCAACCTAGTTTTCTAATTGTTTTTATCTCTCTCTTAGAAATTGCTATGGATTTCATAACTAGAGATTCTCTTCTTCAAACAGATGTTCTGTGATGGCATCCTGGGAGTGTGGCATCCAGTCAATTTGACTCTGCTACTAGATTCATCGGTCTTCTGGAGACAGGATCATTTGGTGCAACATACCCACAGACCAAATAAATTCCATCTTAGCCAATAAATATTCATTTGATAAGAAGAACAAAAATGGTAAGTGCCTATTCAGTGTCTCAGGGAATTTCAGAACCTACAGGGATCCTTTGCATTGTTTCCTTTAAACATAAAATTCTCTTTTTTTATAATTTCTTTCTGTTGCTTATATTGTTATTGAAAGAAAACCTCTGAAGGTTGAATAATTTAAAAAATATATACATTTGTTTTGTTAACAATTCTTATTTCTAGTCTCTGTCTCTATCTCTGGGAAGTGAGGGGGTTAGTTAAACTGAGGGCATAGAAAACTTGTAAATATTCTGTCTAGTCATGGGATCATGAACAGAAAGTCTATAGAAATATCAGGAAAAATCAAATGTAATTATAGCATGAAAACATATAATTCTATTAGTGATGCTCTGTGCTTTTGAGGAATGTTCACTGATGCAAGACAATGAGACTGAGCTCCACTCTACTCCGTTATGTTTCTGATGATTCCTGCCCTAAAGATATATATTTCAGAGGGAGGTTCAGCAATGTCTTATTTAAAAGATTTTCCTTTTTTGAGAATTCACTGGCTAAGGTCTTATCCTACGATTTGCCAATTTCTCTTTAAGTTTTAAAGAAAATTATTACATTTCTTATATTCATGCCTAACATTCTTTTCACTTACAGATCACATTTATGGGGTTGTAAGAAAACACACTGTTCCTCTTTGATTGTAACTTTCATTGATTCCATGCTTTTGAAGCACATAACTTTCTATGCTCCCTGAGAGTGATAGGAAGGCCCATGAAAAATGCATTTTGTGCATCTGATAAGCATGCAAACAAATCCAACTTTTAAGAAACCAACAGGAATTCTCTCACCAGCAGGCACACACAACACAGGGTGAAATCTCTGAGCAGCGCTGGGAATGCAGTCCCGTCACTAGAGGTCTGTCCATTTGTTTTTTAAGCTATGGAGATTCCACACCACCACTTGACAAGAGCCAGGACTTAGTAAGCATTTTGGCAAAATATCATTGGCTGACTGGGAAAATTTAGGTTTGAGGTTTGCTGGAGTGAGAACTAGCTGCATTTTACTCAGGTTTCCAGAGAGCAAGGCCTGTTGAAAGGAAGGTGTTTTGGTTGTCATGCCAAAGTCTGGCCCAGATGGGCTAGGGGCAGTCATGTCACAGGCCAAGGAAAACTACACTTTAAGAAGAGGTGGTGATCTTGTTTCTGAGAGAACATCTAGTGAAGGTTTTCTCTCAAATACTAATTTTCCTTTCTTTCCTCCCAACTTACTAAGTCACTGGGACAGCTAATTCAAAGTAAGCAGACTATAGTTCCACTTTTTTCCCCCTGAGCTAAAGGACCCACAGATGTAAGAATCAAAGACAGATGACCGGGAATTTGGTGGCTGTAGCCTCCGCAAGGCCTCTGTAACATTGAGCACCCTCTGCCTTGCCAGACTACTTCAAAGGAATGCCAGAGCCTGCAATTCCATGGTTTTATCAGGCATTTGAGAGTTAAACATACTTCTGGATTGAACCCCAGTTTTATACAGAGATGTTTGCTCATTTTCATTAGATGTTTGTAGAATTATGGGCACCTTATGAATCAAGAGTTACTGCCTTTTTCAGCTTAACTGTACTGAGTGTTGAGTTTAGGGTCTGAAATGAAGTGATAGCAAACACTTGGATAGAGGAAAAAAGTGGGATAATAAACACAATGACAGGGTTTTGTGGAAGCTCGGATATTATACATGTATTGTAGTTCCAACAGGTTCAAAGTGTCTACCACAGAGCTCAATATATGACAAAGTGAACTTCTGCCAACTTGCTCTGTGTACTGCTCTATTAAAATACTGAAACTATTCTCAAGACATTTTGTTTAATGAGTTTTGAAAAAGTGAGAGAGAGACAGAGAGGAGAAAGATGAAGAAATGAATAACACTTCACCGTTAAATGTGGGATTCTAAGCCAGATGTTCCCAGTGTACAACCGAATCGGGATCAAGGATGGCGCTTCTCTATATCAAAATGCTAACGCCTATTAGTTGTGTTAGCACAGAGCATAAATTGGAGCCAGACTGTCTGACGAGGGCCTCTGCCCTGCACTGGGCCATCAGCTGGAATCCCTCCTCTAGGGACTCAATGTAAAAATATCTCAGGAGAGGCAGCGATTATGTATTTTTAACGAAATAAAGCACTTTTTTTTTTTTAAGAATAAAAAGAAGAACTCAAGTGCTTGGAGCAGTTACTCCTTTGGGGCCTGAAGCACATATTAGACTTGTGCACACTAGGCAGAGCATATGCAAGTTCATTACAGAACAGGGAAGAAAAACTAGTCCCATGCAACTAGCCGAGTCTTTTAGAAAACATGAACTGTTTGAATCAGTGACAAGAAATGAAAGACTCTTCATTATGAATCAGAAGGGAAATTTTACAATTGACATGTGTGTCTCTGATAGACAAACAGCAGAGTTGAAACATTCTCAGGGGGAATTGGAGAATGGCTTCAGGAACATTTTTTCATTTAGCACATATTTACTGAGTGTCAGATGTGTTTAAATTCTAGGCAGAGAACAGAGGATCAAATAAGTAAAGTCCCTGTTCCTGTTGGTGCTTATATTACTACTGTCAAGACATCTGATAACCGAACAATAAAACAAATAGATATGTAGAATTCAGGTGGTGAAAAAAATCATGATCACAGGCTGTGGGGAATGACAGTGGAGGGTCATTTAAAGAAGGTACAGAATCTGGAGAGGAAACTGAGAAGGAAGGGAGCAGGATGGAGCCAGGAGGAGGCTTGAGGGAAGTACATGGAACAGGGAGACATGTGAAGAAGCAGCTCTTGTTTCTTCGCCCTGGACTGATTGAAACAGATGTGGGTGAGAGACCCATGGGGAGGTTGACTATGGCAGTGTTTATCTTGATTTTGATTTTACTCTTTTCCTCCTAGACTGTCTGGCCATTTCTGACCCTTTTCTATAGGTACCACCAGAAGGTGCTTTAGACTTGTGGTGGGCTTTTAGGCCTTGCTTTGGGTGAATCCCTTTGTGTGGACTTGGGTAACTTTGAGTGTTTCATTTAGAATCTAACTTCTTTGTCTTTTCTGTATTGCACACTGATTGTATTAAAGTTCATTCCCATTAAAAAAATAAAGAAAGACGGCCTTCCTTGGTGGTGCAGCAGGTTAAAGCACAGCACTAAGAAGCTAAAGACACTTCCGCATGAGTATGATCCCTGCCTGCCCCAGAGGTGATCCACAAGGCACGGCAGAACTCTCGTGACCTACCCGCTGCTCCCCTCAGCAGTGTACTTCGTTGATCTGCCTGTTCTGCTCCCTACTCTGTCTCTGCTCCCCTCTCACCATCCCTGTACCTCTGACCTGTACCCCAGTTCTGTATGCATAAATAAATAAATCTTTAAAAAAAATTAAAAAAAAAGAAAGAAGGTATATACAAGGCCTTTCAGGAGGTGAAAAGTAGAGGGTCAGAGCTGTGGGGAGGTGAGGGAGCTGGCCATACACATGGGGACATGGGGTTTATGCAGAGAAGCATGAGTCCATTGTGTGTGGAACAGTGTGAGACAGTGACCTATGTCGGGGAAGAGAAGTGAAACAAGTACTTTAAGAAAGAGACGGTGTTCAACTTGGTGAAATGGAGATGAGAGGCCCCAGCAAGATGACCACAAAGACCTACTCAATTTGGCAAGAAGCTCATTCCTTGTCAAATTGAAAAAGGCATTTGACTGGCAAGTTAAGGAAGAGCAGAAAAGCATGGAAGCTACTGGAAATTGGACTTAAAAGGCTTTTCCAGCAATGGGACTATCACAGGATATAGGCAGTAGGAATAATTCAGAGGAGTAGGAAACAGGAGAGCCAGGGGGTAGAAAGGTCATTTCAGACATAAATTCCTTGGGTACATGAGAGGGCCTAGAGCTTGGGCCTGGCTGGAGGTACAAATAGGAAGCAGAAAATGTAGTTACAGTGCAAAGATGGGGTTTCCTTTCATTTCCCGCCTCATTCTCTCCCTCTCTGACAAAAGAGGAGTTCTATGCAGAACTGAAAGGAGGTTTTAAGGTCTGAAGGGAGTTTGAAGAGGTTTGATACAGTCAGTGAAAAGGATTAATGTAGGAGTGCTGGAGATGTGACCACAGTCAACGTGTGAAGTCCACGTGGAAACTGGATGCTTTTTGTGAAGTAAGACTAATGGGAAAAAAAGTGGAAGAGCATGAAAATTCAGGCAAAAGTGGGGTTACAGTGAGCGCAGTCCAGGGTTGAGATACGATTTCTAAGGCTGAAGCTCTCAAATTCTACCATATGGGAGAAACACTGGGGGAGCTTTTAAAACAGGCCACATTTTGCCAGTTAAATGAGATTCTCCGAGGTAGGACCTTTGCATCAATCATTTCATAGCTTCCTTAGGATTCCAACATACAAACAGGACAAAGAATCAGCAGATGAAACTCTTGCTACTCAGAGTGCAGATACCAAGGGGAGCACTGGTCTCCCCTGAAACTTGTTAGAAAGGCTAAATCACAAACCCTACACCCCAGGCCTAATGAAGCCGAACCCATACTTTAACAAATTCTCCAGGGATTCATACACATATTATTAAAAAGCCTCGGACCTAGAGTTTTCTGAAGAATGTCTGCAGCAGTTAGCACATACAGAGCTGACATGGCTTTCTGGATTTCCAGGAGCTAAGGTTCTGGGTGTTCCAAGGAACTCCAAGGCATACTTTCTTGGCATGAGGCATTAGAAATAGCTGTAAGTTATGAGTACAAGTGCATTTTACCTGCGGATTTAAATTCTCCCATGGTCTGTCCTGGCCGTATATCCCCTCCCAGCTGGGGAGCTGGTAAAGCTAAAAAACTGACCCAATTTTGCTTTGGCTTAAAAGGAGTCCTTCGGAATCCAAGTATACAATGTAAAAATCACATTTGCAACTGAATGTTAGACAATATTAAGTAATCAGAAGACATGAAGGGGGCTTCACAAAATTTATCGAATCCGCGGTAACTTCCATTATGTTAACACTGCCAGAAGCTTGTTCCAAGTCATGCTTCCAATGCGATTAATTCCCATCGCTTCCTATTAAGTTATGCTGATTATCCTTCGGTGACATGCATGGTAAAGCAGCACTTATCTTCATGACTATCCTAAAAGTTTAAATGTAGCTGATGTTATTTCAGCTTTCTACGTGTGTGGGTAGATTATTGAATATAAAAGTAATTAATTGGCTTAACCTGATGAACACATTATTTCTCCAGAGTTGCTCTTATATAAGTAAGAGCTTGCCTAAGATAAGCAAGTAGTTTGGGAAGCAAGAATTTCAATTTCTTGTTATAAGGCACCCATTTATTTGTCCTTCAGCTTTTCCCGGACGAGGGCTATTTCCTTTGCATCCTTACTGTGGGATAACTTTAGAGAATCATGGCTTCATTGCACAAGACTCCACAATAAATCAAGCCCCTAAAGTATAATTTATCCAGCTCTTTTCACCCCTCCTCTCTCAAAAGGGAATCACTGCAACTTACAGATAAAAATAAGATACACAACTAATCAAGGAATAGGAATAATCTTCCTAAGCTCTACCAGATGATGGATGATTCCTGGTCTAAGTTCTGCCAAATTTATAAACTCCGATTTGAGAGTTTTACAGTGCTGAAAACTACGTGCCAACTGGCACTCAGCTGCAAAGCCCATCAGTGCTTTATAGGCAGCAGAACTGAAAGAACGACACCCTTCATTAGCCATCACGGTAAACATCCAGGAAAAGCTCTGCTTGAGCATGTTATGTTAACAACAGAACAGTCAAAAAGTGATAACATATCAGGGAGATTTTGGGAAAATTCACTGTATTAACTTATTATAAATGGGGTTTATGCTTGCAAAAATTCTTTTTTAGTTAAAATACAAAAATTAGTTTTATGGGGAAACTGAGTAAAATGAAACTCTTAAATTATTATATTCTATTAATTTTGTTATTACAAGATGTGGGGAAAAATCATGGGATCTGAAGAATATGGGATTAAAAGCATGTTAAAGACACGTGGGGTCTGGTTGGCAATGTTGCTTCTGAGCTAGCTGTGTACTAAGTACCAGTCACATAGGGAAGGCTGGGAGATGACAAAATCACATTTAGACGGGCATCAAAGGGCCAGGGGCACAGCAAGAGTTCACAAATGGAATTTGTTGTCACCTCTATGTTTACTGGGTTGAGGCAGGGAGGAGTAGGATGCGTGAGAGAAAGAGGGAACAGGAGGTATCGCAGGTAAGTGTGATCATTTCAAGTTAGTTTACATTTCAACATCTGTATTAAAGCCATGTTCATTGCATTTTAGGCCACTTCAGTCATGATAAGAGTAAACTGACTTTCTGCATGCCTGAAAGATCTGCTTTAACCTTTTCTCATGTGGGGAAAATACTGTGTATTTCTACTAACGATTCTCTGGCCTGAAAGATAGAAGATAATATTCAGAGCTGACCATTACTTTTACATGTTTATATAATCTCATTTAATCCATCCAGGAAGTATTTTCAGATAAGGAAGCAGGCTCAGAAGTTAAATGATTTGGCCTAAGACACATTCAGACACGGGATTTCCTTCCAACATCTAGTCTTACCCTTCAGCTCGATTACTTATTGACCTACTGTGTTCTGAGCAATCTCCAGATTGGAAGAGTGGTGGATGGGATTGACCGCATCAGGGAAATGGGACATTGTTGGCTCTGGTTGGTGCAAAGGAGGGGTTTAACTGCCCACTGACATCTAGGCATGTCCAAGAAAAAGGGGACACGGTACTTGCACAGGGCCTTGGTCAGAACACCACCCCTGACATCCCGAACAAGGGGCTGGGGAAAGTGGCCAGAGCTGCACGGTCATTCCCAAGCCTTTCAAAGAGAGTGAGGCACATGGGCTCTCTCTTTCACGGGGATGGTGTGGAAGGCAGCTACTCCACTAGCAGCAGACATTTGTGGGCTCCCCCATCCACAGAGGGGGGAACCCTGAACACAGCAGCAGCAGGGTACTGTCACCCCACCCCTCCACTATAACCAGCTCCTGTAGTTCTAACTCCACCTTGCACCAATAGGTAGCTGGTCCCTGTCCCTCTCCTTTTACACTGTTGGTTAGAATGGATTCCTTTTTTTCCCATCTTGCTGCACCAAAGGCCCCTTTTGTTTAGTTTGTGGAGGTGAGTAAAAACTATGGAGAGAGGTTCTGGCTCAATAGATAGTTTTTAGAACCTCTACCCCAGTAACATTATGTCCCAACCACTATATCTGTTTTATATAAAGAGCTGAGAAAAAGTAGTATGAAAAACATTGACCTCTGAAAATGTACATTGTAGAAACAAGATTGATCTAAGAAATATAAAGTTCTGAAGATCTGATATTACCAGTTTTAAGCTTAGCTAACCTTTAATTGTATAAAGGTCTTTTTAAAAGTATTATCTTTTCCTTATAAATATTGGTGCTGGTCACTTGCAGTGAAGTTTTTCTGAATTGCCAAAATGACTTTATTTAGTCAATCCCCAAGGGCATTACTGAAGACATTAGGGAACTAATTAGGGGTTAAACACGGTCATAAAAGGACTCTTTACTGTAATACATCTAAGGTTCCTTAATATTATATGCACTGAAAGGCCATTAAATGCAAGAATTCCCCAAATATATTTGATCAAGGATCTTTCCATGGAGACGATCAATTAACATATCCCAAACTAGTTTTCCCAAGAAGAAAGTTGGGAAACACTCATCTCCTAGTTCTTAATTCATGGCTCATCAGTTTTATCTGGGAATTTATTTCAAATGTAACATATGGGCCCAACACTATATCTACACTATAGGACCCAACTGTTCGTGTTTAAAAGCCCTGTGGGCGACTCTGACACATTCTAAAGTTCTTGAAGCCCTGGTCTAGCCTTAGCCACCACTACACCTCACTAATAGCACAGCAAACTCCTAAATGATCTACTGTGTCCACCTGTTCTCCATTCTCCACACAGCAGCCAATGATAAAACATCATGTCCTGACTCAGCCTAACCTTCCAATGCTCCCACTATATCGGAGTAAGCTCAGTGCCTTCTCCCTCCCTTTCCTGCCCTGCCTACTTCTCTTTCCTGACTTTGTGTTATTCTCTCCTTTATTTACAGCCTTCCAGTATACTTCTTCATATTTCAGGAAAACTGGAAGACTGCTCCTGCCTTGGGTCCCTTCTGTGCCCGTGGACTGGAATGCTTTCCCTCCTCTTTCTTTTCCCCTTCAATACAGGGCTAGCTCCTTACTAGTCCAGGCCCCAGTATTAATACCACCTTCAGTCATAGCACCAGTTACTTTCGGTAGCAGCTAGTTCTACAGTCTTCAAAGCAATTACCGTTATCTATATGATTTTGTCAGTTTGCAGACTTCCTAAGCAAATCTGTGCAGAAAGGACATATTTGTTAGATGACTAAGTCTAGTCTAGTGGTGGTGGGGGGCTCTAGTTCAGCATTCTCACTTATAAGAAGACCCAACCTGCTCCTTGTCACCTTCAAAGGACCCCCTCTGCCACAACGTGGTCCCCAGCTTCACAAGACAGCCCCACTTTGGCTCCCTTTATTTAGTTACTTCTCCATATGCCAAGATATTAATGTCTTAATGGCTAACGGGTGGTGCTAGATCTTTTCTTGACATTAATAAAATTTTTACTGATCAGATGATTTTTAAAAATACATAAATAAAAATTCAATAAATAAGTTCATGTACATGGTTTTCCATGACATTCAATAGGGTATTTTCATTTTAATTAGAAAAAAATAGAGCCCCAAGTCATTTTCACTCTATTTTTCTTAAATTTCTCTGAAGAAAAACATTATTTGACATGATCAATTCTAAGAGAACCTCATTCAATCACAGAAAATAGTATAAAGAAAAGAACTCGTTATGAAACTGACTTGGTTTTTTATATAATTATCAGTACTTATCACTTTGTGATCCTGGTCAAGTTAGTTAAATCCTCATAACCTGGTTTCCTTATCCACAGAACTTGGATCACAATAAATTACAGCACTATAATGTGGAAAATTAAATGGGAAAACATTTATGGAAAATGACTAGGAATGGATACAATATTTTTGGGGTGTTAATTCATATCAGGTGTCCTGCTAAGCCTTTTAAACATGATGCTATTTCGTTTTTGTTTACTATACATAACATTATTCCTATTTTCATAGAAATTGGGACTGAGAAATTGAGTAAATTTGCCCAAGGTCAGAAAGCTGTAAGCCTCAGCACTGGGTTTGCAATTAGGCTGACTCTAACTCCAAGGCACTTGTTCTTAACTATCCTTCCTTGTGTTCTATAATGCTGTGAGTCCTATAAATGTAAGTTTATCCACCTCATATCCATCCAATAGCACCCCATCATTTCCTTTTTCTGCATCACCATGAGATGCAGATAAAAGTTTGCCACACTCTGCTTCACTGGCCATTTAAGTTTAACCTCTTGGTGCAAAATATCCCAGCCATCACGGAAATAGTAAGAACTACCACAACTTGAATCTGTTACAAAACCTGCTGGTCCCAGACCTCCCTTGCCTGACCTTCCTACTATTGCGTTCCCAGGCTATTAGGAACTAGCCAGTCACCAGTGAAAACAGACCCTCTGTCCTGCAGAAGCTTTCAGCTTTCCAGAATGGCTTCAGAACCAGCTGAAATCTGATGGCTTAGCAGATGCAAAGCATCCTCTTTGGAGATCAGTTCTAGATGATGATGACCATGCTCAGGAGGCTTAGATAACTTCTAAATGACTGTTAAACCAAATCATTACCCTCCTAGCAATTTAGCAATGTCCATTACCTACTCTAAAGGCAAAGACCATGCAGATTCCCCGGGAGAGCAATTTAAGAAGAAATACTTGAATGCACTTCATTATTTTCAGTCTAGAAGAACAAAGCTTAACATAGTTGTTAAAAACTGTATTTTACTGACAGGAGATGCTATCAAATAATGCGAAGTGACAGGAAAACACTTCTGTAAGTGTCATAGGCAAAGGAAGATAAGTGAGATGCCATTTTGGATACAATTGAAGGTAGAGCAACAAGTTGTGAATTGACTCTGATTAAATTAGGAGATGGAGATGGAAACAATAAGGGCCTAAATAATTGTATTTTCAAACAAAGAACCTGTTGCAGTTGGCTCAGTGGGTGGAACAATGACACAGGTGTAAAACAAGTCTCCCAGCTAACTGTGAGGACAATGCAAGATGATACACTTGAGTTTATAATGTTTTGAGTCTATTTACATTTACAAAAATGTTTCAAAAAATTATGTGCAAATAAGAAGCTTTCTTTTGATGTAGAAAACTTGGTTATTATGCAGGAAAAAAGATTTGATTTAAAGTCAGCATTGTGAAATTTATCAATTCACATTAAAGAACAATGAATGACTGGAAATAAGTAAGAATAGATCTGACAGGTTGCAACAATGGAATGTAATTTTAAATGCTTCTTGGTTTTTGAATGCAGTAGAATTTTAATAAGGCTTCTTGGGGTAAAATTTCTTGATTCCTTACCTTGCCATACTTCTGGGCATAAGACCCTGTAAGCAGTGAATGAAAAACGATGATGGTCTCATCCAAGTCCCAGACAAACACACGCTGAAGACAAGAGATAAATGTTAGAGAGTTATCAATTTCTAAAAAATGAATCTCTTCACAAGTAGAAAACATATCTCGATACCGTTTTGGATGTAGACTTGATACCAGTTAGTGAAAACTCATGCTATTCATTAACTATTTTTTCTAGATTCAACTATTGTAAAACTTCAGGAGTAAGAATGACAGAACAATAAACTTGGAAATTAGAGTTCCTCGCTATAATGAAATCATTTGCTTGTATTTAAACACCACTGCAGTTACCAGGCTGTCTGCGTGTTTCCTAGCCAGTTCACTCATCACCTGTGGGGTCCTTCAGTTAAAGAAAATGGTTGCTTGTGAAGACAAAGAAACTATTACTTTACTAAATCTGGAAAATTAACATCCTTTTCTTAATTGAAGTATGAAGTTATATAAAAGTAAAATATAATGGTTAAGCATAATTTCTCCTGATGTTTTCTTAAAAAAAAAATCAACTTAGTCTCAATAGAACACACCTTGAGAAAAAATGACATGGAAATTTTCATAGATATAAACATTTTACTGTGTTTTGGACTGAAATTTCATGTATTTCAAAAGACTTTTCCTACCCATACAGATAAATTTTATCTTTTTTTTGTTAACCCATATAACCATTTTTCATTACTTTACCAAAGTACAAACACAAGGTTTCTCAAAAAATCAATCCACAGATAATGGCATTTTTAAATAAAATCTTTGTTTTTTATAACAATATGCAGTGATCTCAGGCCTAGAATTTGTAAAGCGTTCTTACTTTTACTGTATTGTTTCAACTATGTTGAAAGATTGAAATCTCAAACTGAACACCAGTGAAATGCCCACTACTAATGAAGCTCATACAATTCACAATATATGCTCTTTTTTTAAATAATAGTTTATTTTTACATCATTTTGTGCTCTTTTTTAAAAAGCTTGAAACTGGAAGGAACTAAACATACATATCACTCAATATGATAAAGCATCATATTACATATATCTCTTTAAAGAAAGGCTGACATACCTCAAGATCACTGTCTGGTGGTGGGGAGGGGTTATTTTTCCGGCCTCTTCCTCTGGATTTTGACCCAGAACTCCTACACGTTCTCTCATCAAGGTCTTTGATGGGTGTGGAGGGGCTTTGCACAGTATCAAACTCTCCTGTAAATAACAAGTCTAAATGAATCTTTATATCAGGTTTAGATGAACCTTCATTATTAATTAAAAAAAAATTCCTATATACAAGGACTATACCTGAGAAGAAAGCACACATTATACAAGAATGATGTTATTTATATATATATATATATATAATATACAAGAATGATGTTGTTTATATGTATGTTGTGTGTGTGTAAAAGAAATAAGTCCGAAGAATAAAGACAAAAAAATTCTTTTATAAATCCCAAATAGAGAGTTCTAACTCTGTCAGAAATTTTGTAGTCTCATAATTGCCTCATCATTTCAATCTATGTGCTCTATTAAACAGGGCTTTAATATTCAACTTCCCGCCTCTACCCCCACCTACATATTTAACTAAATTTAGAGTTATTCTCATCTCCTTTCATCATCTTCTGGATGAATCCTACCCCTCCACTCACCAACATGACTTCCTGCCTTCCCCTGTTAAGGACTCATATTCCATTAGTCAAACCAACTCTTCTCTTCCCTTCAGACTCTCCCTTTTCTAGGGCCCACAGACACATTAAAAAGTCCTTCTCTTTGACCTTGTACTCCAACTAAGGCGATCTGTCCTTTGTCTTCTCCTTTAATATTAAATTCGTAAAAGTGCAGTGCATGTCAGTACTGTCCCAAAGGAGTATAATGCTAGCCACAAATACCTATATATTGTAAAATTGTCCAGAAGCAGCATTAAAACAGCAAAAAGAACCATGTAAAATTAATTTTTCATATATGCTAATTGACCTAATACCTCTAAAGTATTATCTTTTCAGAATGTAACCAACATAGAAATGATCAAGATCTCGTCCACACACTTTGGAATCGCATATTCGACTCAGCAGATCTCAGTGCAGTGAGATAGGGGAAGTGCTCCAGTCACTGGTGCTTGCCTCTGACTTGCCAGAGTTTCCTGTCTGAAACAGACATCCTTCTCCCCCCACTCCCGCCCCCATTCTTACTGTGCTGGCCTCTAAGAATCCCATCTTCTACCACCGGCTCTCTCATTCCATACCACCTGGGTGATCAAAGCCTCTCCTAAGGTAATCACCTTCTGTGATGACCCACACATAAGACTCTATCTGCAACCAGGTTCCATCCAAAGTTTCAACTGCTGCCTCTAATGGACTCTGCATGTCCTACAGATACCTGAAGTCTGACATGTTTACAAGCCAATGGCAATGCATTTTAGGAGGGAGGGGATAGTTGTGGCAGTCATGCAGGATGAATCTCAGGTACTTGTGTGGGGTAACCTGAGCAAAAGGTGAGGTGCTGTAAAACCTCACAAGTAACAGGTACCAGAGACTTAGTACATGTTTTCAGCATTTTACTCAATCCCTTTGAATCTGTTTCATTGTCCATGAAAGCACAGGTAATTGCAGCCACCTTATTGAATGACTGGAATAAATCTGATTTATATTTAATTGGTTTTAAATAACATATATGAAATAACATTTCTAGGAGAATATGATGGAAAGCTACACTACATTTAAGTTATGCTCTTGAAACTATGTTTAAAATTATATCTGAAAGCTATCTTTTAAACATAAAGATGTTATTACTTTCATGCTTTGTCAAAGAACTCAATAATTTCAAGGACAGCCAAACAGTCAGACTCTAAATAAACAAATCTAAACAAGGTCAGTAGCACATGATTTTTACTGGGATGTCCTAAATAATGTAACTAGTAATATTTACACAGCTAACCTCTATATTGTTGGCAATGTCAGAACATGAACACAAAATATACCTTTGCTCCAATATTTTGCTCCTTTGAGTACTGCCAAGTGCACTTTGCTACCTGGGCCTAAGCTTCTGGCTGCACAGTCTGAGCAGACAGCACAATATAAATTCTTCAGTTAAGGGTTGAAGATGCCTGTGCTTTGAAGTACATCAGGCTTTCGTCTACTCATAAAGGCATTAAGTGAACTTTTACACAACACCATTGAAAAATATCATGCACAGCATTTTCTATTTTTAATTATTTCTTAAACAGAATTCTCCAAGGCTTACCAGGTCCTCAAACCTAATGTCCTGTTTCAAATAAAATGAAGATTCTAATTCAAATTTTTTTTAAAAAAAGATTTATTTATTTGTGCATATAGAACTGGGGTACAGGCCAGAGGCTCAGGGGCGGTGAGAGGCTTCACCATAGACAGAGTGGGGAGCAGAACAGGCAGATGGACGAAGTACACTGCTGAGGGGAGCAGCGGGCAGGTCAGGAGAGGTCTGCCACGCCATGTGGTCACCTCCGGGGCAGGCGGGAATCGAACTCATGCGGAAGTGACTTTAGCTTCTCAGTGCTGTGCTTTAACCCGCTGCGCCACCAGAGAGGGCCCTAATTCAAATTTTTAAGCAAGCTTCTAAAGTGTTTGGGCAGTATTCTATAAATTTATATTTCTAGTCATTAAGGAACAGTTTTCAGGTATTAAAATCATCGTATCACAAAACATCTTTGTTCTTACAATAGTACAAGAATTGAAAGCATAAAAACTATAGCACTCTAGTCATCATGATGGGGTTATGGGTGGCTGATTGTTGACTGCATCTTAGAGGAGTATGGCAGGAATAACTCAACTATTCAAATAAACTGGGAGCCAGCAGCTTTCCCAGCAAAGGGTAAAAAGAACAGAAGGGAGAAGGGAAAGATAGGTCATAGGAAGCATATGGGTTTCAGTAAATTAGCACTTAATATCACTGACTCTTTCCAAGTGACTGATGGATCTTATAAGGGCCCTCAGAATTCTGAAAATACACGGAGAGGAATGTTTACTGAAATAAAGGCATAGTCTTTTAAGAAAACTATGAAGAGTAGCCCCACATTTATTAGATTCTTGGTGTCATACAATGTCTTCTTATAAAAAATTTTTATCAAAAATGATAACAAAATGCTTTCTTGAAACATGTGTTTGGCCTTTTCATGACTCATTACATCTGTGAGATTCATCTATTGGTAGCTCAGGGCACTTGTTGGTTCTTTCCTTAATAAGGTGAGAACGTCATAATCCCGTGTATAATGACTATGCTTCATTGTTCCTGCTGTGGGTGATTTGTTTGAGTTACTACAGTTTTAGGTGATTATGAATAAAGCTGCTATTAATATTCTCACTTCTTCCTCTGGGGTGAATGTGCCCCACACCCTGGACTAACTGGGTCAGAGGGATGGCACATGTTAATATTTAGTAGACACCAACCTCTCTCCAAAGTAGTTGAATTAATTTACTGTCTTGCTGGCAAGGCCAGTTCCAGTTGCTCCCTCTCTTTGCCAATACTCGCTTTGCTGATCATTCTTCTTTAGATAATAATTATTGTTGTGGTTTGGTAGTATTATTCAGATGTTTAGCTAACATTTTCTTAGTGACTTTCGAAACCTACTTTATATTAAATAACTTTAAATTTTCCCCCCATTTTACATTTTGGATTGTTTTATTTCTTAATAATTTGTTGGAACTCTTTTTTGAAACATGTCATATGTAGACATATGCACACACACACATATATACATATACACATCCTTACATGTGTGTGTGTATTTAACATATCTATATTTATATTTAATTCAAACATTACCTTTGACCCAGTGAATTTGGTGTTTCACTATCCTCTGGATAATGGGAGAACTGGAGAGATGTAACTCAGTGAAAAGATGAAGTCGTTTGTACTAGGCACACTGGTATGATCCTAGAACTTCTGTGTTAACCATAGACTCTACTTTCTTTCCCAAACAGCAGCAGACCATCCAGGTTACAAAAAAGGTCAAGCCTATATTTGATTCTGCTAATCAAAAGACTTATACAGACTTGGTGCAACTTCTGTGAGAAATAGGATCAAGGAATTCATAGAAATAACTTCACAGGAAGAGAGTAGGTCCTGAAGACAGCATGTGCTGTATCTGAACCCATTTAGCAACCGCCCAGGTGAAACTGTAATCAGTTGCACATCCTTTGAAGGCTAACACTTCTTCTGATAAAGGGAAAAACCAAGTTCAATTGGTCATTAAAGATTTGTTGACTTTTTTTTTTTTTTAAGGTAGCTGTTAATTCCAGTGCTTTTGCATATTTCATTCAGGTAACTGTAGTAGTTTGCATTAACGCTGCAGGTAGGGGAAATACAACTGGCAGACAAGTACAGTAAGGCCAGTATTTTCAATCCAAATCTTAGTGTTGGTAATTTAATTAGGTAAGTTAGTATTTTGTCAACATTTATATATATATATATATTTTTTTTTTTAAAGATTTATTTATTCATACAGAGCTGGGGTACAGGCTAGAGATGCAGAAGGTGAGAGGATTCACCAGAGACAGAGTGGGGAGCAGAACAGACAGATTGCTGCTGAGTGGAGCAGCAGACGGGTCAGGAGAAGTCTGCCACGCCATGTGGATCTCCTCCGGGGCAGGCGGGGATCGAACTCATGAGGAAGTGGTTTAATCTTCTTAGTGCAATGCTTTAACCTGCTGCGCCACCAGGGAGGGCCATTTCTATATATATTTTTAAAGATTTATTTGTTTATGCATACAGAACTGGTATACTGGCCAGAAATTCAGGGGCAATGAGGGGATTCACCACACACAGAGTGAGGCGCAGAACAGGTGGATCAGGAAGTACACTGCTGAGAGGAGCAGCGGGAGGGACAAGAGTGGTCTGCTGCACCATGCCTTGTGGATCACCTCTGGGACTGGGGATTAAACTCCCACTGCAGCAGCTGTTGCTAGCTTGCAGTGCTGTGTCTTAACCCCTTGCATTACCAGGGAGGACCTATCATTTTTATTCTTATGTGAAATGCCCAACAAGCTAAGAAAAGTGCTTGAGAAAATGGATTGTTTTCAGATGGAAGGGATCTTTTTATTCGTTCCTTTTCTGGAGCACATGAAAAGTTTAATTAGCTAATGCCATGCAAATTTTATCAAGGTTTCAGAGTAAAGGATAATATTCTTACAAATTACTAATTATACTTAATAGTAAAAATGTTTAAAATTTTTAAAAAGGGGCACTATAAATGTATTTCCAATGTTAATGTGCTAATAATCAATCCTCAAACTTTCTGAATGCAAATTGAAAATAGATTTTATGAAAGGCAAAAAGAGATATTTATAAAGATAATGAACTAAAATACCTTTTTTTAATCAGCATGGTAATGTTTCAGTAAAGCCATTGTCAAGCTACCTAGTAAGGCAAATAGCTGTATGTTATTTACAATTTCCAAAAATAACATCAGTTATTACTAATTGCCGTAGGGCCAACACTATATGTGACTGAATAATCACACTCTAATCAGCAGAGTAATGCATAGTAATAACTGCAGCTCCTAAGTTTTGGATATTTAGCTCCAACTTTATTTCATTAGGTTTATCTCTAAATCAGAATAACTAGCTGTCAATTATATAACATAAAATGTGTTTCTATTTTAAAAATGAAAGAAATCTCAATGAATGATTTAAGAAAAACTGGATTTTGTCCTTAGTTTTCTGCTTTAAGTCCAAAGTGCAAAGCTGATTGGGGTAGCAGGGAAAAACTCTTCATAGTCTTTAACTAACTACCTCAGATTTCACCAACAGTAAAAAAAAAAAAATCCCTTAGTTATAAGCTTGTTTACTTTTCAGGTGCATGCTAGTGTTAAAGAGGCAAAAACCATACTTAACACTACCTTGAAAGCAGACATGGATTCCTCAGAGATCCAGACAGGTGTACTGTTGCAATTTTGATTGAAATAATACTGTCACAAGTAGAAATTGTTTCTTTTTAAAATTCAACAGACAGTCTGATATAATTTGGAAATTATATCAACCTTTATTTGTTGGTTTTAGCAACTAATGGAAGGTGAAGAAATTGCAGCCTTGTGAATGAATGTCAAATTGTTACATATGAATGTGCTTCACTGAAACTCACACCCACAGAATATCAGTATGTCTGCATTTAGTATTTATAATGTAAATAAAAGCTAGTCTGATTATTGCCTATTGGTTATTTTTTAGTTAGTGGACATATCCATCTCTGTCTTCCAGCAGGTAAATATGTATTCACAATGAAATTAGAACAAAATCAACCTTTGTAGCCAACATATGACATACTTGAGCATACAAATGATTTTTATGTATGGTAGCTCGATTCTAGAAAATTCAAAAACACTCTGCTGTTTTTCTCCACTGTTCAGTCTCTGATATTTTTATGATAAAATACTTCTGTGATGTTGTTTTGAATATAGTCCTCTTATTTTATCTTACTCACGCATTCACCTATCTAGTGAGCAGAATCTATCACCATGTGATGAGGATGGCAGACATATCTGCTATCTAAAGTGTCTCCTGTACTTGCTAAGCAAGGGCTTTAAACCTGCTTTTCTTTAAATTAAGGAAAGACTATACTGAAAGGCTGGCATGAGGTTAGGGGAGAAAGGTAACTAGGATGCAAAATTTAAGAGGCCTGACCAGAAGGCCTCCTTGAAGAACACGTGACAACTGCTCAGACAGGCTTAAGGGCACAAGAAAACCAAAACAGGGAGGCTCAAGGGCACAAGAATCAGAAAATCAAAGGGAATGTGGGCTCAAAGGAAATGTTGTCCAATCTACCCAAAGAGGAAAATATCACAACTTTTCAGGATCTTCAAAACATAATTACTTTTGCAAAAGTTTCATTGACCTTTTCAAATATATATGTTCACTGACATTTTGAGATTAAAATCTAACTGTCCCACATGTAAGAGAAGGGTTTTCTGAAATGCCAAAAGAAGAGCCATAATTATTCAGGGGTGCTCAGGCAGATTAAATATCATCAGCATTCTCTAGGACCTTTTGGCCTTGGTTTTACATCATTTTCTCCAGATTATTAGACAGCCAAACAGATAAAAGTATTTCACCTGGATGAAGATCTGTACCTGGTTGGCTAGTCAGTCCTGGGAGTGACTCCTGCAGCTGATAGGTTGAGGTCGAAGATGATGTGCCGTCAGCTGTGTTATTTGTGGTCATGTATGCTCCATACGTGGAAGCTGGGTAATACTGTGCATATTGGTTTTGGCCAAAGGCTGTATAGGATGGGTAATCCTAGAACAATAATTGAGATATGTGTGCATCTGCAAGAGAACTCACCCTCCATTATAACCCCAAGAAAACTCTTCCCTGCGACAACTAAAAGCTTCGTACTTGGCTCTATTGGTGTCAGAGGCCACAGCTTTCAGGTGACCTTAATGAACAGAGGGTCTTTGGGGCCATCTTCTACATGCCCCCAGTAATCATTAACTAACTACCCTGCTGGATTTGCAATCTAGGTACACAAATTTTAATCTGCCTACAGGTTGGATATGCTTCACTTTTCCTCAATAATTATCTACTCAAGGATTTACATCATTATACCTTATAAACTTAAATGCAAAAAGAGAGTCAGTTAAGGGTTCCATCATCAGTTATACAACTTCTAACATCAGTGTCAGGCAGCAGTAGGTCAGCCCTCCCTGCATCCATTTATTATTGTGATTTCCATTTCCCTTCTTCACATATCTTGATAGTTTTGTCTTCTTAGTGGAAGGTAGAATAAATAAAAGAAGATGAATAACAGATTTTTCTGAACCAGTTTCTTATATGCTACATGCCACTGGAGAATTTAAGTCCATAGTGACACTTTCAAATATTTAGTTTGTTTCATTTATTCCCGAGAAAAGAAAAACATTAGATCAATTCAACTGACTTATTGTCTATTAAAAAAATTTAATAACCTTAAATTGACCTAAATAGCCCTTCAAATCCCTTTTTCATATTAAGAATGAGGATTACTATAGTGTTCAAAATACCTAGCATGATTTAGCCCAAGTCTCAGTGATGACAAATCACATATCATCAGCATTAAGGGGATTGAGAGCCTCTAATACATGATCATAAGAGGGAAAAGATCCACATTTGATGTGGTTTCAAAGAAAATAAAATTCCCTGGGTAAGTAACTATGTATATAAGCAAATATGCATGTTATCAGAAAGGATGATATCATATGGCAGCAAACAATAATTCAATTTTATTTAATCTTATTGATTTGAAACCTAATGTTCCCCATGGACTCTTGTGAATCAAGAAATAAACTCCTATCAACTGAAAAAAGTTTCTACCAACTGATAATAAGTATTTACATAATGTTTACATAATGTCAGGTACCATTTTCAAGGCCTCAAATAGAGTCATCAATTGCTTAGGTGTAAAAAGGGATCCTAATAAGACTGCATAGGTTGTTGTGGCAACTGAAGCAGTTGGTGGCATAGAGCAGTTAGGTAACTTACCTGTTTCAGAGCTGGAATTGAACCTAGCGTATATGTGAGAAAACTCTCCATTATACTGCCTAGTCTCCTTATTTATTGGAAAAGATCACATACTAGCTTCTGGTGAACAGAAAGTCTTTTTAAATCCAAACATACTGCAAATATCTCCTTTTCATTTCCACGACTGTCACCCATGTTAAAGTTACCTTCACTTCCTCTTTCAGCCAATGGACAGGCTTTCTAATGTGTCTCCTTTATACCAACTTGAGCTTTTACAAAGCCTCTGAGGCCAAAGTAACCTTTTCAAATCATAAATTATGTTATTATTTTCTTGCTCAAAATACATTAAATAGCTTTCCATTGCGTTTGTAACAGAATTGAAATTCTAAATTATAAACTATAGTGCCTTTCACAAGCAGGTTCCTTTCTATCTAAACAAACATGTTTCCTTCATATACAAACTGAACTTGTCGTGAGTTCACTGACACACCAAGTTTTTCATCCATCAAGGGATCTGGTATGCCTGACATACTCTTGACCTTAACCTATACCCAGAAGTTAAAAGTCTTGGTTATTTCCATAGTGAAGCCTTCAACGAAATTTACCCTACTCAAAATTAGATTTCCAGTAAAATTTTTAACAGGACCTTGATTTCCCCCCTCAGTATTTCTAATTCTATATTTATTTATGTGTTCACTGGTTCTATAGTCTGCTTCTCTCAGATGCAATAAGCACCATGAAACAGTAATCAGGTCCCATACATACCTGCCCCATCTTTGGGTTCTCAGTACACAGACCAACTCCTGCATGATAGGCATTCAGGAAGAATTTGTTAAAATAATAAATTTGTATGTGAACTATGGCCCAAAACACAGATTATATTTTAAATTGAGTCACTTTATTAAAACAGTGAGATACTAAAACTGTCTTGTCAATAAATTTTCCCCTCCTTTGATGAATTATTTTTACTTCTCCCAAGTGCAAGGATACTCTCTCTCTGAGGCTACCAATCTGCCTAGTATATATTTCTATTATTATTCAATACATTCATAGTCTCTCATCTCTATCCATAACATTTTCATGTCTATTTTCTTCAGGAGGATTATATCTTCAGGAGGATATATCTGGTATATTATATACAAGAGAACAGAAGCAATAACATTATTGTTGAGTCTTCAGCACTTAGTCAAAGACATAGTGGCAACCTGAAACTACTCTTTAAAAGTCTGAAATACATGTGGAAAGGATAGAGAGATATAAAAACCAAAAGCTACTATACCTGTTGTGAACTGCTGAAATTTGTTGAATTGGAAACTGAGTTATTTGCATAAATAGTGGATGATGGTGCAAAACTGGAACCTAAAGGTAAAGAATAAGTTGCATTTAAAAAGTATTTTCTATAAAATAATAGAAACATTTCATTTTGTGCAATTCAATAAGTGAAATATATTTTTAATTTTGCTCAGACAGTGAAATTTGAAGTTGAAGATTTGTAAAGAAAATGTGCTTGGCTCTATCCTTCTTGTGACAACAGATAATGTCTCCCTAATAAGTCTGCTGAGTTGAACAGAAAGACCTGGGAACCGTGTTTATGAAGGAGTACAGCTAACCTTCCATTGTTATAAGACGTAGAAATGCAAAGTCTGGAATTACTTCCAGAAACTACTGGAGATTTTAAATGGTCTTATCATCTGTATTTGCATACAAAAGACAACTTGAGTCAAATATTTCAATTGGGAAAGTTCAGAAACCAAATGCACCATTTAAAAATTCATGTCTGCAACTCCTACAGTTTTTATTCTCTTAAGTCCTTCCCCTAAAAGAAAAAAAAGTAGGGTACAATTATCTAGGGTTTGATAGCCTTATAAAATTTTTCTACAAGGTGAGAGATTTATTTTTAAGTGAGGGGGGAAAATGTGAACCAATGAATTTCCAGATTTTAATTTAAGACTTTATGTTGTCATGGAATGTACTTTTTAAGGAGTAAGATAATAGATTTTTGAGACAGCTAATCATTTATTTTATTGATATATTTTAAATAGCAATAATATTTTAAAATTAACACAAATTGACCTGATCTGAAATATCTAATATAAAAGTATTTTCAGGAATCAGCAAATAGGAATCTTTGATATCTTCCACATGGAAGTAATGTGGCTTGTAAGGCTGCAGCCCGGGTGCAAATAAATGTTTCTACCTGCATTCTAGATAAAAAGACACCTACACTTGCAGCCGATAATGTCTAAGTATAATTATTTCATTTGAATCCACTCACTACCATGTCAACAGATTCAAGTCTGTTAAATAGTCCCACATTTCTAAAGCCAGAGACAAATGGCATGAGAAAGCTTGTAATGTTTTCATTATATCAGTAGAAATCTTTCTGCTGTTACTGCATAATAATCAGTTATAATTTCAAATGAGAATTAAAAACAAGACAAAAATTAATGAAAATAATATATGAATAAGAATAACAATCACTGGAGGGGGTACAACTTATGTAAATATTCCTATTAAAAATATAGTATCCACAGGGAGAGGGGATTTTTGGAATGAACAAAAAAGCCCTATTCCTTCAAAAATAAATGGGATTAAAAAATGTTAATGTAGTTATAAATATAATCAACATTACATTATGTACTCAAGGGACACTGAAAGGAAAATGCTAGTTTAGGTCACGAATCTTAGAAATCGCTTACTTAAGTGCCAACCCTTGGACTGGCATGGTGAGTGGTTAGAGGTGTCTTTGCTTGGCCCTAGTTTCCTAACAATTTTATACAACTGAAACTGAAGTATTTTGATTTGATATGGGTCATGGTTTTTGATGTATACTCAACTGTTTTCATCCACTTCTTCCTAATTATCTCCCTGGTAAAATTATGTTAGTAATGGTAACATTTAAAACTTCCTCATTATGGTGTATTCCTCATATCCCGGTCTGAGGGGTTTCATGGAAAGAATTCATTCTCCTGTGACATGTTTCCCACGTGGCCACTTACCTGGCATCTGGTAAGAATAAGGTGTCTGGCCTGGCTGTGGGGTAGAGAATCCCGGGCTGTAACCGAGGCACCCACTTTGTAATGGGGACTGAGTTTGTGAAAGTCCACTCTCTGTCTTGATGCCTGGCAACATCACGCCCAAATCTGTTCAGAAAATGCACGTGCAAGCCACTGAATTAGTAAAAGGATCTTTTCTGACTTGTGATTTATATAGAATAGACAACTACTAATCAAGCAGGACTGCCCGCTTACAACCAAAGGAGAAGAAAGAAGACATGAAATACCGTAAGTGGGCAGGCTGTAGGGTTGTCCTGTCTGTGAGTAGGCTGTGTAGACAGCTGGCTGCTGCATCCCCGAATACTGAGTCTGGCCTGCATAGGCAGACATTGTTTGAGCTGCTGGTGTAGAAAGAATGTGTGGATAGGGCCTAAATATCAGAAAAATAGCATTACTGTGGCAACAAAGACTGCATATTAATTCAGACAGCTTAGATTCAGTGAAACCTTAAAATGGCCAGGAAGTAATCCTCTTCTCACAATAAAACTTGAACAGTATAAGAAAGGACAGGAGTCTTGAGTGTCAGGAGTCCAGGCTCTGCTGCAAATGTCTAAACCTTGAACAAATAATTTCAACTCCCTAAGTCTACACCTCACCTGTGCAGTGAAAAACTTCAGTTATAGCTAAAACCTCCTCCAGGTCTACATTTCTATTTTACATCTGAGGTAGTTTTCCAATCTGTAGATGAGGAAAACGGTGTCCAGGTCAGTTAACAAATATGCTCAACAGCTTATTTCCACTTACCAAGTCTGACCTAATGCTATCCATTGAATACAGAAGTTATGGAGAGCCCTATAAGAATCCTCCACCAAGAATTGGAAAACAAATGGGAACAAGGTAGGCAGGTTACTGCAAAGAAATGGCATGCCATTTCTTCACGACACAACATTTTACATGGTGTTCCCAAATTAAAATCCAGCTCCTAGACTAAATGTAAAGACAGAAGTCCAGTTGCTACAGAACAGAACATTTTTATCAATCAGGATTCTAAAATCTTGACACTCCTGGCCAATTGTACAAATTCTGATATATACCCATTGTAGCTAAACTTGAAATTTCTTCCATAAGTTGACTAGTTATAAAATCAATAGAGCATATTTTTCCAGAACAGGCTCACTGAATTTGAAATCCAATAAAATATTTCAATGATAGAACAAATTATAAAGTGTTGATGTTTGGATAATATAGTATTTTCCTATTTTCTTTAAACTGGTCAACATTTCAATTTTCATTTAAAAATCAGTGTATTCTGGTTTGTGCTTGATGCTTTCCTCAAGATATGCAAATCTACAGAATCAAGGAAAGTGTCCAGACAAAAGTGAATGGGTCTTTAGTTCTAAACTGCATAGACTATTTATCCACCTAATTTATCCAAATATCTATCAATCACTTACTTATCTTTAACACAGTTATATGCACAAATGTACCCCAATCTATAGTTTTTACAGTATAGGAGTACAAATTAACAAAGACAATCCTGGAAAATTATTCTAACAAATCTTAAAGAATCTACTGACCACTTACTTGGAAGGATAAAGCTGTGGGGAGTATTGGTGTGCTGATCTGGGGCTGTAGCCACTACTTGTTATTACTGTAAGACATAAAAAACATTGCACGAAAGGTTGCTTTACAAATATATCTCACTAGGGCACACAAAACTAACTTGGAGAAATCATCATGTTAAAAATGTGTTTCTAAAGATACATTCACTTTTTAAAAAACAATATTAATTTATTTTCTAAAGAGAAGCAGATGCTGAAACATTTTCTTTTAACTAAATAGTTGTTTGCTTGAAGAATGTGAAATTAATATTCTCACAAATCATTTCCCGCCATCACTCTTTCATATTCTCAAATCAGTAGCGGATCTTCTGTATCAATATACTGTGATTAAATACATTGGACTGTAGGTAATTAAGTTTTCAAGCTATAGAAGTAAATTTTTTAAATTTACTTTAACCGCTAAATGCCAAATATGATACCCATCTCTTGCTCTTCCTCCATATTTCCAATGGGGATACCAATAAAAGTTAAGAAAAACGTGAAGTTCTAACCTTCATTTTCAAATTTTAAAATGCTATCACTTTTCTATTTCCTTTTACGCTACTAATCAGATGAGAAGTTAAAAATTCAGAGTCCAAAATATTCTAGTAATTACTGGAATAGACATAGAAAATCTGGGTGATACAACAATGATAATACAACATCGTAAAGTGAAGCAGTCATCGTATTCACAAATATTTTTGAACTACCAAAAATAGTACTTTTTTTTAAGAAGAACTTAAAGGTGAAAGTCAGATCTTATTAATATTTCATTCAAACATGCAGCCCCAAACTGGAATATATCCAAGGGTTTGGAAGTTTCTCTTTCCTGTAACCATCTGCCTTGACTAAGACGGATGTATTGCAAATATATGGACTCTACAGTGTTGAGGTAGTCCCTCCAGAGCCAATCCATACTGGGCAGGCACACAGAGTGTCTTTATTAGGCCATCTGCTGTTCATTCACTTTTCAAAAAGATTAAAGTAGTATACAATGCAGCGCTGGAATTAGTTTAGTCTAATCAATCATAGTTATACTTCAAAGTACTACGTCCTTTCTAAGTTGTTCATAATAATTCTGGGGCTAAACTTTAAGAATTGCAAAAGTGACAAATAGGTTTAGGTCTCTAACTATTTTATGAAACTTGATACAGTTCTATATCCAAATGCAATTAAGTGTCCTTGTGATCTATTACTTAGTAAACACGTAGAACTTAATGTATTTAAAATGTTATTTGGTCTCTAAGCTCTGAGTATCGAATGTCTATTAGAATTTTCATAGCAATAATGCAGAAAATCAAGTTTTAAGAATATTAAACATCAATTTTGAAAATCATTGAACATGACTAGGAGTGTTATGTTCTAAATGTTTTCAGTAGTCAAAATTTAAGCAAACTTGTTATACAAATACTAAATAAACTTATCAGTAAACCATTAACTTTTTACTTCTTTATTAAAAATAAAAGTTCTAAAACTTTCAAATCACCTCATAAGAATAGGCTTTTTTATTTTACTGCACTATGAGTATCAATGTGTAATAGCAACAGTGTTATTCCACAGGAAATTCAGTCTGATTCATTAATTCACAATACCGATACTCTATTTAACATAAAGATCTTAAGGGAGGTTTATTTCCTTATAAGCATTTTTTTTTGTCTCTAATTTAGAAAACTTTACTTTGACATACTCAAACTTCCACTATACTAGTTAGTTATTCTCAAGTGAGGAAAAACATTTTTCCCCCAAAAGACACTGAATAATGAAAAGAAAGCTTCACACTAGCAATTTTTATTAAGTAAACCAGAAAGTAAAAAAAAAATTCAGAAAGAAACCCATGTACATAACGATAATTCTGAATATATAGGATGCATCTATTCAATGAATCTAGACATTACTGCATGAATGAGACATCATTAGAAAATGTACTCACAATACATAAAGACTAATTTTTAAATTTTTATATTAATGTTTATATATTCATTTTATATAAAAAAAACAATATAATAACTTTGGCTCACAAAACTAAGATGTTCTCGTGAGGGGTAAAACATGGAGAGTTTATGCTTCTTAACTAAAATTTATACATTTTATTATAACTCATAAATCTGCAGCTCACTGAGAACAAGAAGGCTGGTCAAAAGTGAGTTATGATGTGATCAAAGTAAAGGGGATCCCTGTTCAGGGCCCCCTAACTTCTAGTATGACAGTTGGAATACCATATGCAATTTGGGAGACTGTCTTTTATGCCTCACTGTCATTAAGTTAGTCATGAGATACTACTCAAACACTCAACTCACTACACTCCACCATTTTTGCATACAAAGTAAACAAGCTCTTTCTTCAAAATGTTCTGAAAATTAAAGCAAATTTTAATGAAAGTCATCTGATTCTCTGAGAGTGGAGTCAAGAAATTTTAAGGTTTTACTATTATTGTTTTAGATCAGTTACTGTAGATCAGTGGTTCTCCATGGGGTGTGAAGTGAGGTATGGTAAAGCTGGAATTGAATATTGCCTGTCAGGAGACATTTAAAATGTCTGGAGACATTGTTGTCACTTTGGGAGATGCCACTGTCCTCGGGATAGATGATAGGGATACTACTTAACAGTAGTATCCATAGTAACAACCCATAGTAACAACAATAAAAAAAAAGCCAAAATTTTCACAGTGCTGCTATGGTGGATCCCAGATCCAGATCATTACTGTACCAAAGAGCTTGGGCTACACTCTCATAAATGTTCTAAATTTGAGTTGTTCAATACAGTAACTACGAAAGAAGTCAAGCAAAGCTATCAAACACTGGAAATGTGACTAGGGTGACTAGATACAAAATTTTTACTATTACCAAACTAAATTAGACTTAAACAGTCACATATGAGTCATGGCTACTTTACTAGTTGGCACGACCGTGAAGGATTCTTCAGAGAAACTGGCAAACTATTTGTAAAGATACTATGTGTGGATTTCAGACAGGACAATGCAAAGAGTTATTCCTTTTCTCCATCCTTGTACTTTCCAATGGCATAAAGAGAATGAAACCTGGGCCGATCAGGACACAGAGCACTCAGTTATGCCATTGGCAGATCTGATCTGTATGACCTTACCACCTTTAACTTCTCTGCCTCAGAATTCTTGCCATAAAATGGATCCAAGATCTCTGAAAATTCTCTGTCATTCAACTTTCAATTAATTTGTACACCACATATAATGGCAATTACTCAGTTTCATTCCTTTCCTTAAAAACTGTGTCACATGCATTTACTTTGCAGAAAGTTACAAGAGTTATATGCTGAGTGCGAAGGTATGTGACAGGTGAGCAAAGTGGAACCCATCTATTTTCTGGGATGCAAAAGAATTGCTAGAAAGGATGTGGATGAGCACATGTGCATCTCTATAAAAATTATTATGAATTATTGTTTCTTTCTCTTAGGAGGACTAACGTTTATGTAGCTGCATGGCAACTGTTTCCAGTCTGTGTGAACTAATGAAGTGGGATCACCTGTGTCTATAAAACTCAAATATGTGCTATAAAGACATAATACCTAAGATACGGCAACTATTGTATGTAGCAATTCCACATTAAACCCATGTGCATAAGAACATGAATAAATGTAAAATGTATTAGGTAGAATCACAGTACTGAGGTTTAATGATCACAAATACTTTTCTAGGTTTAATGCTCATTTTGCTGCTATCCAAATCCCACCTCTGGTTTAAAACAGAAATCCTTTCAACAGGAAATAAACCAAACAAAATACTGTAGCTTAAAAAAAAAATGTAAGTCAACTTAATGCATGTCCTTTGTGGCCACCTGGGAGTTATCAGGTATTTATACTTAAAAAAGGATTGATGTTTAAAGACATGCTATTGTTGGCTTTGAAGCATCTGAGTGAAAGTAGTGCTCTCACAGGCTGGCTCTAATGCAACCAGCATGTGCTCTCCTGCAGCCCATTAACCTTTCATACTTGTCACTCAGCTGCTTACACAGGAGGCTTTTTTTTTTTTTTTAACCCGAGAGGAAACAAGGTTATTTAGAAGGAATCGAATGGATAGTTTTACATCTCCAATGCTGTAGAGAAGGCAGTTTTTTTTATGGCATTTAAATGAGCAAGTTAAAGGAACAAAGTCAATGATTGCAACCTAATTATTAAAGACTGTATAAAATAATGACAAAGGAAGCCAGTTCTGCTTATTGCTAATTAGAAAAATGGGGGATTGCTTTGCTGTCAAATGAAAACCTAGCAAAATGATTCCAAACATAATTTCAAGAAATCCATAGTTTTATAATTGGTTCTCAATCAAGACGAATTTATTGCTAAATTAAAAAAAAATCCAAAGCCTAACAAACAGCATTGGTGTTTAGGCTGCCAGTCCACTAGTGGGATTTTGCGGCCCCCGATGTGTATACGACAACACATGAGCTTACGGCTTTACCTGACCCAGTAAATGTGTCAAGCGCTCCATCTCCAGTCGTGGTTGTGGTTTCACTGCTGTTCAAAGGCTCTGTTTTGACTGCAAGGAGAGACACTATGTAGAAGAATAAGTACATGTGAGTTTTATTTCTAAGTTATATCAAAGACGCCAACTGTTCTACTGGTGTTTTTTTTCTAGTTACTGTGGGCATGCAGTAGAAAAATGGAGAAGTTGATGGGGAGAGTTTGTGCCTTTTTCTTCTAAATGGACATGCATTCATAAAGGAGTTAATTTAAAAATCTCTGGCTAAGCTAGTTCTCTTGAATCTGGCTTTAAAAGACAGGCAACCTCACTGCAAGAAATGGCAAAGCACATATTTGCATTCTTAGCTCACCTAAGAACACTCTGATAGTATTGTTAAAGGGACATGAAAAAGGAATCATTAGGCTTTAATACATTTCATCTAAATCATAACAAAGCTATTTACCAGCTTATATTTATTCTTCCCCAGAAGACATTTTAAAAAATGACTGTATAAGACAAGAGTCCTCGCTTATCTTCCATACCGCAGTCATGGGCAAAGACAGAAATCATGGGCTTATTTAGGTTAGGCATGAAAAATGAGGCACTATCTAAATTATCTGCTTGCTAAAATGTAAGAACCATAAGGTGCTGGGTTTGTATTTTAATAGCATAATTTTTAAAACTAAGCACAGAATTTTTAGAGCTAAGCACAGAATAAAACAACATTACTACAGCAGTAAGTGTATTCTTTAAAAGTGCTTTAAAATGTTATTTCTATTTTGAAGGGCTATATTTTGGGAAAAGTCCTCACTTGGCAATGATGTAGTCTGGGACAAATTACTGTCACTATTACATGCAATGGGGAGGGGGTGTCAGTGAAAATGCCTCTACCATTTTGTCACACCATATTTTCTTTTTGTGGGCAAAGTTCTGCTACATATATCATAGCAGCAAGGGGATAAGCAATCATTTTCTACTTAACACCTCTTACTTTTCCTGGACATAAATGGAACAATACAGTGAAACAACTTAAAAGAAGCAAAAAAATACAGAGAAGAAAGCTGAAAATAGTCATTCATGAACAAATATGGCACAAAAGAATACTGTGTTCATCAAACACACAAGTTGGCAACGTTACTCTATCGGGCAAGCAATTAATTTGTGGAGAAACATGCAGTAATGATTATGCACTATTTCCAATGAACAGAATTGACTATTCCCTCCCTTTGGAGGCTCCGGGTTCATTAAGTATCAGTGATTTAATAATGTCTTGAAGATTCAGAGGAGGACTGTAAAGGTTAGAAAGAGGAAGTAAAGAAATTTGAATTACCTAGTCCATGAAAAGGGAATCAAAGCTTAATTTTCAACAGCGATAAAAATCTGAAAAGTGTGTCTAACTCGTTGTGAATTGACCAATAATGAATCAGGAGCCACTTTTTAGTAGTATTTGTATAGTAACCTGCATTATGATTCTAGCTGACCACTTGCTGTATATATCATGCACTATACTATATACATTTAGCCAATTCTTCAAACAACCCCAATTAATACAATCCATTCTATCTCTTTTATACATGAGGAAACTGAAATTCAAGTGGGCTGAGGAGCTAGCTGAAGTTCAACTGCAAAGGACAGAGCTAAGAACTGAACTAAGGGTTTTAATTCTAACATCCTTGATCTCCTCCACCGCAGGCTGCCTTCAAGAATGGAAATGGAGCCTCCCTGGTGGCTAAGGGGTTAAAGTGAAGCACTATCAAGCTATCTTTCTCTGTTGCAGCATGAGTTTGATCCCCAGCCAGGGAGGTGACCCACAAGGCATGGCAGACCTCTCCTGTCTCGCCCACTGATCTCCTCAGCAGTGTATTTCAGTACATTTGTTTCCTACTCTGTCCCTGCTGAATCCTCTCACTCCCTACACTTCTGGCCTGTACCCCAATTCTTGTGTGCTTAAATAAATAATCTTTTATTTAAAAAAAGAATGAAAATGGCTAACGTTCACAATAGGATGCTTCACAGGAGTTCAGAGAATGATAAGAATGAAGTTACCTCTAGTCAGAATAATTTTTAAAAAATTTAAAATAAGTTATTTTCAAATTAGGTGAGTATCAGTAAACATCTGTTGAGCTCCAAATAAGATGTTATTTATTTATTTATTTTAAAAAGATTTATTTACTTATTCATACAGAACGGGGTACAGGCCAGAGATGCAGAGGGTGAGAGGATTCACCAGAGATAGAGTGGGGAGCAGAACAAGAAGATCGATGAGTACACTGCTGAGGGGAGCAGTGGGCGGGTCAGGAGAGGTCTGCCTCGCCATGTGGTCACCTCCAGGGCAGGCAGGGATCGAACTCATGAGGAAGTGGCTTAATCTTCTTAGTGCAGTGCTTTAACCTGCTGCGCCACCAGGGAGGGCCTAAGATGTAATTTTTTTTTTTTTTGGTTTGATTTTATAAAGAAAGGAAATAACAACAGGTAATAATTTTTTTTCATGTTCATAAAACTCAAAATTGGACATTTTGAGAAATGAAATGGACCTGCTTTTGTTTACAGTTTAAATTAGATAGAATGTATACCCTTAAATGGCAGGAAACTTTAAAATTGAGTAAATATTTAATTAAGTAAATGCTATTGGAAATATATATGCCAATGGAAAAAATCTAGTTTTATGAATATATTTTCTAAAATTTTAAAAAGTATTTCATCTAATTATCAGTATAGATAGTATCAATTCATTACCATTCAAATATATATTTCCTACATTTAATTTTTTTTGACTTTATATGGAGGATAAACAAAGCTTTTAGTTATTTTTAGGGCAGAATTCAAAATCATTATATATCATAAAATGGAAGGAGTAAAATTCTATTTTTCAACAAAATTAAAACTTAGAAAACAAGTGTTTCATTTAAAAAGCAACAAAAATTTTAATATCTTAGGCTAAATGGTGTGATGGATTTTTCTTTTATATGTTCAAAATGAGAGTCAGATTTCATGCCCCTAAAATCAGGATTAAAAAAAAAACTATAAATATACCACACTGTATCGAACCATTACTTGAAGAAAAACTTGTCAGGCTCTTTGCCCAACAGTACATTTATTTTTTTTTTCATTTACCATATCATTTATCTCCCTTCCCAATTTTTATTGATTTGCCCATCATTTACATAACTAATTTTGGGGGGTACAACTTCACATCTCCATATCCATGCTTCATTCACCCTTCACCAAAATTTCAGGGCTGGTGCCCTAACACCCATCCTTTTGTTCCTCCTCATTCTCCATTCTCCATTTCCTAGTCATCAATATATATTGCAGAGTCCAAGAATTATTTTTGTTGTCCTTCTCACTAGTTATCCACTTATAGTTTGGATGTTTCCCATAAAATAAAAGGACTTTATAAAATAATTTTATTATATTGATTATAATATAGTAATATGAATGGATTTTATTTTTATCTTTAAAATAATAACTACAGAATTAAATCAAGACAATACACGATATTGTCAGGTAATAGCTATATCTACTAGATCAGGGATTTCTTCTCTTCCCCTCCCAACCTTCATCTTTGTCCTGATATAGGCATTTTCAAAGCAATTTAATCTTGTCAACTTAGTTTTACTTAGAACTCAAGCACAACATTAATGTTCATTTGGAGAAAGTCTTTATTATCCTAACTCAGTCATGTATATTTGTTGCAAGAGCAGACTTAATCCTTTAAAGAGATGATTTAACTCATTTACACTTAATATTTCACCCTCAGAAAATCTGTGTTTAAACGAATGTCAACTTAAAAGACTATACGAACAAATTTAATACTGAATATGCATCTTTCTGAACCACAAAACCACATTGTCTTCTGACAGCTTAGGTTCTACAAAGAATTTAGGAGAAGTTAGATCAGGAGTGATACCATTTACAACACCACAAAAGGATAAGTATTAACTACTGGTTTAATAATTGCCTTACACTTGTAAATATTCATAAAACATTTATTTATGTAAAATAAGTTGATGAAGCAAGTTATAGCTTCATTCCAAAAAGAAAATCTGGAGAGAAGAACTGCTCTAATAGGTGGTTCTACTGCAGAAACACACAATACCCAGAAACAAGTCCATCACATGCAAATTAACCTATTTGTCTCTATGGCATACATATCTTAAACACAGAACACATCCTTAACTGATCAGGATGTCTGATCTCGCTTCCGCCAAACTTTTTCACTGAAGTATTTTCTTAATCTCTATGTAGAATCAAATATTCCCGCCCCCTGCTCAGTATTCATCTTGAGCATATTATGTACTCATTATTTTCTTGTCTGTTTCCCTCTACTAGACTTTTGGCCCCTTGATAGACAGTATGGTGATCTACAGGTCACTGAGTTCCCATTTCCTAGCATGTACTAGGAACTTGATTCATTTTAATTGAGAATATGAAAATTTATTCTTTTAGACTATATCCCAATAGATAGATTTGTGAATATTAAATAAAGCTACTCACAAATATTGACACTAGTCAGCAAATTAGAATCTTAACTGTCTGTGGAAGTGACTCTTCAAATGATTGTCATAAATTATATACATGGATGTGTTAGCCTACATGCCAAACTTGGCCCATGTTTCTTAGCTTGCATACTAAGAATGGCTTTTGCATTTTAAATAGCTGAAAATATCAAAAGAAGAAAAATATTTTGTGGAAAGTAAACATTTTATGAAATTGATATTTCAGTCTTCATAGATCAGGTTTACTTGAATAGAACCATGTCCATTTGTTTATGTATTGTCTATGGTTACTTTCATGCAACAAAGGCAGAGCTAAATAGTTACAACATAGAACATGTGTCTTGCAAAGACTGAAATATTTACTCTGATCGTTTACAGAAAAATATTGTTGACCACTGACCTCTGTTCTAAGGTATGCTTATATTTTTTAAATTTTTATTAACATTTCTACATTTCAACACAGGTGAACATTTTTGAAAGAAAAAAATCTAAGTTTCAGTATAAATCTGAGATACAATTACATAAGTAGACTTAGGGCAAATGTGGGTGGGGATTCAGTCAACTATGGTGCAGGTATGGTGGAGGTAGGTGAAGGTAGAGTGGTATGGCAAAATACATCTGGACAGGTGTGATCCTATTTCTCAAATCACATATGGTTTTATAAACCAGTGTCATGTCAATAAAATATAAAATACCAATATTTCTCTAAGGAATATGTAATCTATTTAAATGGCACCAACATAGCATGATAGGAATTAAGGTGATAATATCAATCTATTCACATTATTAACAACTATATAATTAAAACTGACCTTTTGAAAATTCCAAAATTAATGAAGCAATCATGAAAAGGTCACAAGTTTTTGCTTCTGCTTTTTATTAAATAATTTTACAATATGATCCAACAATAAAACCCAGGATTAAATACAAGTTGACTCTCAATGAAAGAAATTACGCTGAAAATGATTAACCTATGGCATAAACAACCAGATAAAAGTGTAATTAAATTTCATTATAATTTTCATATTATTGCACCATATCATTAGTAATCAAAGCACATCTAATATTTTGTTACTAAAAGTTTGATCTTGTTCAGTTTACATCTCCTAAATGCAGAACTCATTAGCATATCCAACACCGAATATTTATCACTTGTATATTTTCATTTTCTCTAAGAAATTGTTGCTCAATTCTGCTGAACTACTATTTAAAGAAAGGGTAACATACTGGTATTTAATGTCAAGCAACTTGCACACATTATCTAATTTAAGACAAAAGTTTTTCTAGGGAAGTGTGATTATCTTCACACTGTGCCCAGGGTGACACAGCTGCTCAGTGTAGTGCTCAGATGCAGACACGTGGCCTCTTAGCCAGCAAGTCCTTTCCCTTCCTGAGGGGTGCATGGCTCTCAGTGTTAACACTCAGATAAAGTTTAGCACTTGGAAAAATGTTTCAGGTTGAGATGAAAAGTCAACTATTAAATAGTCATTGTATATAGCCACTATAGTAAAGTCACCCGTGTTACATTAGCACTACTTTAGAACAGAGCAGTCAGAGAGCTAAGAAATTTGTTCACATCTTGACTCTTTAAAAATGTTACATGTTTGTTAAAGTATGACTAAAATTATGATATTTTGTGATGTAAATAATATACTAAATTTGAAATCAGGGTACACAAAATACAATTGTACTAGAATGTAATCACCCTCATAGCTATCTGTATTTCTGTGTCTGCCTCTGAGTTACAATAGCAGATCTGAGTAGATGAGATGGAAACAGAAGTACCATAGAGCTAACATATGTAAAATGTGGTGCTTAAAAGAAAAAAAGACCCAAGTTAAAATTAAGAAGAATTAAGCCTTGGCAAGAAGTATAAAATGTGGAATTGATTACAAACTGAAAAATGTAAAAATATAAATAATGGGCACAATGGAGTGCACTTCCTGGTCATGTGTGCTACCTGAATATGAGGTAGAGCAAGGGCCAAGCAAACTGTGCCCATTCTAACCGCTTCCTTGTCGTGCACATTTCTGATAGGTAGTAAATGCTTCTTTTTAACCTTAAAATTGTGTGGAGCCACAGTATTTTAATAGATTTTTTAAAAATTTGATAATATATTAGATTTTGATTTAAAGCTTAAGTAAGCTATCACATATTCATTAGGTAATAATAGAGCCAATATTGAGAGTTTGGAACATTAAAGAGTTTTAATATTGATTTGTAAATTTAAATGTAGAGCTTTCATCACTGATCATTCTATAAAAGAAGGGATTTTTGCATTTTAATGCTTCTTGAGGCACTTGAACTAGAATAGTTTTCAAAATCTATAAAACAGCAAATATCTTTTGCTACATTAAAAATTTAGATGATAAAAATCTAAAAGTTACAGAGATGATGGAGACCGTACGTGGGCATAAGCTGCTTCATGAATGACTGGCGTGAATGTACTGATTTAATAAACTGATACACAATTAGAAAACCAAAAGATGCACCCACTTGTGCAAAGTTATAAGAAATCTAAGAAAAGAACACTACTGGCCTAGGGAATTTAAATTAGAATACTAGCTGATTAAGAAAAACAAAGCCAATTGTTACCAGTAAACAACTAAAATGGAACATTCATTTCTCCTGTTACTTTCTAAATGCTGATCACAGAAAAGGAATGCACACATAGAAATAGCAACAGAAAGCAAACCAGAAGGGCAAATTCACACACCCAAACGCATGCAGTGTACCAGCATCCCATACTTGTTGCGGAAGAGGGGGTGTTGCAACTCAGCAACCAGTCTGCAGTGTTTAAAACAGTCATGTTGTCCCCTGAGAACACGAACAGTATAAGGGTTCATTGTCTGAATGTCTGCTCAGTTCACATGAGTAGTCTTCCGTGCTTGCACTGACCTCTTCGTTAAAACTGTAACTGCACTGCAGGACTTTTACATTTTAGTGTAGCAGAACTGCTTTAGTTCATTTAAAAATGTATTTGTGATGGATTAGTGAATTTCAAATGTTACTCTTTGTATCATATTTAAGGTTTAATATAAATGTTACGCTGGGAGTCATCATTAAATTTTCTTATATATTTGCAATCCTATCATTAATTAGCTGAAATTATAGATGCATGTTTAGAGACAAATAAACATCATAAACAAGGAAAATGTTAATCTACAAAGGTTTTAAGACATTAAGTACAGGCAAGTTGCAATGCACACAATTTTATAAAGAAAATTTTAGATTGCATAGTTATTCTAAAATAAATGGGAAGAGGTGTATCAATGTTATATTTATTAAAAATTTCAAAGAAAATATGATGTGGCAAACAAACACTTATATCTAGCAATATGAATGATGTGTAAACTAAAACAATTTTCATATAAATTTTAATTGATTGACAAAACTGGAGCTACAAAAGTTCACAATTGGGAATGATTTAAAATACAGCTTACATATATATGCACATCTATGTTCCTATATATATGCTCTGATGCAAAAGTCAGCTCACATTTCTGACAAAATTGAACACATTTTATAAAAACAAGAGTGAAGAATATTGAAAACCATAATTCTTAATGTTGCCAGAGCTGTGGTATAATAATTGGCTAATCAAATGAGAATTTAAATTTCTCCTTTAACTACATGTCAGTATTATTCTCTTTGAAAAGAAAATGCAGCAGATATGGACATTTTTTTTCTGTTTTCAAGATCATTTTTAAGAAAAATTTGGAGGTAGTCTTTCAATTTAAAGTAAAACAAAAAAGTAGTTTAACTTTGAAGTAGAGTCCAAAGCCTTTGTTCACTTTGTCTACATTTTTTTTAATATTTACAAAGGCAAATACAAAAAATTACCCTCACCAAAATCCTTCAAAAAATTGCTCGAGGTTATGTGTTCTTCCTGAATATTTGCAGCTACAGAGGAGAAGTCTTGAGGAAATCAGCTGACCAGTAAATAAGTTCATAATGATGAACTCTCTATTCCTTGGGTATAACTGATTATGTTACTAATATTTACTTATTTATGAGATAGTTATTTCTTAGAAGATCCCTCAGTGATATTAAAACAAACATTGAAATTTGATTCTGGGCATCTTCTGGTGGTGGGCACACTTACCTCCTGTCCCATTTGTTGTGACTGATGTGCTGCTGAGATTAGATTTCTCCAGTTTGGCGCTACCAGGAGTTTCACCACCTCCAACAAGAGGATGAGGACTTGCTAGGTCCTGCATTTCCATAGACCTGTGAGAGCAGGGAGGAGCAAAGCCAAACTTGAAATTTCTGCAGCGATTTCTCTAAAAACTATATATATTATTCTAATGAGTGTGTACATGTAACTAAGACTTTTAAGTTGACCAGGTGAACGTGCCAATCTATTAAGTACTAATAGAAAAAGTTTCCACAGTAGCAAAATCTCATTTATTTGTCATCCCACAATTGTTCTATGAAGTAATATACAAAAAATATAAAACAGGTTTGGTTGCCATGGCAATTTAAATGAATATGGATACTCTGCCTCCTACAGAGGCATATAAATGCTGAAATATTTAATTGCCAAAATTAGACATCCACCATCACCAGTGAAAAAGCAATCAGTTGCCAGAAACAGTGTTAACTCAAAGACAGAGCAGAAGTCCAGCTGAACTTGCTGACCCAGAGGGTTGAAACATGAGGCTCAGACAGAGGGTCGAAGTTGTTACACCTTAATTATCCATTCAAGATTAGAAGACTTTGACTTATTCCTGTTTCAGGGAATGTGTTGGAATTAAGACCCTAAGTGAAACTGAGACAATTGAAAGGTTGACCCTCTTTTGAAAAGGAAACTAGAAAAAATATGGCCCAAAGAGTGACTCAAAGATCCTTCCCTGAAAGATGAAAAACACAGAAGGAAAAGAAAAATTTAGAGAATTTCTCCCTCAATTTAGGTCATCACTACATCCAAACTAAAAAAAAATAGGAAAGATCTTTGGCTGAAAGAAGGAATACCAGATGAAAACTCAGATGTATGGAAGGAAGGAACACAGAAATAAAGCTATATGAAAGATAAATTAGGAATATGTTTTTCTTTCTAAGTCACCACTAAAACTAAAACAACTGAAAAATACCAATACTGTACTGTTATATGATACGGCATAGAACGGAAATACATAACAATGTAAAGGATAGCTTAACTAAATTATACTCAGTGAAATTTCTTTATTTAACACAATATATATTTTTTATGGTCCTAAACTTAGATAAGAAACAAGCAAAAGTTTTGGATACATAAATTAGTATCTATCGATACATATTATTAAAAACTAAAACAATAAAAAAACAATAGATTCATTAAAATAACATGTTTTTAAAATTTGATTTAACCCAAGTGGAGCCAAGAAAAGAAAGAAACAACAGATGTGAGAAATAAAAAACACATAGCAAGATATCATATTCTGTTCCAATTATATAAACCATTGTACTAAGTACCAGTGAACTAAGTATTCTATTGAATGCAGAGAGACCGTCACATTGGATAAAACAACCAAAATAATAGTTGGATGATCACTACAGACACTAGTGGTATTTAAAAAGATACTGAGGAATGTTATGAACAATATTATGCCAAAGAAGTTAATAACTTAAATGCAATCTGCAAGTTTAGTTTAAAAAGCAACCTATAAAAACTGAGGCATTTGAAAAACAACAACCATAAATCGGACTAATCCTATACCATCCAATTAAAGAAACTAACTTCATAATAGAATCATAATGGAACACGCAAAAACACAGAGAAAGATTTCATGGTCATCTTTTATTAGTGAATGCTAGCAAGCAAAATACTAAAATCTGAGTAAAGAAAATAATTTTTTTAAGTCCTTGCAGAAAAACATGCAAGGGAACACCATTCACTCCATTGTATGAGACAAAATTACTCTGATTCAAAAGTTACCAAAGAATATTTAAAAAAAAAGAAAAGTATAGATGTTATTTCTCATGAGCATAAATAAAAAATATATAAGGAAATTAAATAAAGTCCAACAATACAAAGGATAATGTATGGTAACCAACTGTGCTTTATCCCAGAAATTCAAGTTGAGTTAGCATTTGAAAATCAATCACTAAAATTCAATATATTTATTGACAGAATATACTTTCAATGCATTTGGGGAAGTATTTGATAATGTTCATCATTCATTCATGATATAACTCTCAGCAAATATAGAAAATAACATTTTCTCCATCTGATAAATACCATTTTTGAAAATTCTACCATTTACATCATATTAAATGATAAGATATTAATTTATTTCTCCTCAAGATCTGAACCAATGCAATGATACTTATTTTCTCCACCTCCACACATTTTACCGGCAGTCTTAGCCAGTAAAAATAAAATTAAATGAGGCC
>NW_004567102.1:68531140-68537705 GCF_000260355.1 Condylura cristata | reverse complement strand
AAAAAAATTGTTTAAAAAAAAATAAAAAAATAAAATTAAATTAAATGATAGGTAAATAACAGGTAACATTTAGAAAGGAAAAAATAGTTCATAGACAACATAGCTGTTTGGATTTTTAAAAATGTGTAAAAATTCATCAAAAACATTACTAGAACTAAATGAATATCTCATCAGTGGAAGAATGAAGGCCTCGTCTATGATAAACTGAAGGATGCACCTAAACTGTCACCAGTTTGTCATCACTGCCTCTCCACTTCAAATACAGAAGTCAAGCAGAGGCTGTGTAGGACGCTCAGACTTTGACTATTGAGAATCTTCTTCAAGTTCAACATAACCCTAAGAGAATTCTGGACACTCAGAGCCTCACTTTGCTTGCCAGGCAGAGGAAAAGAACTAGACTCTAAGAAATAAACACACAAAAAGAATAAACAGAACAAAAGAAAGTGCTTTAATTTCTACAGCAGTTTAAAACTCAAGTCATAATAAAAAGCACAAAATTATGAGCCCTAGAGGTGAGAAAAAAATTAATAGCAGCAGACCTACATATGATCCTGCTTCTACGAATAGCAGAAAATATTTTAAAATCTACTGTAAATATATAAAATAATTCATAAGAAAAGAAACATGCACTCATAGCATATTGTGATGAATATGATACATATATAACCATATATAATATATATATACAATATATATATTATATATATAAAATACATGTATACATGATACATATAAAATACATGTATACATGATACATATAAAGATCTTTATAATCTGTCTAGAAAATAAGTGGAAACTATAAAGTCAAATGAAAATTTTAGAATGAAATTAAAATATATTTAATAAAAATTACTCTTTGGAAGAAATTAACAGCAAAGTTGACACTGAATAAGAATGTATCAGTAAATCTGAAGCTGGAAGAATAAAAATTATCCAAACTGAAGCAGAATAACAGTAACTGGTGTTGAAAAAATGAAGTTGATTATAAGTACCCTGAGCTATCACCAGAAAACAAGATAATGAATGTGTGGTACTTCATGTATATTATCTATTCTAAATTTCACACAAACCAAATGATATGCATATTAGTCTCTATATTTTATAGATGAACAGATTGATATCCAAAAAGGATTCTTAACATGTTCAATATCATGAAGGTAGAAAGTAGCACCAGAATTTGAACTATTATCTACCCTGATTCTGGAACCTAGATTGTTTCTATCCAACACTGTATGTTTTGCATCTTAAAAATGACTAATCGCTGGCCTTCCTGGTGGTGGGATTAAAGCAAGGGAGTAAAGCACAGCACTATAAAGCTATCCACAGCTACTGCAGCACAAGTTCATCCCTGGCCAGAGAGCTACTCAGTGCAGCAGACCTCTCCTGACCCGCCCCGCCTACTGCTCCCTTCGGCAGTGTGCTTCAGTTGATCTTCTTATTCTCCCCACTCTGTCTCTGGTGTATCTTCTCACCATCTGTGCTTCTAGCCTGTACCCTAGTTCTTGTATGCATAAATAAATAAATCCTTTAAGAAAGTGACTAATTCTTTCATACTATGAAGCCACAACCAGGAATACTTATTCCTGCTATAGAAAATTTTAAATTTCAAAAATTTCCAAACTCAAAAAGACATCTGTTTGGCCAAATCTATAACATATTTAAAGCTACCATATTTAAGGGTGATCCTCTTTTCCTCCAATGATATTTATTTCAACTCTCTTTTAGCAGCCTTATGTCATAAGGCCATGTGAATACTAGTCTCTGTCTGGATGATATAAAAATGAACATATCCATAAATACGAAAACTCATTAAAAAAAAAGATGAATTGTAGGTCATATGCAACTTAGTATCTTGGTTATCTTGAATTAGTCTGTAAACAGAGAAATAATTTAATTTTTAATGGCTTGAGACATGCTTTTCAAATTCAAGGAAAAGTAAGCATTACATTTGTACAACTTAAAATCTACTCACAGAAACCATGATTCCTTCTGCACAAGTCTTGAAATTAGTCATAGTCTGTTTAGTTAGACTGAGCTTCCATCAGTTATTCATGACCCAGAAATGCCAGTCGTAAACACTCACACTTAGCAAAACATGGATATTATGCATTTGTGATTCTATGTCCCACATTCTCAATCTACCTAATAAGTTCAATTTTCATTTTTGAACATCAAAAGGAGTTTAAGAGCAAAAGATATTTTTCTCACTACTCCCTTTTCTATGTAATATAAACCATTCTTTTCTCGAAAAGAACAACTTTAAATTCTACTTAATGTGTAGGATTCATTTTATTCATTGATTTTCTTCCTCTATATTTAGAATTGTGCAGGATACTGAATAAATGAATGAATGAGTGAGTGAATCAATGATGAAATATGAAAATAAAAGTAGAAAAAAATGTCAATGAAGTGAGTAGAAAAATGTCAATGAAGTAATTTCAGTTACTTGAAGTTAAATGTAGTTTAGTTCAGCAAACACAGCTTGAGCATCTGCTGTTTTCTAGAGTCAGTACTAAGATGCAAAAAGTACCTTTCTGCCGGCGAGTGGGAGAGCAAGGGAGGTGGAGGAAAACCAGAACAGTTCTTTGCTGTAATGTGTGTGGCAGTTCAATAAATTGTGCAGAACTTCTAAATGAGTGTGAGAATATTTGTGTATGTGTGTGTGTGTCTGTGTTCACATTTATGTGCAAAAGGCGGAAGACAATGCCTTACATGGGTACAAAAGGCAATTGTGGGAGAAAAAGTAATAATGAAACACTGTGGTCAACTGCGATCAGATGAAAGTCATGGGCATGACACTACTGAGAACCAGTTCCCACTCTTAAAAAAAGCACAGTGAGTGACAATGGCAGGCCTTCTTGAAACAGCACATTTTAGGTGAGGATCCAAGAAGTTTTTGCAATGGTTGCTGCATGGAGCCAGCTTCTCTTCTAGCTGCAGGGCTGGGAGGTGTGGATCCTCTCTGCCGCAGCACTTATGGAACTCTATTAGGTGGACAGTCAGTCTTGAGAGGAGGCTCTCAGTAGCTCAATTCACTAGTCAGATTTGGGTTCCATGCAGAGGAAAGGAAATGTCAGGGGAGAAAACCCCCAACAGCGAGCATCAGGGAAGTGGGCCATGCACATTGGGAGCTGTTTTTGTAATTTGCCAGTGACCTCATGCCTGTGCCTGAGGCCAGCGTGAGTGCTTGCAGTGCAAGTAACCCATCTGCCAGGGTAACCTCAGGCCCTGGAGCAAGAGCAAATAAAGCCACGGACACACTGTTCTCTGGACACTCTTATAGTCCTCCCTTTCCAGGGTTTATAGACTTGACTACAGCCGTGGCCCTTTCCTCACTATGATCCTAACCGATTATTTAGATAAAACATGGTTTCCCCCCCTAGGAAATGTGAGAAAATGTTTTTACAAGCAAAAACATTTCTCTAAGTTTAGGTTTCCAAATGTTTCCCTTTAATTTGAAAGGAAAAAAAAAATTCCATGATTTTTTTCAGGCATTTGAAAGGTAGAATCTTCAAATTTCTGGTAAGGGATATAATAAGCTATGGTTAATGAATCAGGAAACTATTCTCCTGTAACAAGGTGATAAGCTTACAATCAAATTACGGTAATGCCATTGATTCTAACAAGAGAGAGATCGATCCTTTTTCTAAAAAAAATTCTTACCAAAATAAATCAAACATATTATTGGGTGAGTGAAGATTTTTATACTAAGTCATGAACTTAAAAGAGCAAAGCATTGGCATAATGTACAAAGCAAAGATGGTTCCCTAAGAAAATGATGGAATTTCAGTTTGAAGGGACTCAAATTTAGCTATTAAACTTGGCTTCTTGCACTTAAAAATGCAGACTAATAATATTCACTGGAAGGCTACTAATGAATTAAATAAGAACACACACACATTGAACAGAGTTTAGCATTTAGTATGTCTTAAAAAGGTTCACTGTCACTAAATACTTCCTGATATGTCTGTTTGGAAACTTACTGTACCAAGAAATCATTCTTTTATTGTGGTATAATAAAACCAAGTAATAGTATATTAGTTTCAGGTGTTCAACATGATTTGATATTTACATGCTTTTCAAAATGTCATCATAATTAGTTAACATACATACATATAGTTACACTTTTTTCTTGTGATGAGAAATTACTATTCTGCTAGCAATATATTATTATCAAATATGCAATATATTATTATCAAAGATAGTCACCAGGATGTATATTACATTTCCATGACTTCACTTATTTTATAATTGGAAATTTTTGTCTCTGGACCCCTTTTACCTATTTTTTCCCACCTCTAACCCTTAGCTCAGGCAGCCAAATATTTGTTCTATGTATTCATGAGCTTGATATCTCTATAATACTTTTCTTAAGAAGGGACACCTATTTCATTTTCAGATTACTACTACTATTTTTCTATAGCTGGTTTTCTAGTTTCCATGGAACTTTGGTACTTGAAGAAATGTATCCTATTGACATGTATCAAGTCTGACCCTTCTTTCACAAAGCTGCCATGAGCACTTGTCTTAACCTAGGGCCCTCCTCTTCCAGGTTGGCCAGCTCTAGGTCCGTTAGTCCACACAGGCCATTTTAAGCCTCTTTATCTTCTTACTGTTTTCTTTGGAGAAAGCCTGATATTTCAGGCTTTTTCTTAAACTGTGGGACCTATAGTCTTAAAGGTAAACAACAAAGTATGTCAGGGAAACTATACCCCTCACTCTGGATATGTCCTTGCAGCCTCAAAAATACAAAAGCTTGCTCTCAGACAATATACAGTATGAACTCATGCTCAAACCCAGCAACCAGAGTCCTGACAGTTTGTCCCATAGGATGCTCTACATTCAGTTCCTCCAGCCATTTTACACACACACACACACACATACACACAGACACACACACAGTTGGCATTTGGATCCCAAGAATTCATGCATTCTCCCTAAATACCATCTTGTTAGACTGAATTCAGCACTTTGGCTGTCTTGGTAGATCTGATTCTGCTGCTCAGTGTTCTCTTGCCCATTGCCGATGACTCTTGTCAACGTTCTTAACCTACCTTCAATACCAAATCACAGTACGCATGCTAAATACACCAATGTAAAGGACAAATCTTGAGGAGGGCCCCAGTGGTGTGTATTTCCAGATTTATATCAGCTACTTAGGAACAGTCATTGTAAACATAGTGTTTAATGCAATCATTCATTTTTTCTGTCCTCATAAATAAATCAAAAGCTTTTGAAACATGCCTGTTGAAATCCATAGTTACTAAGTATTATGTATGTCTTTGTTGATCTTTTCTGGTTTTGTTGTTACAAAAGACTATGAGGTTATTCTGGGGTACCTTCTGTCTTAGAGAACCTATGCTAAATTCTTGTGTTCACAGTCCCCCATTAATTATTTATACTTAATTATCCGAGAAGGTAATTTCAGAATCTACATTCATTATGAAGTTCACTGGTCTATAGTTTATTATGATATATTAAAAAACAATGCATACAATTATTTTCTTTAAGCAAATCTGATAAAATATGCATAGGTATGTATTTTATTAGATAATAATACAAACTTGGAATCAGGGAACGTGAATATAAGTCTAGGATTGACTACCTAGAAGAAGTTAATGGTTGTGTGTGTAGCTGGTTTTTCCAAATATCTTCTCAGGTTTACCAGGCTCTCTAAATAACGCTGAGTCTTCCATGGACAGGCATTCTGTACTCCTTTCCTTTCTATGCCAAGACATTCTGTATCTTTATGAGGTTACTCAACCCATTCACTTTGAGCGCAAAGAAGTTAGCACCTGCCATGAAGGATCAGAATGTGAAATGTGATAAGAGAGCCCTGTGATAAGTGCCTGACCTTAGCAAGTAAAAATAAAATCCCCCCCAAAAAAAGATGGAAAAAAAGTGCAGCAATATACAAACCAGAGTATTGTGTGGCTCTTAGTAGAAACAATTAAAGTACCAAGCAGAAGTAAAGGTTGAAGATATAAGTCATGAAAGAGCAAAGCCAGGAGAGGTCCGTGAACCCCTCCACTGCCCTAGCCTTACGACACTATAACATGATAGTCTCCATTAAAAAAAAAAAAAAAAAAAAGCCAACCAGTCATGTTAGTGATAGGAACCTGGGGCCATTTCTCATCTGGCGAAATACTTCACGGAGCAGGTCCAAACACAATGCAGGGCCCTTGAAATCAGCAGGAGCTCAGCACTATGAGCCATGCCAAAGAGCAAGATGAGAAATGGGGTTGGTATAAATATTCATTGGGAAGTTATGGCCAACCTCCTTGTGCTGTGTGTTCAGTGCAACTCAAAACTGCTCCACCTGGTCCCTTCTGGCTCCCTAGTGTCTACCAGGGCCTGGCAGCTGGAAGGCATGCGGAGCCTCTGAGATCTTTTAATTTGCTGTAGCACCAGAGAGGCAGACAGGAGGGCTGACAATGCATATGCTGGGATTCAATTACAGCGCTGTCTTTTTCCCAGGTGGGAGGCAACACTACAGAGAATTCAATGCTTCCCTCTGTCAAGGTCCCTAGGAAATGAACAGTGGTTTGCATACACGGGGGGGGGG
>NW_004567102.1:68453035-68531040 GCF_000260355.1 Condylura cristata | reverse complement strand
GAGGGTTTGGGTGGATAATGCTCTATAGCTGACTGTCATCAGGAAAGTTTTGGGGAAAAATATCAAGTGCATTAAATCATTAAATATTTCATTAAGCTCACATGCAATCTTTCTTTTTAATTGTGTTTTCCAAAATAACTTCTGCCTGGAAAATAAGGTTGGTTATTCCTAAGTTCTCAAATAAGCCACCCTTGAGACTATACAACACAGGATGAGAGAAACTTTCTTGTGATTATCCCACATATTTCAATGCCAAAAGGTTTTTAAATAGGTTTTTAAATATTGCAGAAACTTAGATGCAGTCAGCCAGTAACATTTGAAGGGGACACACATGTCCTATATAAAGCACTTGAATACTTTCTAAATGCTGGATAAAAATACATACAATGTAATTCTCTCTTTATAATCAAAATATCACAGTGTCATTAATTTGAAAGACACAAACTGAATAATCTATTTTAATTTGTCAATGCCGAGGGTGGAGAATGTACCTGCTGCCAAGCAAGATTTGCTAAATACAAAAGTAAAGTTGCAAGAATTAGATTATCTTTGCATGAATTGTCACTATGCTGGTTATAAACCAATTTAAGCTATTTATTAGAGAAGAGCTGTCAGCTCTATCACTTGGACAAACTTCCCAGATGGATGACTTTATTTTCACTACTTATTTAACAGATAAAGCATTTGCACTTGTTTTTAACTTTATCTCCCAGTTTCCCAGTGACTTGAATGGTCTATTCTCATGGTAACAGAGCAAGCATTGCAACAAGCACACCAGAACTAAATTTTTGGCTCAAAAATCCTTTAGTGCCTTCCCATCTCTACACAGTCCCAAACTTATGTTTGACATAACATTTTTTTAAATTTTTTAAAGATTTATTTATTTATTCATATAGAACTGGGGTACAGGCCAGAGATGTGGAGGTTGAGAGGATTCACCAGAGACAGAGCCGGAAGCAGAACAGGCAGATCAGTGAAGTACACTGCTGAGGGGAGCAGCCAGAGGCCAGGAGAGGTCTGCTGCCATGTGGATCTCCTCCGGGGCAGGAGGGGATCGAACTCGTGAGGAAGTGTCTTAAGCTTCTTAGTGCTGTGCTTTAACCCGGTGCGCCACCAGGGAGGGCCCGACACTTTTGTTTTTTTACAGTAGACCTTAACGATGAAAACTAATGCAACCTTTCTGCTTTATACTTCTGGTACAATACATTACACCTTCAGTGCAATAAAGTGTTCAATAAATTATATGAGATATTCGATACTTTTTACAAAAAAAGATATTGTGTTAAATGATTCTGGCAACCTCTAGGCTAATTTAAGGTTCAGAGCAAGTTTAAGATAGATGAGGCTAAGCTGTGATGTTTGGTAAATTAGATGCAGTCAATGCATTTTTAACTGATGATATTTTCAACTTAAATGGATTTATCATGACCCAAATGTCAAAGAAGGTTTGTAATTTAAAATGTCAAAGAAGGTTTGTAATTTAAAATTCCTCATATGGCTTCTAGGGCCTACTCCTTACATGACACAGCAACAACCTTTCCTTTCCTCTGGCCTCAGCTCCTATATGATTCCCTTATCTATGGAGCTCCCACCACTGCGTCCCATCTCCCCAACTACAACCTGTGATCTACTAAGTCCCTAGGTCTAGGGCTTCTGCACTTGATGTTTCCTTTCCTGAAACACAATCCTCCCAGCCAAACTCCTTGTTCTGCCTCTGGCCAAACCTCCCCCATGTATCTATCTCTTACCTGCCTTATAAAACAGTAAACCCCTTATAACCAGTAATTTTCTACTATCCTATCACCTGCTTTATTCATCTTTTCTGATACACGATATATTTGCTTAATTGTTATCTGTCTCTCTCTGGAATGTACACTCCATGACAACAAGGAGATTTTAATCATTGCTTTATCTTACTATCTAGAACCGTGCCCGACACATCGTAAGAGTCCAGTCAATATGTGCTGAATATCTGAATTCATTTTCCAGTAAATGGCTACTGGACTACCTAGTCGGCCCCAGTTACCTAGGCTACATTGTTCTGCTTAATGGCACTATTTTTGTAGTAAAAGTTTTCTTTTTTTTTAATAAATTCTCTTATTGATTAAAAAAACATGGTTCCAGTACAAATACTTTATAGTCTGTTGACACATTTCAAATAGCTTACATTCTTAAACTTCAAGAATAGAATAATTTAATAATTTTTTATGAGTACCTACCATTTCTCAGACACTGCACTTTCTGAGGTTTGATTGAATGTAGATCCATGTCAAAACATGGATAAAAAATTCTTGCATGTTTTGCAAAAAATGGATTTTATTTTAAGACCAAGTGACAGTTACAGTTCTCTTAATAAAATGTCTATAGGGCATTAAAAAACCTATAAACAACAAACACTTATTGCTCACAGTTCTGGAGACTCAAAAGTCCAAAACCAATACTCCAGCATGCTTGAGTTCTCTGGCAAGGCCCCTTCTCTCTCAGCTAACATTTTCCCGGCTTATCTTTAACATGGTGAAAGGGACTACAGAGCTCTCCAGAGACTCCTTTGTAATGACACTAATCCCATTCATGAAGACTCTACTCTCATATACTAAGAATTCTCAAAATCCACCTTCTAATACTATTATTTTTGGGGGTTAGAATTTAAACATACAAATTGTCAGGAGACACAAACACTCAGACAATAACAACTAGCAATAAGTAGGAATATTCTCTTTTTAGTCCCCAAATAAGATATTGAAGTCTTAAAATCTCTTATAAACATATGCATAGCCCTACATCTGAAATATAAGTATTATTCTTCTTTAAAATATTTCTCGTCTACCTACTCTGTGTGATTGCAAAATACATAACGCCAAAACAAAATTTAAAAGCTCTCCTTTTTCCCTTTAAAATGATAACTCAATGAAGGTTCTGATAAGTTAACTAAGTTCATACCACTGGTCACCAGTTGAACCTTCCTCAGAATTTGATTAGAATCACGGACCAGACTTCAAAACATTTTGTGGTGATTGAAAAATGCCCTGCCTCTTAACATTGCCCCGATAGCTATTATATCATTACTACTTTTCATTTCAAACCACAATCTGCCAATCATAGTCAATGCTTCACATTCCCTTTCTTGTCTCACCCTCTCTCCACTTCAATCAGGATCCAGAGAATCACTATAGAATCATTAGTATTATTAATCAAAAATCACTCCCTAATTACTAATCTAATGAATGGTATACTTTGCTTGTTCTTTGACTCTCATTTCGACCATCTTCTGCATTTGAAATATGCTGACTTCTCCTCAATCTCTCTTCTAGGAGCATCTTAGTAATGATGTACAACTTCTTGCTGCCAGTCTACATTTTCCATTTTCCAGTATCTTTTACCCAGAAAATCTTTATTTGTTTCAGGTATTCATTTAACACCAACAAAGTTTCATAGGCCAGAAAAAACTAAATCCTTTCTCAGTTCCACAAGATGGAGTCCTAACTCCTCTCCCAGGAATTATTCAATTACACTATTTATGCCAATAGCACATAATAAGGTGTACTTTGCTGGAGATTTGGGAGTGAATTCTTCTTTACTCTTCTTGGAGAACTTCCAGATCCACATGATTTCTTCCACAGGAAGGACGCAGGAAGGACATGGCCCTGATTTCTCTGACCAGTCACAGACTCACCCGAGGAGAAATGGCTTAGGGCAAATCCTCAACTGTGGCTGGCAGAACCCCAGCAGACAAAGAGAACTGGTTTCTTGATGAAGTTATTGAGCTCCTAATCAACCACCCCCTAGACTATTTTACCTCTGGAATTCCAATTATTTGAACCAATAAATTACCTTATTGTTTAAAGGGAGGTGAGTCAATTTCTCTGTTACTCGGACTTGAAACCATTTTAACTGATACAGCCTCTTTCCTGGTTTCTTGATGTCACATTTGGCCATAAACTTGCAGTCCTCTTTGTAAATCATCCTTACTCTCTACCTGTCTGCTTTCCACAACCTTCACCTTCATTCAGGCAAACACATTTTGGGGAACTTCCACTTGTACTTATGTCTTCAACAACTATTTTCTTGTTGATCATTTCAAAATCCATTCCTTTTCAGTCCTCTTGTTTCTTCCATGTACCAGATAGCATCTATCGTTCTATACTGGTCATCTCAAAAGGGATTTTTTACAGAACCTTTAAAAGTTATATGTCCACAGTTAATCTCATCGTCATTCTTGTAAAACCTATTCATAGATACTATCACATTATCTTCAATGGTACTGCTGAATTGTTTCCTTAAATCAGAACTTTTGGTAATATCCTCAAGCCTTTAATTTTGATATGGCTCACCAAAATCTTAGTGTTTCTACGTAAGTATATTCTTTTTCATCCTAATCACTACTAAAACTAGTCTTTGCAATTTGTTACCTAATTTTTCCTACAGCTTATTCCTCACCCAGAATATCAGCAGAAAGCTCACTTCTAAGTGTGTACCAAGCGGTGGGTGCGCTGTGACAGGACCGCAGTGAATGAACAAACCGATCTTTGGTTTTTCGGTCTTTTCTCTAAATCATCCAGAATTACTTTTCTCAAATACAACTATATCATTCACCTCCTAAAATCTCCTCCCTCTGGCAAAAAAAAAAAAAGAAAGAAAAGAAAAAAATTTCTCAGTAGCTTACATTCAGATAATAACAAATCAAGGTTATTAGTATCTATCAAGTGACAGATTATTCTGGGCTGTTTTGAAAAAAATAAGTCATATTTTTCTTGTGGTAAAATTTTGTAATTTAAGCATTGGCAAGCCACCCAAGTAATGGCAAGATACTCTGAATACAAGAACCTGATTCTATTTTGATTCTGAGCTAGAATATTTTCATTTTTATGCTCTATCTAGAGGAGCAGTTGATAGTGGCCGTGAGAGAAAGCTATGGAGTCCTGTATGAAGTAAAGCACAGGCCCGGAGCCCTGAGGGGTGAGCCCCAGCAGAGGCAAGCGACTACAATTGTCTACAAATAGGTAAAAAAAAAAAACCAAGTACATTTTAATTCCCTTTCAAAGTAGGAAGTTGAGGGAACAATTTCCTATCTTAATTTAAAAAAAAAAAAAGCAAAGCTAACAGAGTGAGCCTTGTTGATAAAACCTCATTATGATGAAAGTGGTCAGGTGTAACAGGTAAAGAAGGCTGCCTGGGTTTCCCTTCTGAATCCACAACCATGAATTTTGGAACACCAGAGAGGTGCTTGGATTAAGCTGATCAGATAACCGTTTTTGGCTTTTGATGCGAATGTTTTTATATGCAAAACATGCTAATATAGAGCTCCTCTTGTTCAGTTTTAGTCTAAGCAAAACAAGTGACAAGTTTGGTTTCACTCCCATGTTACAGTAACCCATTTTAGAAAGCTCTGGACTTTGCAATTTAATTGCTCTCAGTGTCACTTCAAAGTCACAAAATGCTTCAAGACACCTAAATGACAGTCAGTAAAATGAAGACAATCCAGGCTACTCTTGAGGACTGATTCTAAATAAAACGTACTACAACCAAAGTGGGGACAGGTGGAATGAATTCAAAATAATGTGGCTTGCCACAGCTCAGTCTATTAAACCTTATCCCAAACAAGATGTTACTTGATTTATTTAGACTCCCTGGCATGTCTGGATTAATGTGCTGGCATTATGAGCTTCTTCCTGGGTTCCTACAAGAATTCTTGGATATAAGAGCTAAGCTGATGTGAATGACACTTGTTTTGGAATATGACTCCAGGTACAATTATAATCAGCTTGTGGTGGGGACAGCAGTAGTGTTTTTCTGCCCAGGGTACAAGCAGGCAGCTCACTGACCTGCAGCACAGACAGCACAGCTGCTGTCTTCACCGGAGAGGGGGTACATAGGCACAGTCTAAGAAACAGCCCAAGGGAGGAGAGATGGAGGGAAGCAGGATTTTTTTTAAGGGTGCTCCACTTCCTTTCTACAGAGACTTGATTAAAAGCAGGCTGCAGTAATAGTAGTGAGGACAGTAAACCAGATAATAGGCTAGGATGTGACCTTTTATCTGCATAAAGTGTGCAGCTACTTCTTGAACTGCAAGGCCCACTCATTTTATGTTAAATCGAGCAGTTGAGTTTAGAGTGCTGCTTATTAGATTCCACAGGCTCAGGCCACAATCAGGGTTGATTCGTGCAGTTTCTGCAGAGCTCAAAAGGCAGTTAGGATAGAGAGCTAGCTTTTTAGCTTAGTTTACAGGCATAGCACAGGCTTGGTAGAGTTGATTTTTTGTGTGTGTGCTTACACATGGGTTCAAGCTGTTTCTACAACTGCTGTCTTAAAAGACAAACTCAGGAAGCTTTTTTAGGGTCTTATGGAAAAGTCCAAGAGGCTGGTAGGAAGACCGGCTGGTCAGAAAGCCTGGACTCTGGCCTGCTCACTCCCAGGTGGGCATTGTTACTTAAGTTTTCTTGTACCCTAGTTTCTTCAGGTACAGAACCAGGAAAGTAGCTCTTGCTCCATAACAAGTAACAAGAAATAGAGATTCTGGGACATGTTTAGGAAGATGCTTTAATATTGAGTATATTACATACAGACATTGATTTAAAATGATGCATACCTACCTTCATTAAGATGTTATAATGTAATGTAACTTCAATACAAAATACATGGGATTATGAAAAATAAAAATAAAGTCAAATTGTAAGCTACATGGCATGCAAGATGTTATCTGTTATAATAGCAAAATGACAAAAGTAATAATCAGGGAATACTTGGTATTTACAAAGTATCTCTTTTTTCTATCATCTTTACTAATCACTGAGATGTTTATTAAAACATCATCAGCTGTGCTCACAAGGATATGGAATACATGTTTATGGACTGAATTGAATATGTTCACAAAGTTACAACTTTCCCCAAGAGAATGTCCCTTCGATTATAAGAATTTCCTATATGCTACTTTAGGGGTGATTTCCTGTTGATTTTCTTGAGACTAGTACTATTGGTCTCATTAGAACTTTCCTGTTTGGGCCTTCCTAGTGGCACAGGGGTTAAAGACTCAGAACTATCAAGCTATAGTCAGCCACTAGGGAATGATTTCAGCTCCCAGTCAGGGAGCTGACACACATGGCACAGCAGATCTCTCTTGTCTCCTCTGTTGCTCTCCTCAGCAGTGTATTTCGGTAGATCTGCTTGTTCTGCTCCCCCACTCTGTCTCTGGTGAATCCTCTCATGCCCTGTACTGGTCGACACTCAATTCTTGTATGTATAAATAAGTAATAATAAATCTTAAAAAAACACACTTTCTTGTTTATAGTCACCTGCCCAAGTACAACCCCCAGATTCTCCATTATTTTAGGCTACCTCAGAGATCTGCTCTCCAGTTTACATTGACACTATTCCCATCCAAACCCTTTCACATGCACACCCACACTTACCTGGACCCCAAACAGCAGTAATACCATGAAACACCTCTCCTGATTTCTCAGATGGGTGGCATTTCACTTATAAATGTCCTTGATGTCCACTGTGTGTTGGGCACCACAGAAATGATGGAGAAGATGCAATATTTATCCTGCCTATGAGTTTGTGCCTGTGTAGACCATCCCAGCTGAGATACATTGAGTAGATGTGCGATACTGTCTAAATGTGCAGCCATCCTCTTAGTCTGGGCAGTATGATGTTCTGATTTTCCTGTTTCTTCCTTTTCCATAGTAGGGGATACACATAAAAGAAACCCAATATACACAGTATATCTGCATGTTGTCTAGCATTTCAGTAGAGGATAAACTGACCTCACTCACAAATACTCAATACTTCATCTCAGGTACATCTAGAGGGGGCCAAATTTTGTTAACTAGAATTCATTTTCTAGAAAGAGTTTATGATTTGCTTTCAGTATGAAAAAGTGCTTTTGTACATAGGGACAATATAAATACAAAGCTTATAGATAAGGGTTTGCCCTCATCACTCACCTTTTCAAAATGTTTGAATGAATAGCTAGTAAAAAACGCAGGGTATACTCTCTTGAAGCAGTGACAGTTTAGTCAGGAAGATAAACCATAACAACCACACAAGGAAAGGCAACACCATTTAGCGTATCCTAAAGACACCGTGCTGACTCATAGAGAGTGTGAGTCCTGAGGATCCAATATATATGACCTTTTTTTGACATTTTCTGAAGAAGAGGAATATTTTACAAATAGGGGGCTCTAATAAGTCACAAAAGAATTACAAAGGGAAATTATCTACGTGCAAACGAAGTTCTTCCATTGTGTTATCAGACCAAGGACACTTTGGCAAACACCTGTCCTGTTACAAAGTGTAAAGCTGGCTGACACCTGGTTCCTGAGTTTATGTAAGTTTGGACATTACTCCCAATCTCTAGTCTCTAACCCTTCACTTTCATTTGTATAAGGCTGTGCAAAGTCTACACCTATTTAAAACACATTGGGAATTCAGGAATTGGAGTGTTAATGAAAGAAATACTATTGCATAATTCCACCCTCTGTAACCATCAAACTATGTCCTAGGGGTGAATATAATGAAACAATTTAACAATGATGTAGAGAAAAAGCAGGGAATGATCTCACCGTTTACACTTAACAGACTGTCATTGCAGTACGTGTTCCTCTTAGAAATTATTGCTCATAGTTTAATGATATTCTCTGTTTTGAAGTATGTATCAAAGAAAAAAGTATACAGTATTTGAAAATTCCAAAATTGGAAACTTGATAAAATCATAATATTCTTCAAATTCCTGATTCTATCTACTTGGTTAATTTAGAGTCACACATGGTCACCATGCTACCACTTCCCCACTAGTCTAGCTAGACATAAAATAGTCATGCTGAACAAAGCCTTCTGTTCACCTTTCACACTTCATACAATTTATTGCACACTGACTTACAAATATGGGTATTTAAATATATTAAGAACAAAGAAGACCTCCCTGGTGGCCCACAGGATCAAGTCTCAGCACTATGAAGCTATCTGCAGCCACTGCAGCACAAGTTTTATCCCCAGCCAGGGAGCTAAACCACATGGCCAGCAGACATCTCCTGTTCTGCCAGCTGCTCCAGTCAGCACTGTATTTCAGTAGGTCCTCCTGTTCTGCTCCCCAGTCTGTCTCTGGTGAATCCTCTCAACCATGCCCCCTGGCCCCCACCCCCACTCCCGCACCTCTGGCTTACACCCAGGCCTTGTATGCATATAAATAAATAAATCCCCCCCTGCCAAAAAAAAGAACAAGCACTCTGTGTGTCTATACATAATGCATACATGTGTAACTATGCATGTACAAATTTCAGTGTTAAGTGACATAGATGAAAGTTTCATGACAGTAGTAACTTTTGTTAATCACACATTCTACAAATGTTTTAAAAAAATTAGTATATACAACATGTTCTGCTGAGCACTGTGAAGAGAGAAGATGTAGAGGATGTCTAATAGTCCAGCATATACATAACAAGGCTCAAAGATCAACTCCAGCTGTCACATTCATTTCATAAAAAAAACGTGAGTTACCCAGGCACCACACTAGCGGCAGACACTTGGAAATAAATTCCTGGAATGCAGTCGATCATGACACATATACTTTCAGATATTTTCTAGGTAGTAAGAAGGTTCAGAAGGCATGTTGCTTTTCCTCAACTACTGAGGAATGAAAACCTAAAGAGCATAACCAAAACTAATGCAACAATGCAGTAATGTATCTCTAAGTATATGGCAAAGGCTGTTGAATCTAGGAAAAGCAATAAAGGCAAAACAAATCAGGAAAATGGAAGAAAAGTATGTAGGGTGTATGTTTTCTGAGCAGGAATTGTAAACACTACATACAGTAAAGTGACAGATTGACATATCTGGCATGAAAGTCAGATGTGGCAAAAACAAAACAAAATGCAGAAATATTATTTACATGTTTTATATGATTAAAATGGTTCCTATAGTAAGAGTTGGTAAGAAGTTCCAGATTTTAATTCCAGATTCTTGTTGTCAAGTCCTAGCTTACCTCTTCATACTAATTTGTGTGACTTTAGGCAAAATTCTGAGCCCCTCAGTCTTATCTGGATATTGAAAACATTATATCACAGTGTTATAAAGATTAAAGGGAACAGTCATTTCTTGTTTTTTTTTTTTTTCTTATAATATACTTCATTATGAATATCCACTCTCTGTAATGTGTATAAGGCCTGAGTGGTTATGTATGTATGTATGTGTGTGTGTATAGATATGCATACTATATATATGTGTGTGTGTGTATGCATAGAATCATGTATCCTTGTTCATTCAACACTCCACTATATAAATGTACATTGTGAATTTTATATATGTATGTACATATGTGTGTATACATATGTGCATTAACACATCCTATGAGTTTTCCTTGAAAATAGGCCTCATAGTCATTTTCTTTTTCTTATTCTGATTCACTATACACTAACCCAGGCTCTCTGTCTCAGGTCTGAATCACCAAGATACTATCCAAACCTTTTGGCTTCACCTTTCAATCCTGTTCTACCAATAGATGCAAATTTCTAAGACAACTTTCCTTCTCCTGCTTAAGTGCCACACAACTTATAGAACAAGGTGAAATAAACTTGAAATGTGAACCAAGGAGTTAATGTCTAGTGTTGGTTAAGCTTCAAATACCTCAAATATTTGGGAAAATCATTCAATCTCTTTGACCTTCAGTTTCCACTTCTATAAACTTATTAGAGTTTATCAAAATCATTTTTGGACCCCCTTCCAATTATACTATTCTTAGCTTTAAATTTAATATTTAAATGACACATCAAAAGAATCACTGCAAAAATCTAGAGTGAAGTAAATAATGATCTGACAAGGAACAATGACGACTACTTGCTCTATCCACACATTAGTTTACTTGCCTTACATGAGCAGCAAGTGCTAAGTCTGCCCCGAAATCTCTTCTGCTACTCTCAGTGGAGAACCTACAGAGCCCAGCTGACCCAGCAGACCCAGCAACCATTTCTGTGAACTAACTAAGCTGAAAGATACAGGGAGAAGCTGATTCGCCCTCCTCTCCCACTCACATGTGAGTAAGTTACTGGGTGAGTAAAGGGACATGAAGAACAGAGGCAGTATCTTGTCAAGCAAGGAAATAGAGAAGATGCAGCAGGTTATAAAAGTGCCTAAGATGTGTAGATAAGAAAACTAGATTAGCATTGCAAGCAATGGGGAATCATGCATTTTGTATAAATTAATGCTATGAAACATAAGTAAAAGCAGTAAATATTGCTTGTATGTGGAATAAGCTTTAGAAAACAACACCAGATGCAGGGAAATTACTAGAGGATTTTGCTGTTTCAAGGACAAACTGTGGGTATGAACTAAAGTATTAATAGGAGAGATCAGTCATAGTCTATTGATTCTAGAAATTTCAGAGAGGTGACTCTTCTAATCAATTAAATGACACATCAAAAGAATGATGGACTAACTTTAAGAGAGACCAGGACCTCCCAGCGGGTTAAAGCACTGCACTAAGAAGCTGAAACCACTTCCGCATGAGTTCGATTCCCGCCTGCCCCGGAGATGACCACATGGTGTGGCAGACCTCTCCTGACCCACCCGCTGCTCCCCTCAGCAGTGTACTTCATCGATCTGCCTGTTCTGCTCCCCACTCTGTCTCTGGTGAAGTCTTTCACCACCCCTGAGTCTCTGGCCTGTAACCCCAGTTCTGTACGCACAAATAAATAAATCTTTAAAAAAAAAGAGAGACCATTAAAAATGAAACAAGAATAGACACTCAGATTTGCATGCTGGTGAAGGTACTATTCATGAGATAGAAAGAAGAGAAATTTTGAAAATACATCATCAGTTCAGCTTTCAACCTTTTGTGAGTAAGGTGCTATGGAACATCAAATAAAGATATCCAGCCTTTGAGGGGAGAAATCTTGCTGTGAACTGATTTAAGATTCTTTATCATACATGGGTGTTCAAGGTCTACCTACATATGGTCATCTAATATAATTGTGGTCTGTGAGAGAATAAAGAGGTAAGACTCTAGGGAGCACCATTACTTAAGAAATGTGCATAAACCAGGAAAACATAAGAGACTTAAATGAATAAAAAAAAATTAAGAAAGCTAGTAGGATCTGAGTTCACATAGTTAAAAAACAAAACAAAACAAAAAAATCAAAAAACATTTGTCGAATTAACACCAGAAATCAGAAGTTCTTGGGAACCTCTGAAATAGCAATGTTCCAAAACAGAAGAGAAATATGCCTTTGACAGGATGAGCCAGGCACAGAAAGATGTTGCATACTCAGTTAAGAGTAGATATAAAAGTTTGATTTTTCAGTTTGTAAAGTAGGAGGCAAGACCTTCAAAGGTGGGCATAGAAAGGGAAAATGAAGTAGAATAAACTTAAGGAGAGTGGAGAAAGCTTTAAGTAAATACTATCAGAAATGAGAAAGGTTTGCTTATGATACTTTGAATGATTGTCAGGCAGGCTTGAAGGCCTAGATAATGGAGATGTAAAGGTGAAGTTTTCTAGCACATTTCTTTAGTTGTCCTGCAATGTCTTTTGATTCCCTTCTTCCCTCACAATAAACAGCATTTCAGTTGTTTTCATGGCGCCCACCCATAATCCCAAATTTCATAACCTCCGACATGTAGGTGTGCCCACAGGACGGCATTCCAGCTACAAGGGTGAGTGCAGAGACATGAGCTATTTCCCTCTGGCTTAGTCCTCCCTCTCAGAAAAGAAGACCAGCCACCCTCTCCACTTGTTTAACTTGAGGATTTCGAGATTTTTTTTGTGAGTCTTTAGTCTCACTTCTATATGAATTAAGTCCAACACTCAAAAGTCTGTGTGAATAAAGAGTATGGCTTTGAGTTTCCTAAAGGGGATGAGAGAGAAAAGGAAGTACGAAACTCAGATTTGTGGCAGGTTAGTGGTGGAAGGGGTGTGTCATGAGAGCTAAGCCAAGCAGAAGTGAAGGCAGCAAACCAGATAAAGAGAATGAGCAGCAGGTCTCACATAACAGAAGGGTCACTGAAGAGGTGCCAACTGAGACAAAGGCAAATATCCAACTACACATCACAACTGTAAAATCATAAAGTTAAGAAAAAGAAGTCAGACACACACACACACAAATAAACAATACACAGAGTTCCACTAACCCAAAGTACAAAGAAGGCAACGTTAAATTCTCATGTTGAAGGTCAGAAAGGAGGACAGTGCCCAGGCAGGCTGCCTGTAGGCATTAGGCTGTGCTCCTTGTCCTCTCTGCATTCCCATCACATGGTGACAGAGCCACACGTCTAAAAGATGTGCACTCGTCTATAGGGGATGGCAATTTGAAAACTAAACTTTAAAACTGACCAGCTGAACAAATACATACCATTTTTATTCATCAAAATAGCCAAAATTATAGCTAAAAAAAATCGGCGATGCCAACCAGAATGCACTCACCCTTCTAGGTTGGCTTTAAAATGACACCAGTTTGGTGGAACGCATAACTGGCAATGTGTTTCAAGAGCTTTAATATATGCATGACTTTTGACCTAGAATTCCATTTCTAGAAGTTCATTCTAAGAAAATCAGAAATGTGAGGAGACTTATGCTTAAATATACTCAATGAATTATTCATAAGAGGAACTTTGAAAGGAAGAGATATGTCCCCAAATGGGGAAATAACTACATGAACTGTGATAGCCTGTGATGTGATAATTATGTAAGTAACTTTCAATTACATGGGGAAATGTTGATGTCAAATGTTCAAAAAGCAAGGTGGAAAAGTGAATATATAGTGTTATTCCAAATATATATTTCAAAAAATAGCAAAGGGAAGTCATCTCTAAGCAAAGTGACTTTGGTTTTCTTTGAAAGTTTTATCTTCTAAAAAGAATACGCAATATTATGTTGATGATTTTTTTTTTAAAGATTTATTTATTTATTCATACAGAACTGGGGTACAGGCCAGAGATGTGGAGGGTGAGAGGCTTCACCAGAGACAGACCGGGGAGTAGAACAGGCAGATCGACGAAGTACACTGCTGAGGGGAGCAGCGGGCGGGTCAGGAGAGGTCTGCCGCGCCATGTGGTCACCTCTGGGGCAGGCGGGAATCGAACTCATGCGGAAGCGGCTTTAGCTTCTCAGTGCAGTGCTTTAACCCGCTGCGCCACCAGGGAGGGCCGATGATTGTTTTTTAAAAACCATCTCATGTTGTCCTTTTATTGAGCTTTCTTATCAAATTCACATGACTAGAATAACATAGGTACAACTGTGATCTGTTCCACCACAACTGCATTCACTATTTCAGTCTAAGCTTGCTAGCTTATGATACTGACTGTAACTTTCCCTCATGGTACTTTGCAGAGAATAGAGTACATAGCTGAACATATTGAAGTAAATATTAAGTATGCATCTGCTATCTTTTGTTTTTATAACTGCACTACGTAATTAAATAAATACCAATGCAGCATTAAATCTTTGGTCTCTTATACTTAAGAGTAAAAAATTACTTCTAAATGCACAATTTATGGTTTAGCCAAACACCCCACTCTCCTGAATAGGTTCGGGGGCAGAAGGTCAAAGGATGGTAGGGGTAAGGCAAAGAGCAGCAGAAGACAGGGCTGAGGCTCCAACTTCGCCTTTATTGTTCTAACTGGAGTCCTGCTACTTTGATCTTCTAACTCCTTTCCCCTTCCCCCAGGACACCAGGCTGAAGGAGGCAAAACCCACCAATGCCAAGGGTGAATCAACACCTGGGGGTAATCATTTAACTTGCCCACTGGGGAACCAGCGCCCTGTTTGAAGTGGACTGCAGGGAATCCAGAGAGGAGAGGAAAGTCAGGTCAACAGGAGAGACTGCAGCTGCTTGTGAGAGTAGGGAGCCGTCAAGAGGAAAAGGAAAACCTCATGATTGATAGAAGAAATTAAGATCTTAGTGCAAAGAAAAAAACACGGAGATTTTCTTTCTAGAAAGAGTCCTTTCATGGTCAAATCATAACTTCTACTTTTGAGAGAAGTTGCTAATTTCTTTGTTAGGTGGGAATTTGTAGAAACTTTGTGACCTGAATAGTAATCACATTATGACTGCCCTTAATTAAGCTAGATTTTGACCAACTTAAATAGTACTTAATCAAAATTATGTTTTCTTTTTCTCTCAACCTTTATATACTATTATTCACACTAAAGCTTAAATCAGATCTGGAGACAAGACAGCATGTACTTTATATTTAAGAGAACAATAACATGCTTCTATTTAAAAAAAAACTTTTACACAATCATTTTACTGCATTACATCCAGTAGAAAGTTTGCTAGGATGCTAACTTGCTATTCATTTAGGTAAATTCCAGCATCTGTGACTACTTTCTCATTAAGTTAATTAAATGGGTTGAATCAAAAGATTTTTGTAGCATATAGAACATAAATTAAGGCCATGGTCTGATCTTCCAGCCCTACTGAAACTAGTTCTCCAAATATAAGTAAATGTGCTCTCTTAAAATTTAAATAGACACGTAGTGGTTTAAAATATATGAAGTATTTCAAATATTGACTTGAATACATTTTTTAAAATGTCCTTCTAAATGGCTCAGAAAGTAGTGAATATAAATTTCAATGCTTTAATTTTGGTTGGGAATATTAAGTTTTTCCAAATTACTTTGCCAGTTCAGCTTCAAATGTCATCTTTGCAGTTGGCACCCAAGACTTTTCCATGTGACGCAGCAGCTACAGTCCCCGGAATGAAGGGCTACTGACTAACCAACTTCATTTTCACCTATAATAAAATCCAGATTGAAACAGGGGTTTTGTAAGATCAAAGTGTAGTTAGTGCAAGGTGAACTCTTTTTTTACTACTTATAAAGGAACTGAGGTTTCTCTTTACCAAAATGACCACATATCTCTAATAGCCCTATCCAAAACAACCTTTAGCCACTTGACAGTTAAAGTCAAATTTAATCCTAAATCACAGACAACCATGGACATACTCCACTCTAATGAATGTCATGCACCGCCATAATAGCAACATCTAATATTGAGAGCTTAGTTTATGTCAAGCACTGACCTAAAATCTTTGGGGGGCAAACATGTATAACCCTTGCAGAAACAAACTGCTATGATCACCTCATGTTTGGATGTGGAAATGGTGGCACAAAGAAACTGTCTAACTTTCCTAGGGACTCACTGCCAACAAATAGTAAATTCATGTTTCCAATTAAGTCAGTCCATTTCCAGAATCTCTGCTCTCTACCATTACATAGATTGCCTTTATAACAACAATTAAAAAAATAAATTCCCACTAAGATGCATTTAAGTTTTCATGTAGATTTGAAAACCTCCACACAAGTCATTCAGAAAGACAAGTCTATGCAGACAGTCTATCTGCAATGTAACCACATAAAAGACTTCTGGGAAAATTCAAGTTCATTAAGGAAAGTGCTAGTGATACCTGCCAAGAAGCCAGATGCAGCTCTTGGAGGAAGAACATCTTCCTGAGCTTGTCATTCACACCTTCAGGTGGGCACTGACCAAGCAAGAGGGCAGAGGCATGGTCTGTGCACCATGAAAAGATTCCAAGGCAAAGTGAATGATGCATTTGGTTGGAACCATTGAATTTTTTAGTAATAAATGATCTTTAGCAAAACCGAACTGTAGTACTAGCAATAAAATAAACTATAAAGTTATATATTATTGTACTGGGTATGTTTGCATAATTAAAGAAGCTAGAACTTTCCTAATCTCCTTTTTACATTTACCTTTCAATATAGGTCAAACTCCCCCCAAATACTCCAAAGAATGTTAGAGAAAATCAGGCAACCAAAGAAGCAGCTTTTGATTTTCTGGCGTTCTACCATTTGGAAAATGAACTTGAACTGCATGATAGATAGTTGTCTGGGAATTTAAGAAACAGGAATTTGATTTCAATAAGAAATCCTTTTATTCTTTTACAAGGAAAATGAACTAGGAAAGACAGTAATACTGTTTTTTTTTCTCTCCCCCCCCCCTGAAAATCAGTAATGAATGTGGGAGCCCTAAGTCAGATTTGAATCTACATTGAGTTCATTATTTGGTTTACAAATTCCTACTAGGATCAACTTAATTGATTTCAGGAGCTGAAATCACTGGAGCTGAGAAGATTTACCACTGCATTTTATCTGGGTTATTGGGGTCTTTGCATTACTCAAGAATCAGGGAAACTGGCACCCTGCAAACTGCTCCTGTTGAGCTTGCTGAAATGTGACCTCACTGGCTGGAGTGATGAGGGGAAGACAGGTGTCAGCAAGACTGTACATCCAGTCATGTGGGAGAGTTTGCATTTGTGGGGTCCCTTTCCCTCTATCTCCGTCACCCCTATTTAACATTTAGCTCAATCTTCTTCCAATTTAAAAACCACTACCAAGTTCCTATAAGACTAAATAGAATGATCCAAGCAAACCTCTTGAGAAGAATACTTTTCTTCAATTAAAAAATGTCAAGACTGGATTACTTAACAATGTACATTGATAAAACCATGTGATAATAAGTGGGTGATAAACCACTTTAAAAAGTTAAACATGAACAATTTGATTAAGGGTTTTAATTATTTCCCTAATAAAAACATAATTTAAGTGATTTTCTTTCTTCTTAAATTCAAAGACACAGAATAAACTGTATTATACTGAGATATTATGCCAACAGCTAAATGAGAAATCTGTTAAAGAAAAAAACAGACAATATATCTGAAAATTAAAAGCCAAAAAGTGATTTATTTTCTAACTACTGGAAAAATCAATGCTATAGATGTATTTCTAATAAATTCTTCTCTTTAAGTTTAATTATTTCTGCATTTCATCTTAGTTTGTTCTACCAGAAAATTATGAGCATGATATGTAAATAAATTTAACATATTTCATTTTAATTCTGATGAAAAAATTCTAAAATTAAAAAATCGTGTCTCTGGAAATTGTATATATAGATTTTTTAAATATAAAAATAGGTTTTGTACAACTTGTTCAGTTTTCAACTTAAAATCTGGAATGCTAGAAGGAAAATCCAGTAGATACTGTCTCTCTCTCTTGCTCTCTCTATCTCTCTATCTATCTATGCTTCATAAGCTGACAGCAGAGGATTTTGAAAACCAAAGCATTGAATGTCTGAACATTTTTAATGAAGAGAATTCACAAATATGTACTTGTTTCAATATTTTATAATACTGACAGAAGCTTTCCTTTCCAGATTCACCATCAGGTTTGTTGTCAGAGACCTTGCACAGGCACTCTCGGGATGTGTCATGCAACCGCCTGTGATGCCTCTCAAGGTGCAGCCAGATGGTGGCTCTTTCAGGACATCCCTTGATGTTTTTCCCCTTTACCATGAACTGTCATTCCCTGGTGGAGTCTATTCTGTGTGACTCGTGTGTATGTGAATCTTATCTCTCCTCGTCTCTTACAAATCTCCTTAAGGAAAGAATGACACCTGATACATTTAAAATTTTCTACAACAGCTATGCCAGGACCTGGTTCATAATAAGTGTTGAACAAACACCTGTTAAATTAATGATTATAAATATTAATGAAGTTTTATGACCCCTGTTTTATATATATATATATGTATATATATATGAAATAACACTCGATATGAGTAGGGTCATTTCCCTTTCGTCTTTCCTCTGTATCTATACCAGTATCATAAACACTAGCTATCTAATTAATTAAACTTAAAAGCTCAATCATTCAGCTGCATTAACCACATTTCAAGATCACCAGTCATAGCTGTCCTGAGGCTATTATCCTGCACAGTACGGACTAGAGAACATTTCCACCCCAGATTCACATGGCACAACACAATTCAGTAGAGAACTCAAAGTGATCCTATTAAAAACAAAGTCAGATTGTTTGCTACCCAGCTCACAAACCTCCAATGACTCTCCAGTTCACTCAAGAGCAAAAGCATAAACCCTTATGCATAAACCTTAGATGAAATGCCTTTTTCCTCTCTCCCATGCCTCACCATATCACCTACTCCTCCATCTACTCTCTTCTCTTTCCCCTGCTCACCAGACGCCACGATGTTCCTAAAAAACAGCAGACATACTCTCACCTCAAGACCTTTACACATGAGGAATTTCTATCTGACACTCCTCTTCCAGATATCTGCATGCTCCACACCTTCATTTCCTCTGTCTAAGGTCTTTCCTGCCATGCAATGCAGAATTGTCACTATCTTGTTGCCGCACACTCCTGTTCTTCTTTTCCTGCTTTGTTTTTTCTGTATCTCTGATTGCTAACAATAGATTCTTTCATACATATTTCTCTTGATTGCTCTGTTTGCCCCCCTCTATTTCTGTCTACTGGATACCCTGCTACTCCCCTCTAAATAGTGTCTGGCATGTAACAGGCAATCAGTTAATATCTATTGAATTTGGTGAATTAATGAATCAAGAGTATTTGCATTCTGTACACAGGTAGTAGAACCTAAAATATTGAAAATGATTCTTTATGAAACTTACTTTTTTAAGTGTGACAAATGCAAAAATACAATAGATAAAATATGTTACTGGACAACCTTAAGTTTTTCAGAACAATAGTGCCATCAAGGTAAATACTGCACTCAATCATAACCATTTAATTTATAAGAAGTCTATTCTATTGTGTGTGTGTGTTTTAAAGATTTATTTATTTATGCATACAGAACTGGGGTACAGAACAGAGGTGCAGGGGTGGTGAGAAGATTCACCAGAGACATAGTGGGGAGCAGAACAGGCAGATGGATGAAGTACATTGCTGAGGAGAGCAGCAGGCACGCCAGGAGAGGTCTGCCATGCCATGTGGGTCATCACCCCGGTGGGGATCAAACTCATGCTGAAGTGGCTTTAGCTTTTTAGTGCTGTGCTGTAATCCGCTTCGCCACCAGAAAAAGACTATTTGTGGACTACAGAGGTTGTTGGAATGATGTTGATTATTTTGCTTATTTGCATATCTAATAGATATTTTATGACTTACAGTTTCATGTTTCAGTATATGGCTATGATCCTTGGGACATAGATGAAAAGCATAATCCTTACTGACTAAAGTCCAGTTTGGTGGCCAGAAGCCAGATAATAGCTCAGCACAATGCGTGAAGGGCAGGTGTGGCAGTGGAGAAGAAAGGCAACTTTCTACAGGAGTGGATAAGAAAGGCAACTTGAATTCAAGACAAGGAAATAGTCTTTAGCAAGTAAACTCCTAAGTGAGAAAGAAAAAATAAGAGTTATCTACAAGAAGAACCAAGTGAAGATGTTCAAGAAGAAACAGTAGCAACTTTAAAGGCAGCTAGGAATGAGTGAACAGGTACTATCAAGGGAAAACTTTAAAACAGAATGCAGTAGTAGTTGTGGAGTCAAGTGAACAAGGATTAATAAGGCTTGCCATTTTCCCTTTCACATGAAAAGCAAAGGACAAGAGCAGGTGGATAGAAACAAACCACGTTGGGGAGGCTGTGGAAACAGGGCCACATGTAAATTACAAGTGCAGCTCAAAGCTAAATGAAAAGGTTTTCTATTTTATAGAGTATATCCCTGGTAATAATTGCATAGTAAATCACCAGTCTCAAGCATTTTGTATTAGGAAAAGTCAGTAATGTTCAGTCCAACATTTGGAGGACTTTTTTTTTTTTTTAAATCACTGTAAGACTGTGGGAGCTGGAACATTAGATGATCTTTATTTTATTTAGTGTGACTGTATATATTTGTCTTAAGTATCTATAATTCATTACATTTAGAATATGGAAAAAATAAGTTGATTGTTTTACGAAAAACATTGAGCTGGGAATTATCTGTCAAACCCAGTTAAGAGTGTGACCATCTTTTCAGAAGGAGCACAGTGCCTGCAACAAGCAAATGTCTTTAAATGCCAGCTGAATGAATGTGAATGAATCAATGGAATGAAGTTATTCATTACTTCAGTAAGTAAAGATCTTATCACTTAATAACATCAGAAATAGAAGAGACACAGAGTGCTTTATATTTTTCATCCAACCTCTGATTGGCAACACTCTGAATTTTAAAAAGTGAACGGGGGAAGCACTAAAAAGAGAAAAAAGATTTAAAAATTCCAAAGACATTTTCTTTTTGTGGAATATATGATGGGTAAAAACATGTCCTAGCTGGGAAATATTAATTTTAGTCACTTCTCTTCTTTTACAAAAGATGGTCTAAAAATAGACATGTGATAGCAGACTGTAACTCACCCAGATTTGAATAGATTATTTTAAGATGAACTCAATCATGAAAAATTAATATTGCTTGCTGTGTAGGAAAATCCTAGAAGTTATATGCAATCTTTATTAATGAACATTACTATCAAATTACACTCTGAATGTGGAACTAATTGTAAACTTGACTTAACATATGGGAACAAACTTTTTTTTTCCCCTTCAGTTAAATACTACTGTCTACTCTACAGTAAAATACAGTTCATGAAAAAGAATCAATAAAGCAAGGTAACTATCTGACAGTTTTATCCTTTATGAAAGAAGGTCAATTCCCATTAATCTGAATTATTAAGATGGTCTGAAATTATATATCTTAAGGCTCTCTGTTTTTAGAATACCAGAATCCTGTTTACCTTTCAGGTACACTAAAATCACTTAAATTATAATTTAATGTAACACATGTTCTTCACTGTCTGGTTTGCACAATGTTAATGCTTTCTTTTAAACAAATGAACAAAAACAATAGTAGCAACAGACATAATAAAAGCAGCACTGACTGCTGTTCTGTTTTTGATTAGCTGATATTATATTCACAACAACACTCTTAGGAAGAAATTGCTATTACTCCTGTGATAAAGGGGATGAGACACCAAGAGGCGAAGAGAAGCCCTGAGAGGAAGGATTCCAAGGATCTGGCTCCACTCTAGACCGTCTGTCTCCAGGGACCTGCCCTTCACCACTGTCAGTGCCATTTCTCCAGAAATCAGTAAATGGCATTTCTTAGTAGTATTGCTCTTTCAAAAGAAGCAGCAAACAACTATTCATATTGTTATAAACTGTCATTTGTGACAAAGCTAGACCTGGGGTGGGGTGGGGGGATAGTGCGAAATGAGATAAATTAGGAGAAAGACACAAGTCGTTGGTGTCACATATGTGGAATATAAAGAAACAAAACACAGGACCAGATTAAGCCAAACCAGTAACAAACCTGAGAAAGCTGACTATAGAAATGGTGACCCCCAACAGGGGAAGACAATAGGGACAGCCTCCTGGAGAGGGGGCACAGTGGACTATGGTGAGGACCCTGGGTGTTTTTAAATCGCACCTATTCCCCCTCTATTTAGCAAAATAAATTTATAGTTTTATTCTAAAAAAAAAAGCCCTATAATCCATGATGCTCCTCCCCAAATCATACTGATGCTCTTTCTTTACCTTCCATCTTCTCTATAAACATGAAATTTTATTATATTTGCAATTGGATTCATTCTATTATTCTTTAGGGCTTAAATTCCAATCCTTCTGCCTTAATGCATATCTAACATAATCCTACTTATTTTTGACTTCGTTAATATATAAACACTATACTGAGTGATGGCTCAAGGTTTTTATGCAAGAGTTTAGTGGGGGGGGGTAAGGGGGGTAACATTTCCTAGAGGTCACGCTTGACAGCACAGCACCTTGGCGTTGCATTGCTACTTGAATCACTAGACTAGACACAGAGGCAAATGTGATTCCCTCTTACAGGCCAAAATTTCTACTATGCTTTATCAAACTGAATATACTCAGGTCAAACACAGGTTAAACTGTTTCTGCACGTATTTCAACACTTATCTTAATAATTAAGTAGACCGAATTTAAACATCCAAATATTTAACTCGATTCTCAACTGGATTGCTTTTAATATCACTGAACTATATTGTGAATGTTACCTTTTTTGAAATCTAACAGTGAATAACAAGAGCAGTGTTGGATTTAAAGAGATTTTCACTAATTAATGAGCACCTAAGAGACAACATAAGAGCCCTCCACTCAACAACTTGACAAAAATCACCAAAATTCTCCTCCTTCATATCCTAATTTAGAGAAGTTTTATGGAGTACCAGTGGCCACTCCTCTGTGTCCTTCGGCATCTTCCATAACTTGGTACACATAGCTACAATGGTATATATAAGGTAGGGGTGTGTGTGTACACATGTATGCCCTATCCAAATGTTTTATCTAAAATTATCAAGTCATAATTTGGCTGAAAGTGTCCAATTATTACTTGGAACAAGAGGGCAAAGAAACAAAGCAAGGTAATTCTACAGTGTGTGAAGATGACTGGTCATGTGAGGTGATGGACACTCTCCGGACATTCTGGCTGCTTCCCTCAGACCTGCGGTTACTGCTGAAAAGATGGAAAAGGTGAAACAACAACACCCTCCCTCCATCCCCCACTATTGCTGCCTGTCTTATTTTCCTGGCATTTGTTAAAATACAGCAATTCTGGGCCCTCCCTGGTGGCGCAGCGGGTTAAAGCACCGCACTGAGAATCTAAAGCCACTTCCACATGAGTTTGGTTAAAGCACCACACTGAGAATCTAAAGCCACTTCCACATGAGTTTGGTTCCCGCCTGCCCTGGAGGTGACCACATGCGTGGCAGACCTCTCCTGGCCCGCCCGCTGCTCCCCTCAGCAGTGTACTTCGTCGATCTGCCTGTTCTGTTCCCCACTCTGTCTCTGGTGAAGCCTCTCGCTGCCCCTGAGCCTCTGGTCTGTACCCCAGTTCTGTATGCACAAATAAATAAATCTTAAAAAAAAAATACAGCAATTCTGGCATTTAAAAAAAAAATACAGCAATTCTGCTTATTCTTAGGAAAGGGAATCCCTGGATTCTGCCATATTTAACAGCCAAGTCCTAGACCCTAGGATGATCTGCATAATCCAAAAAATAATAATCACCTGTGATTGAATTTTTATTAAACACAGTATCAACAAACTTCTTCATGAGAATAGAAATGTGCCCATTCTCTGGAGTAAAAGAAACTATGAAACTTACATGTAATTAAGTAGGGAATGATATTTAACTCATTTTGTGTCTACAGCCTATGTTTCTTAATCGCTACTATTTTTCTAAGACAAGCATGTTAGAACCAAGTCAGAAAATGCATGCTCTGTTCCTATCCTTCAGTTTAATTCTAGTATCAAAGCTGTCCATGAGTTATTCACATGCTTTCTGTGTTCTTACAAAAAGAGTTTAGAACTGATTCAAATTTTTGTCAGTTAAGAAAAGGGCTACAATACTAAATGCAATTGCTTTGATCAAGAATTACAATTTAGAATATGTCCAAGCTATTTGAAAAATAACACTTATCAAGAAGAAGGTAACCAATATTATTTTATATCCTATATTACTACCTTTGACTTAAGCCTGATAACCTTCAACATAGTGCCTGGGGGAAAATGCTTAGTCTTTTTTCAGATAGTTTATAGCTAAATAAAAATCCCTATATTCTCACAGTCTGTTTATAAAAATGAAATTGCATGTAGTTTTTAACTTGTTTCTAGATTGATTTATAATTTACTAATGATGCTATTTTGATAATGAGGCTAACACATGGTATTCGGTATGTTTCATTTATTTTTATGTAACAATCTTTTAGAAAGTATATAATAAGCATCATAAAAGAACTAAAAATAAGTTAGATAAATATGCAACTATTCTGGTGTGCAAATTTAGAAACATAAATATCAAGCAAGAGAAAGAGGCCAGTAATCCCCATGAAACTTATGAAATTTGGGAGCCTCAGTTCCCATTTTTCAGCTCTAACCGCCTAATTGTTCCTTCCATCTATGTTTTTCCAGTAATTACACAAACCCAGCTCTATGTATTTTTTCTTATTTAATTTTCTTTAAACTGTGGCAGAACTTTATACACTGACATTAAATAATTATCTTCCATCAAAATTATTTTAAGAACCTTACTCTGGAAATCACACAGGCATGTTGCCAATTTACCCATGTAATGTGGAAGAGAAAAAAAATGTTGTTAACGTTTGTAAAAGCCAGGAAACTACTTTTGAAACCAGAAAAATACAAAAGTATTGACATTTAATGGGAACTTTGTTTCATGACATAGCATAGACTCCTGCCAGAACTGAATACTATATAACTACTTATATTTTGATTTTCAGCAGATGTAGTCAAAGTTGACAACAATCTTCTGTGAATCATTAGAAAATATTTTCACTGGAAACATATTCTTGATTTAAAACATAAGTGGCTTCATTTGATTTTTTTTTTTCTCAACAGCTTGTGTCAACCTGTTTTTAACTTCCTAACTATTCCCACCTTTGTATGCCACACACCAATATTTTGATGTAGTGAACTAACAGATAATGAATAACACTGAATATCAGTTTTTTATATAATTCCTTACTTGAAAGAGAGGTAAAATATAGTTAAGTACCAATTTAACCAAAGCAATTTCCTTCTGTTCCCAGTATTTCATTAGCAGTAATTTATATTCACTCCAAATTAAACAGTTTACAATCATAAAAAACAAATTACAACATAAAAATGCATCGCTTGATAAAAAAAAAAAAAACCTGAACATGTATAAATTATGTCCAGAAAACCCACTAGAAAAGCAAGCTGGTTTCCCTGGGATACTGACCTGGATTCAGCATGACCTCGGGTGGGCCTAAGCTAGCATAGAGGCCTGACTCGAAACAGGATCACAAAAGCCCAATGACCTTGAAAGACACCCATTCAGCAAAAGACAAAATAACAACGTAGAGATGTTATACCTTATACTTATTTAACTAACACTGTGGCATGTACTTTACGATTAATCTTCAAATCCAACCCTTTGCACTGTATACAAATTGCATCACCTAAATAATCCAGTACAGGTGTCTCTCTTCTGCGTGCTTGTTTGCAGGTGGAGGCAGATTTTACTCAATGCAAATTGGCTTTTTTTTTTTTTCTGCAAAGAAGCACATCAGAAATTTCTTTAAGAAGTAGGCCTTTCCCATACTACAGTGTAGACAGTTGGTCAAGGAAATATCCATATTTTTAGTGATAGTCTGGATTCTACTAATTTAGAATCTTTCTGAAGTTTTCAAATCAATCTTCTATGAAAAAGGATCAAATCTAGGAGAGAACTTTGAAATAAGGAACACATGACAGACTGAGTAGTTCTAACTTTTATGACTGGCCATATCAAGAGAAAAGTCAACTGGCAAAATAAGGAGAAAATATGAAGAAACTATATGGCAGCTGAAGAAACTAGAGCTCATAAACAAGCAGAAGTGGAAGCCTGTCTAAAAGCTGTCAATGAGCAAGAGTTCAGCCAACAGATGCACCTTCAATTTGGATGTGAAAATTAAATTAAATGAAAGTCTACTGCAGAAAATCTGTTTCCATAACAAAAGGGATAAGATCATTCAGAAAGTACGACGCACTCAAAATAATTCAAATAAACTAGTCTTAACAGTGGCTTCCCCCTTAGTACACACACACAGAATCAATTCACATGGTTTGTAAAACCAGTTTGGTCACTCCCAGGAATGGCACAGCTGGAAAACAAACATTCCTCCCCTATTTATTTGATTCTTGACTTGAAGAAAAGGTCTACATTTTGCACTGTCCTCTCTATTTTTAAATATCATTTGATAGCCACACTGCTGCTTTAATTAAATCGACCCTTATTTCATGACTATGGGGAAAAAGAACTCACAAAAAGAATGTAATATGAGAAATTTGGGAGTGCATCATGTATGCAAATAAAAGAAATCACTTCCAAAGACTTTTCAGCCCCTGTTGGGAGTACTGTTAAATGATAAATCAAGAAAAGGCTATCAAAACTTTAAATTCAATTATTTCTAGTATTACTCAAAGATCATTAGTTCATATTGTATGACAATAAAAATGTTCTCATAATGTAAAATACAATTTGAGATGGAATGCAATAAAAACATCAGAATTTAGGAATTTTTGGAGTCAATTTTGAAACTTTACACTGCATTTCCATTTTCTGCAAAAGCATGAAGTTCCCTGTGGAATGAGTAATGCTAAGTAGCACCCATAGTCAAGTGACTTGAATGGGACACTGACCTTGAGTTGTTCCACTAAGCAGTTGCATTTTGCTGCCTGTGCTGTCGCATGGATGCGTTTCTCCCAATGTCAACTGTCTGTGAGAACCACGAATGGAGTAACTGTCAGAGGCTAATGAAGACACTGCCTTTCTAGCAAAGTTGAGTGACTCATTCTGTGCCACCTGTGGTTGGCTTCATCACATCATTTTGTATGCCTTATATTGCAAACTATTTTTGTTAAGACCAGGAGACAGTTAGGAACATTTTAGGACACAAAGTCACCTCGCCACGGGCCACAATTGGTGTGACCCCTGGGAAGTGTTTGAAAAAATGCCAGGGAATTTGGGTTTCTCATAGTGCCTGAGGTCGCTTCTGTCAGATTCAGACAGTCCTGTGATGTGTTGGGCAGTCCTGCAGAACAAAGAAAATGGCCTTTTCCCAAACCCTCTAGGACAACATTGGTGGATCAGTCATCTACAAGGTGGGTGAGCCAGTCAAGATGTGCACACATGCCTCACTTCTCCACACATGGTCATTGACATTGCTTCTCTTTCAAACCACAACAGCCAACCAAAAACATAGGAAACCTGGGATAATAAATACCTCAATGTGATGGTTAAAAATATGTGCAAGCCAGTGTCAAATGATGGCAGACTGTTGTGTCTCCTCTTTCATGGCAGGCACCATGCTCCCTCCTAAACCCAGAGACTTTCCTACGACAGCTGCCACATGCAGGGTGTGGTTCATCTGCCTTGGGGTGCCGCCAAGCCACATTAATCATCTTTTATTCCACAGGCACTCACTTGCATGATATCTAACATCCCGTTAACTGGAACTTTGGATCTTCTATCTAAAGCGTAATCAAAGATGAAAGAATGGGTAGCAGAGAGGAGATAAATAATACAGGATTTGATTATTTTGTGTACTATGCCTGTGTGTTTTCCTGAAAAAAAAAATGGTACTGTATTTGAGAAGTATGGAGTTTCTACAAATTAATCACAGGAATTCAACAGAGGAGCTTTCTATTTACATCAAGCTTTCAGAACAAAATAATTATTTGCTTAGCAATTTTTGGGTTCAAGGAGTATTTTCACACACTGTGTTGCTTTAAAGACAAAAGTGCAGTGCCCCATGACACAAGTCAAACTACAACAGGAAAGACAGGCCAGAAGGGGAAAGAAGTTACGGTGGGAGGGATGGTAAGGCAGTATCAACTGAGTGTTACATCTCAATCTCAAAGAGGCTGGGAAGGACACCATGATTTTAATTAGAGTAACCATAAAATTTATCAAGCAACTGCAATTTTCTTGAAAATAAAGTATCCTTAACCCACAGTGATGCTGGGGGAGCAGTCCACAGTATAAGCTGGGATTGCATAGAGAAGCCAGATGTAGAATCATCCTTACTACAGCAAATATAGGTATCTCTCTTAGATCTACCTTATTGGCAAGTGACATTTAAGCCTTATTAGTTATTCTTGGCATATTGTAATGATCATAAAGCAGATGAAAACATGAGGAACTCATCAAAAGGAATATAAAACTAACTGCTTGCTCAATCATTCGCTCATTCTTTCATTCAATAAATATTTACTTCTTTCCTACCATGTGGCAGATATTGTACTAGGCACCTAAACTGTATTGGAAAGAGATCCCTTAATTACCCAGACACTTGAGTTGCTCATGTTAGTGGGAAAAAAAGGTATCATCCTACCACCACAGTGTGCAGAACTTTCCAGGAACGATCGTAAGTGTTTAATAAAATTTTCAGTTATGGAGATATACATCATTTGAACAACAGCACATTTAAAATGGAATCACTTTGTAAAGAAATAATTTAAATGCATTATGATACTAAACATAATTTTATGAATGTATTTATTTATTTAAATTGAGGTACTATTTGGCTACCTCCCATCAGGTATTCTCAACACAGTAAATTATTTTTAATTTTTAGAGTTTATTTACATATTGTATTGAGGTAACACTGGCTATAGTATTACATGTGATTTGGGTGTAGAGGACCACACCTTTTAGGTGCGTGTTGCCACACCACACCCTCACCATGGTATCTATAGTCATCCGATCCAGTCTACTGGGTCCCCTTCCCATTCTGCTCTCCCTCCTCCCACCAATAGCCTCATTTCTACAGACTTCCAGGGTTTGTTACTGGTTTGATCTGACCCTTTTTAATTTGATTCTCTCTATTACACATAGAAGTGACACCATCTGGTATTTATCTCTTTGTTTAGAGGAGAAAGACAATTTAATTTTTACTTACAGAATCAAAGGGATTATCACTTAAGAGAATCATGACACTGGGCTAAAGCAGTGTGCCTGTGGGAATGACTGAAGCACGTAAGGTTTCTAACATTAATGTCAGAACTTCCCACGTGACAAGCATTTGCATTCTTACATTTATGTTTTATATTTTTCTATCTCCTTTTTATTATTACACTGCCACTTAACAATATCATCACTATGTCTTATGTGTAATGCAATCAGTCCAGTCATTTAAATTCCTCTATTATGTAGTAGGTAGTCTTTAGGTATTTCCCTATTTCCCTCCCCAATTAATCCCTTAAACAACCGAATGGGACAATATGGTGCTATCTCCACTTTACAAATTGGAAAATTTGAGGCATAGGGAAGTGATGATGTTTGCAAAAAGATCAAGTAGCTGGGATGTGAGCTAAGGCAGTCTGCTGAGTTTGCCCACCATGCTATCTAAATAGAGCACATCCACCTTAATAGCTATAAGTCTGAAAACTTTATGAATTGGAATTATGTGTAAATTAAGAAAAAAAAAAAAAACCTCAGAGGCAACATGCAAGAGAGCAGATAAGTTTGGGAGAATGAATTCTGCAACACCCACATTTGTCATCAGGTCTAGCTCTTTTTCTGTAGTCACAAATATGCCTGGGTGAGTGATGCTTGTTAGATAACTGAGTTTGTGAAGTGTATTCAGTCTTGGAAATTAATTATAATTTAAATGAGAACATTTCTGAACTAATGTATTTTCCCAGTGATTCTATGCTAGATATTTTCTCATTGGAAACTTATTTTTTAGGAAAAGTAGAGTCCATTTTTAGTTATATGAATTTCAAGAATATAAAGTTATTTGGCACAGTAAGCATGCCAGAAAGACATCAAGTATCAGGTGATAGAAATTCATAAACACACGAACAAAGAGTCCATTCAGAGACTGGCTTATTGAAAAGCAAATGAGAACATTGTGTAGGTTGCTAAGACAACTAAGATGTGATGATTACACGTGGGATAATGAGCAGAATCTCTGTACCTTCACAAATCAAATTTTTGGAATCCTTACTAAGTCCTCATCGATATTTATGGCTTAGACATTAAGAACACTACCTTCTAAAACAGAAACAAACACACAGGCTTCAGGCTTTTGTGCTCTGGGGTGAAGGAGCTCAACACTTTTGCCATGAGGGGAGTCCTGGCCCTGGACAATGTGTCTGGTGTGGCATAGAGGTGTCCCTCAGGAGTACTGATGGAAGCTGAGCCTTCAGATTACTCCCAGTAAACTATGAAAAATGATTTGCTACTGATTTACTAAAAATCATAGGTGCAGCCCTCCCTGGTGGTGCAGCAGTTTAAAGCACAGCACTAAGCTAAAGCCACTTCAGTATAAGTTTGATCCCTGCCCTGATGGTGACCCACATGGTGCAGCAGACCTCTCCTGACCCGCTCGCTGCTCCCTTTAGCAGTGTACTTTGTCAGTCGACCTATTCTGCTCCCCACTGCCTCTGGTGACTCCTCTCACTGGTCCTGCATCTCTGGCCTGTACCCCAGTTCTGTATGATAAATAAATAATTAAAAAATAAAAATTACAGGTGATGGGCCCTCCCTGGTGGCGCAGTGTGTTAAAGCACAGCACTAAGAAGCTAAAGCCACTTTCGCATGAGTTCGAAGGTGACCACATGGCGTGGTCACCACGCCCCGGAGGTGACCACATGGCGTGGCAGACCTCTCCTGACCCGCCCACTGCTCCCCTCAGCAGTGTACTTCGTCAATCTGTCTGTTCTGCTCCCCGCTCTGTCTCTGGTGAATCTTCTCACCCTCCGCATCTCTGGCCTGTACCCCAGTTCTGTATGAATAAATAAATCGTTAAAAAAATTACAGGTGAATCAAAATATGGGAAAAACTAAAAATAGTGGCTTTTTTTTTTTAGAATATTTCCATTTGAAATCTCAGATTCTAAACTCAGTCCATTTTAGCCATGCTGACCTCCTCTGCTGTTGTGTGAAGGTGCCAGGAAGGAATCCACAAGGTGCATAGTGCGTGTGCCTGATACGAGGCACCCTTCTTTTTACCTTATTTGTCAAGCCTTTACTGAAATATCCCACTTAAAGTCACAATCTACTCCCCTGAGATGTTTCTCAATCTCCTTTTCATCCCCTAGAATGTCTCACTTGCTAACATAGTCCATTGTCGTGCACACTTCTGCTTTGTTCTCCGAGTATCTCAAGGACCCAGACCAATGCCAGACTCTGAGGAGGTGCACAAAAGAAAGTAACTTGGAGGTCAAGAGTAAGTATTCTTATACCTGAATTGCTGAGAGGACAACTGTATAAGCCTCTTGTTTCATCCCAACATAATATGGCCCTACATGAGCAGGAACAATGCCCTCCCTCAAGGCTTGCCAGTCACAATGAATCTAGAACTTTGCATTAAAGATACCCAAAGTCCATAAGGATATGTATAGCTCAGTAAATCCTAAAAAGACTATCAGTAAACATGGTACACTATCAGTAACACGGTATGTAACATAGCTACCTTCATTATAAGAATTTCAATTATTACAATGATGCAAAGTAAAACCTTAACTCCTCTGGTTTTGGGAAAAATCACTAAATAAATGCTACTTTATGTGATGTGTTACTCTGATCAAATTAATTCAAAGTAGCTAACAGTCTCTAGATACGCTGTTTCAAATTATTAACCATAATCTTCAGAAGAACTCAGTTTACTGTAAGAGGAGACCAAGAGTATAACCATTCTCTGGAACTCATCACTATACATGTGGGGAAATCAAATGTGTTCATGTCTTTGGAGAATAATGCAGCTGTCAGAAAGAAAAGGCCAGATCCTACCCATGTCCATGTATCTATTTCAAGCCAATTCTATCATTTCATGCTAAACATTTTTTTAAGACAGATATATCTAACATATATACATATACATTTCCTATTAAGACAAAAAATACATACTACAGAAAATTAAAAAGAAATGTAACGAGAAAATGTGCATACTGCTTTCTCCAAAATAATCACAATTTGCTAATGTGTTGCAGGCCTTTTACATAAGGCTCTTAGCTGGTTTCTCTACATCCAGACATCTATGCCACTACAGTCTGTCATCACAAGTGCAATTTTAATCATGTCATTGCCTAATCACAAATCCAATGATCATTTCCCAAACTCTAAAAGACAGGCGGCCAGTTTGTTGATTGCTGATTTTATTTTTTAGATGTGTTCAAGTACTGGTTATAAAAAGAAGAAACCTAAACTTAGACACTCATTTTGGCAGGATTATCTTCAGAAAGATACATCGTTTTAATCACACGATTAAGTACATTTACCAAACAAATGGATTCACCAAAGAAAATGGACAGAGCAATTTATATCTGGGTTAGTATTTGAGGGAAGACTGAGCCCGCTGAACAGTAACTAGTCCACTTCAGGATGGTTAGAAAGGTCAAAAATCAGTAGAAAAGCTTATAAGAAGAACTGAATGTCTCTTACTTTGAAGTCTAGTTGTCTCTCCACTTAAAGCTCTCCCAATCAATATCTACCTTACATATTGTAGTTTGTAGAAGTCTATCTACAATGAAATCAATTCTCCACACTTATGAAAGTGTGCATATAATCACTGATTTACATCTAACTAGGAAAGCTTGGGTTGTATAAAATGAAGGATTTGGAAAAGGACTGTTGGATAAAACAGGTAGGAGAAGAGGTAGGAAACAGAGGAATCTTGATGGGTTATCTGTTCAGCATACTTTTCTTGGGAGATCTTCTCATCCCTTATTCCTATGTTCCCAAAGTGGTTTCTGAAAACCACTCTGGTGCTATTTCATTTCCCAGAAACTTGAGAATGAAATGAGAATGGAAGGGGAAGAGAGATAAACTATTTACCATTCTACTATAATGGTAAAAATTATAAAATTAAGAGCGATGTCACTTAGGCATATTTCTTCCTATTTTGGGTTCTTGAGAAAAAAATAAGAATGATGAGCCAGTTTTCACCAAGGGAGACAAAGACACTGAAGGAGTTAAATAGTGAGGACACAGGCAGACAAGAGATGAACAGGAAGGCTGTCTGTCTCTCCCAGCCCTTACAGAATTCAGTAAACCCTCTCTTCTCAATTTCCCTAAATTATTAAAAACAAAAACCTAAACTCTCCTTTATTTCAACTGGCTCACATGGTAGTGGCAGCTTATAAGAATCCTAATTAAAACTAGGGAACCCAAAACAGCCACAATCTGTCTCTCATCTACTATTTCTTCACATGAATCTTTTTTCTTTTTTTATCTAACTGTGGCTTCGTTTTCTCCCATCTTTTTAAATATTATCTATTCTTTGACATTAGCTAAAACCCTTCCTGCCCATTCTGGCCACAGTGCTCAGGACAAAAGCTGTGTTCTTGTGGTATTATTATTCTACATCTTCCTAGTGAAATAAGCTGCCTTGTAGAAGTATTAGAATAAATAATGACATAGAACAGATGCTCTCAAGTATTCAAATAGTACAAAAACATCCTATTCTAAGGGCTATGTAGGAACAGGAAGGGAAAGCATGGGAACAGGAAAAGAGAAGTGTGAAAATTATTCATTCACTTACTATTTTTTTCCCCTAGGGACTCATGTTAGAGACTCTTTTAATGTGGACCTAAAGGAATACTATGAAATGGTACTCAATAAACATTTAATATACCAGAATAAGGGCAACAGGATAGCAGATAACAGGTAGCATGGTAATTGCTGATTTCTTTTAAACAGCAAATAGGTGCAAACAGAATAGGTCCTTATTTTTATGTCTTGTTCACAATTCTATTTATAAAGTCATTTGCTCAATCTGTGTAGAGTGTGAGCATATAATAGTCTGATCAGTGAACATGTGACAAAAGCTGAAATTTTCATAATGTCAATGGGAAGGAATAGGATAGAGATTCAAAACACAGCAGATATTAAATTTCAGAGGTAGGTCAACCAATGGAATTATCACCGGAGAGAGAAGATACGAATGGATGAGATAAGGGATGAAGGATCAACAGTAATTATTTTTTATGTGGAGTTAGGGATGGCTGAAAGAAATCCTCAGTAAAATTATGTTAGCGACTTGTGACTACAAGACACATTCCAGGAAAAATGGCAAGCTGGCTTTTTGTGTTGGAAGTTACCTTCATTTACTAAGATTTAAAGAGCAGTCTCAAAAGTTAGATTATGGTACTATCGTGGTGGATGTAGTAACACACATCTGAAGGGATATGAATCTATATCTCTAACTTATGCACCAATGTTACCTCGTTAAAAAAATGTTATGAAAAAAATCTAAAAGAGATAAAAACAATAGTAAAAGAAGCTTTTTACTCAGGTAGGTGTTAGGAACCTGCTGTATGCTAGACTCTGTGCCAAACAATAATGAAGCAGATATGAATCTAACTTAGTGGTGCTTGAGGTAGGCATTACCTGGCAGAAAAGTGCTGGGAGACCACTGGGCAGTGGTGCTGGCCCAGCTGATTAGCCTGGAAAGGCTTCCAGGAGGAAGAAGCACTTATCAGAGATCTTAGCAGAATGACATAAGGGAGCATGGGTGTGGTGGTGGAGGGAGACAGAAGGGGAGGTATACAGAGGGAGGGGAGGAGTGTGGAATAGTTATTTGCGAGTAGAGACCTTCTCATAAAGGAAAGCTGATTAAGACTGACACTAAGTAATAGGAAGTCGCCAGAACACACGAGGCCTCATGGGTCATGTCCAGAGTTGTGAACAGGGATTACATACTGTCAACAAATATGAAAGGAAAGCAAAAAGAAAACCTGGGATCTGAAACAGAGAGGCAGGACTAAGCAGCACTTGGGCATGTGAATGAAGAGTAGCTAAATGCTCTTTGGGCGCAGCCTGTTCTGCCTTCATGGATTTTGGGATTGTTTTTCTTCAGTTGTAGTCACCTAATAAAGCAATGTGTTATGACTATAAAGTATAAGGGCCTTTCACATGTGTTATTTTACTCCCTTTATTCATTTAATATTGGAGGGAGACAAGTATAGAGATAATACTAAGCAATGTTGGTCAACAGAGATACATAGCCTGGAATTCCAAATGAGCTATAGGTTGAGTTGATCAGGGATGTGTGTGTGTGTGTGTGTGTGTGTGTGTATACACACACACATATATACACACACACACACATATGTTGTAAACCAATGTTATTGAAAATATGTTATGGAAAAATAATCTAAGAGGGATAAAAATAATAGTAAGATAAGCTTATTTTCTAAATGCTTTTATCATATATATGTAAATATATATGTATAGGGAAGGGTTAATCAGGGTTAATATATATCTATAATATATATATAATATCTGTGAATGTTTTAGAGGTATAGGCTCATATCTCTTCAAATGTGTTTTATCACACCACACCCACCACCAAATACCATAACATAAGTTTTGAGACGCTTTATAAATCTGCACTTATCACTAATGCTAGGAACTTAGCAGATACCTTAGATACTTCTCTGAGGACATAATTCACTATGCTCCTATGGCCAAAAAGAATAAGAAACCTTAGGTATTAAGGTTACAACTAGCAGCAAAAAAAAATCCATCTTTTAGTCTTGTTCAGAACCCCAGCTATTGCCACATCTGCAAAAACCTATCAAAACACATCAGAAAAAGCAAAAACAACTTAGAAAATCTTATCAAAATAATTTAGTCAAAATAATGAAGAGACTAGAGAGGCATTCACTGGAGGCCAAGTTTTGAGATGAGATAAAACACTGTGAAAATTGGGAAGAAAAAGAACAATCTATAATATTACTCAGATTAAATAATTTTATGTGGGGATTTTAATAATTTTATATTATTACCTAATAATATACTAATTCAACAAATTGTTATATAATCCCATGAACCATACAGTTTTCAGGGCAGTTCTCTTCAAATTTCTGAATGTGAGAATTACATCCCATGGTTAGAATTTCTATATATTCACAAATCATCTATCATGTTCAGAAGAAGTGTATGTTATAACTTGAAATAGTGTATTAAACTAGAAGGAATTACTTATCAGTATGAATTGCGATAGTAATTTTCTGTGTTCATTAGTTCAGAAAGGATTATGTGCTACTAATATACTAAATCAACAAACTGTTATATAATCCCATGAACCATACAGCTAAATTGTATTATTGGAAAATCTAAGTTTATTGGCACTACATTAATTAATTTTCACATGTGAGGTCAAACAATCCTGGTAGTGATGATTTCCGATGATTTTTGGGGACATCATATAGGGCTACATGGACCTGTCATTTTACAGAGTGAAATACTAAGTGCACTCACAGAGGGACCCTGAACTTTCACTGCTATAAAAGTACAGCTTTTAACTTTTTTTTTTTTTTAAAGATTTATTTATTTGTGCATACAGAACTGGGGTACAGGCCAGAGGCTCAGGAGTGGTGAGAGGCTTCACCAGAGACAGAGAGGGGAACACAACAGGCAGATCGACGAAGTACACTGCTGAGGGGAGCAGCGGGTGGGTCAGGAGAGGTCTGCCACACCATGTGGTCACCTCCGGGGCAGGCGGGAATCGAACTCATGCGGAAGCGGCTTTAGATTCTCAGTGCTGTGCTTTAACCCGCTGCGCCACCAGGGAGGGCCACAGCTTTTAACTTTTTTAAAGATTTATTTATTTATGCATACAGAACTGGAGTACAGGTCAGACATTCAGGGGCAGTGAGAGGATTCACCAGAGACAGAGTGAGGAGCAGAACATGCAGATTGAACAAGTACACTGCTGAGGAGAGCAGTGCTCAAGACAGGAGAGATCTGCTGAGCCATGTGGGTCAGCTCCCTGGCTGGAATCAAGCTCCTGCTGAAGAGGCTGTGGCTAGTTTTGCTTCTTAGTGCTGTGTTTTAACCCACTCCACCAGTAGAGAGGGCCCCCAGCTTTTAACTTTTTGAAAGGAAATTGTATTCTGGTATTTTAGACTTCTGGAAGAACTGCAGTAATTATTTTATATAGCCATGTACAAATTAATACTTTAAATATAAGACTGCTAAATCATAATTATCTACATAAGATGGATTAGTTGCATTTTTAAGCTCTGACACATAGATACTGAATAAATAAATTTTTGATGTTCACTGAAATATTAGATATTAAATTCAAATTTATTTAAGTCTTCTTTAAAAGCTGGAGAATGAGTGCTTTTTTTTTCTCTTGCTTATTGTAAAGTTAGTATAGACTAAAGCAAGAGGACACAAAAAGACCTTTGCTGATTTCAGGCAATTGTTAAATTCTTGGAAAACCCAATTTCTTCAACCTATAAATTAGGGAAACAATTACTCTCACCATTAACTCATCCTCACCTCTACAAGGAAAAACTAGCATCTTGGTTTAACATGTATAATAAGTACTCCCTATATTGCAATATGTTCCTTACTGAATTCTACTAGTAGTATGGGAGCAAAAATGAGAAGAGGGGATAGTAAAACTATCCCCTAACTGGCCTAATTTTTACAAGTCACATCATAGTTCAATTTCACCAACATTTTTGCATCCATTCATTCAGTAATCAATAGAACAAATATAAAACAAAAGTTGAGCCCTGTTCTTGATATATTTTTGATGAAAATGGTGTACTAGTTCGTGGCCCAAAAAGGGGAAAGTAGAGAAACAGTAACAGAAGATCACCGATCACCAAAACAATAACTTGGATATTATAGGGAGTATTTCAATATTAGGCATGTTAAGGTATTTTGCAAGAGTGCAATAAAAAAATGTCCTCATCTCACATCAAAAATGAAAAGGCTGAAAACAAAATGGCTAAAAAACATGAGACTCACAGAAACTATTTATGTTGACTTCACTTGCCCAGAAGCTATTATATTAAAATTTAACAAGAACCATATATTTTATGGTGATGACTCAAACAAGTCACAAATCTACACAAATAAATTCCCCATGAATACAGAAAAATAATCCATATAAATAACATGTTAGTTCATTTTCAAATGGCCTAGTAAGAGACTCAATTTTAGGGTGAGATAAAGCATAAGAAAAAAGATGAATTTTAGTTTTTTCATGTACCCATTTTATGGTTAACATTAGTGTTAACAACAAAGGCCAGCAATACTATATTCTGGATATGGTTAGCATATTCTGGATATTGTTAGCCTATTCTGGATATGGTTATAGCAATACAGAGTAAAGTTAAAAAAATTACATTTAAGGAATGTCAGTTTTTCTGTGAAGCACATTATATCCCTGACTTCAAGTTCAGCAGTTTCATGAATTAAGAAAATGCTGTTCCGAAGGTCTGACCCTCAGTGTATACACATAATGCTACTTCTAAGAAGACATTTTTATCTTACTCAGATTGCATAGGTTTGTAAATTCTTTTCCCAATCTACCAGTCACATCTGCAGTCCTCATGTTTCTTTCCAAATGAGGAATTAAGGCCAAGCAAGACAAAGAATTTGCTGATACACATATGTCACTCCAAGAATTTCCCTGACAAAGTCTCCACACCCAATTTAATTATTTCCCTACTGTAAAAACACTTTCCATCTGCATTTATTATAATATTTTCAAATCCAAAACCAACACACCATAAAGCTGGCTAAATAAATGAATGATATAAGCTTTAGCTCAAGTGAGGCAGCATTTTATAAGGTAGTAGGTCTCCAGTTCCCATGCATTTTATGCTGATACAGTATTTACAGAATTTCATTTGGAGCTCAGTTCTTTATTTTAGATTTGTTTAGAATGGAAATTCCTAGCTCCAGGTCTTAAATTTGATTCTGAATCCATTCCTTTCCCCACACCCCCTTCTTTCCCCTTCTCTCTCTCTCTCATACACACACATACACACACACACACACACACACAGGAGAGTACATCAGAGCATCAGAGTGGGGAGTGAAAGGGAGGTAGCTGAAATGTGGAAGAAGACCATCAAGGGAGAAAGAGAGAGAATATAAGAACATCTCTGGTTCTCAGTGAACAAAAAGAAAGCACCCATAAAAATACATGCTAAAGAAATACTGCTCAGTGACCATAACAAAGGCATTTTGGTAGTGATAGGATATGTGTGTGTGTGTGTGTGTGCGCTCTGGAGAAACTGAATCTTACTACATGTGCATGACAAATACTATTTTTGGCATTCATTGATCATTGACTATTCAGTAAGTTATTGTATGTGTTTTGTAGAATGTTCTTTAGCATTTTTCATTATCTTCTTGGTGTTCCAGCATTGCATTTACTGTTAGTTTTTGCACCGCTGTCCTAGTGGTATCCTGCCTAGTATCCAACAGTCACCACACCTTTCTGTTACTGATGCTACTAGGGTTTGGAGACTGTTCTCGGACTAGAAATTGGAAAAGGAGACCAGCTACTATCAAAAGATCAGGCAACAATTGAACCAATTAAGCAATCTAGTCAGCCTGGAGGTATTTCAATATCAGATGTTATTAAATAAGATTGCTTTGTTGATTTTTTATATCACAAAGCTTTAGCGTCTGTAAGAAATTGATTTGCCTAATTTTACCTGTTTATATTACAGATTAGGCAACTTTTAGAAGCAGCTAATCCCAAGCAACCAACTGCTGATTTCCAAGAAGTCCCAACGTATGTACCATATGATTCTGAAAGATTTAAAAATAAACACTGTTCACTTTAAAAACCAAACTAAAATTTAAGACAATATGGGCTGGGATATGCTAAGTAAAAAAGCATGATCTAGGTTTAAAAACGCTGAACTCTGAAATCATTGTTTCTTCTCTAATTTATGAATTGTAGACACTGAATCAGTGTGTGTGTTATAATTTGCTTAAAATTTATTTAAGCATAACTATCTGATAAAAAATAAAGAGTGGCTTTGGGGTGAAAACTATATAAAAAATGGTCATGATAAGAATAATTGTACATTGCCCTGTTTTTTCTACCAACCCTCAAAACCAGTTACTTACAAAAACTTATTGCTTTCTTAAGTAACAAGTCATAGGTAAATCACCAAAAATGATTAGAAAGGAAATAACCATAAGGAATAAAGGTTGGGCATTTTCTTCTTTTCATGCATCTCAGAATTATCTGCTTTGTAAGAAACATTTCATGGTTTATCCATTTCCTAATGCCTCAGTTAGCTAAAACTATTTGATTCTATTTTGATATTTAATTATCAAGACAAAGATCAAATGTCAAAAATTTTCTTTTATATTATGTACACTTGATGATCAAAAAGAAAAGACCATGTATAATCATTTTAATATAACATGTATGATTTAATTATAGGACCAGAAGCTATATAAAACAAAGGTAAATCTATTCAAACTGAAAATGGGCCATACATAATTCATACTTGCTTTCTCAAAGGAATATATGTTGGTCATTAACACTTTACCTACATTTGTATTGTTTTATTGTACCAAGAAAACTACAAAATATGTCAGATACTGGAGCAAGTACATCAAATAAACTATGACTCACCTCACCTTTAAACAAAAATCTTAGTATGAGAGATTAAATTGTATATTAATATATAGAGAGAGCATTGATTACTATAGTGTCATTTATACTACTTTCACTTAGTCATTGAAAATTAAAAGCTAGTCCTTTTTTTTGTTACTTCATAGTCAGGAAAACCAAACAAATAACAAGACCTAGAAAATTGTCTGTAGAACTAAGGTTTCAGAGGAGGTGCGGAGGGGTTGCGTGGAGTGTCCAGTGAACTACGGCAGGGGACTGTGTGTGCCTTGTTGGGAGGTGACAAAGAACTGATCGGATCCAGCTCTGAAGCATATAAAGTGCTGTAAACCAAAGCTGTTTCAGTTAAAAAATAATCAAGTCCTTGTTATAAAAACAAAGAAAATGAGGGCCCTCCCTGGTGGTGTAGCGGGTTAAAGCACAGCACTGAGAAGCTAGAGCCACTTCAGCATGAGTTCGATCCCCGCCTGCCCCAGAGGTGACCACATGGCGTGGCAGACCTCTCCTGACCTGCCCGCTGCTCCTCTCAGCAGTGTACTTCGTGGATCTGCCTGTACTGCTCCCCACTCTGTCTCTGGTGAAGCCTCTAGCCGCCCCTGAGCCTCTGGCCTATACCCAGTTCTGTATGCATAAATAAACAAATCTTTAAAAAAGAAAAGAAAAGAAAAGAAAATGCATAGACAGGCTTGAGCCTCTAATCCAACAACAAACAACTAAATGGTAAATTCCTGTATGCAATGGCTACCCCATTTCAACTCATATCTACAGACTCTAATATCACCAAAAAGAGAATACGAAGCTTATTTTTATTTTTCCAATTTTGTAAACAAATATTTGACAGTTATCCCATTTTGAGCAAAATTTCTGGTGTGAAAATACTGTAACAAAAGGAAAAAAAGTAAAATGAAGGCACATTTAAGATATCTATGTTAGAATATATTTTAAATATATAGTTCTACTATATTTTTCTAAAGTTGGCTTTAACCCATGTCCTTTATATTATATTAGTAGAATGATAAATGGCTCCATAACCAGGATAATAGATCATTTCCATACAAATAAGTTCTAAAGGAAATTCAATATTTCAAATCATAGTTGTATCTGGAGAATAACATTTTACTAGTTCTCCAATTTCACACTATTTCTTAGCAGAGTCTTCATGTCTATTTTACTGTACCTGGAATTCTGAGGTTCTGAAACATCTGATTCTGTACACGTTTTCTTTACCTATAAGAAAAGAGTACCAATTATTTTCATGAAAATACAACTTCCTCACTCAGGTTCACATACTTGTTAAACTTAACTCACCAAGACCTCTATAAAATAACCCTCACATTTTACAGCAGCAGCGTGCAGTACTAAATAGCTATTTCATTATTATCCCATGAACAGCTGCCAAAGGCACTTCCCTAAACTCCATTAGTATGTAAAATGTTCAGCTAAAATAGCTTGGGACTAGCTTAACTCAGAACAAAGAAACCAAAGAACCAGGTTTCCCACATAGGAACTAGAAAGCCATACTGTTCTCAATTCACTACAAAATGTTTTTCCAATTGATACCGCTTCTGTCTCCTACTAAAGTGCACAATAATAAACACCAGATTCTGGGGCAAAGCACAGTGTTAGCTAAAACATTCATATATTAATTTTCATTTTTTTCAATCCAGTCGCTGTATGTTTTATATATTTCTCAGCATATCAATTAAGCCTCCTCCTTACTCTCAGACTTCTCACATACATTTGCAGTATATTTTGCAGACTATATTTCAACTTTGTGGTTTTTAACCTACAAAAGGTAAAGAATGAAAATAACTTTTACTTTTAGTACATGCTAGCCATTTCTAGACAAAGGCATACAATATGTTCTCTAGAATAAAACAAATAATGGCATTTTGCAATATAGCTTCAAGTACACATAATTATGCCTGATTATTTTGGCTTTGAAAATATATTACATGCAAAGTAGACTCAATTTCAAAAACCCTTTGGTATATAAAATATGAATAATACACATTTACAAATCCACTATCATATACTCTGGGTGTTTATATTGTTAAGGCCTATGAAACCTATGGAATCCAACTGCTAATATGTAATCTGGAAATGAAAAATATTCCTACTGAATATACATCCTGGATACAACTCTCTCTGGGTGTGACCTGACATAAGATGGTATCACTTTAAAGGATGGCATCACTTTAAGGGTACATTTTAAATTTCAATGCATAACATTGTCTTTCTATCTCACAGAGTACTTCCTCCTCTGAGGGGGAAAAAAAAACGCTTTTAAAAAGAAACAAACCCTACACTTTCAAAAACACGTATATTTTACTTTCAATTCCAAGTCTACAAATGTTTGTAATCTGAAAAATCAATTATTTGCTTGATTAACTCTACTCTTTTGTATCCTGTGTATACATTCATACAATATGAAAATGAAATGATTAATAGTGATTGTCAGGCATGTTCTATTATGAAGCTCATCTTCCCCCTTGACATGGAACTCAGCACCCTGATAAGGAGAGAAAAGACACTGTTTTAAAGAATAAAGAAAAAAGAAAAAAGGGGGAAAAAGAAAACTTTCCTTAAAATATAAACATAAATCCCACTACAAGATCCACCCTAATTTCATTAAATTTTTTATGAAAAATAAGATATAAAAGGGAAGAATATCAAAATAAACTTTCTTCCATTGATTTATCCCTATGATTCATCACATAAAGCTATGTACAGTTCCCAATGAATGCATTGAAATTGTCTCATCTCAAAAAGTGAGCATCTTTTTTTTTTTTTCAACACTATGATAAAATGACACGAATATAACCCAAAGTAAAAGTCAGAAACAGAAAAACTTCTTGTGGTCTAAAAAATAATTTTTCTTTTAACAGTCATGTCTTTACAAAATATCTTTCTCTGATTTCCCAGAAAGTCCTGTTTATTGCAATTCCTGTTTATATACTCAAAATCATAATTGTAATGACAGAGAACACATCTATTGATCACTTACTGCTTAGCCCCAAAGTCCCAGACTCTTAGCTAATATTTAATAAGCAAATGATGAAAGAATGTAGTAGATATTCCTTTAGATATTATAAGTTATGCCTCATTCCAAGTTATTATTTTTAGGGGCTTCCTTATTTGGTCAAAAGAGGGAAGAAGAATATTTAGGATACCATAACTACTAAGGTGACATCTGCACAGTGACTTACATGGTCAGAGGACAAAATACCCTCCCTCAAGGGAAGATGGGGACAGTAACTAAGGAAGTGACTTCTTGTAACTGCATGTAAAGGAAACAAGGCCTCAGTAACTAAATTTGAAGTACAGTAGGTATTTCAACATCTTAGAATTTGCCTGAGGAAACATAATATAAAATCTTTGTAATTGGTAAGGAACTGGCAAGGATTTAATTTTTGGCCACTGAAGACCATTGAAGGATTTTAAGGAACAGACTAGACAGAAATGACATGGGAGACAGCGTGGAAGGCAGACAAGTTAAGACCTGAAACATAGATAAAGACCTACTGCAACAGGAAATAAAATAGCAGACACAGCATTGGCTTTGTACATCACTGCGTATCCAGCATCGAGTAAATGTCCCTTGCTAGGGTTTGAATATTCGCATCCCACAAATCCTAGGTTTCACCCAACACCCAAAGATTAGGTAATGAGATCATTGTGAGGTGCTTTGGCTATGAAGGTGGAGCATTTATGAATGTAATGAATGCTTTATAAAAGAGACCTCCCAGAGCCCCATAGCCTTTTCTTTCACATGAGGACACAGCAAGAAAGATGTGGCTTCCAGGAAGTAGGCTCTCATCCAACAAGATCATGCTGGTGCCTTGATCTTGACTTTCTTACCTCCAGAGCAGTAGAAAACAAATTTTTGCTGATTATGAGCTATCATATCCACAATATTTTGACACAGCAGCTGGAATAAACTAAAACTCTCTCCAAACACTAATTTATTGAGTGAACAATTCAAATTATTGGTAAAAAGATAATGAAGACCTGAGTAAAGACAAAAGTTGTTAGGAGAAAGCTGAGCAGATGTTTTTGACCGACATTTCAGAGCAGTGACATAATATTGTAACTGACTAAAGCAAAGCATAAAGTCTGTCTTTAAAAAGAATTTTAGAAATACTGAAGACCAAAAAAAGTCATTTTTAGAATGCTTCAAAGCCCATCTTATTTCCAAATTGATGGAGATAAGTGAATTATTAAGAAACAAATATTTATAGCGTCTATATCTTGGAATTAAATGCCAAGTGGAAACTTTCACCTAAATTTTAACATTTGAGAGATCAACAACATTTCATTATATGAAGACTGCTGAAATGTATACACAATTGAAGAAATAATATTCCTACAAAATATTAGAACCTCCTGTTTTCAATGATTACCAATTTAGTTTTGAATACGTTTTGAATATAGCTGAAACATGCAGACCAAGAAATGAGCCAGAATTTCATGCCCATATTTTAAATTAGAATCCTAGCTTTTGTAAAACACACAAGGAGTAGGCAAAAAATGCCGAGAGGGAAAAGATGAATAGTGTTAAATATATTTAATTGGCTGCAATAATGTGAATTTTAACCCTCCTTAATGTTATGAAAGTACATGCAAAATTAAAACAACATGAAAAAGAATTAAAGTTTAGAAAAATAACAGAGTGCACACAATTGTAAAATAACTAATATTTTGAATGAATAAATGAAGATAGCTAAAATTTTTGAGTGTTTATTCTATGCCAGTCAAAATGCTTAAAGCACTTTTCCCCCAATTCCTACTACCATCCCCCAAAATTAAACTGCAAGCAGTATATTAAATTTCAAATCCAGATCTATGAGGGAATTTTAATCACATGTTAAAAGTTTAAAATTCACAAGCATAAATTAAAAAATTAAAAAGTCTCAAATGAAAATTTAAAAAATATTTAAAAGGTTCAATTAAGTCATCATATGATCATTTAATCTATAAGATAGATAGGATGCTTGAAGTGTCTCTTTACAAATGAGGAAACTAAGGCTCAAAGCCTTGTCTAATGATCCACAACTAGTGAAAGCGGGCTTCGATTAGTGCTGAATGCTACACACACTGCCTTTTCTTCTTCTCTATGCTGGGTCAGCCTGTTTTTTTGTTTGTTTGTTTGTTTTAGGTTGTTTTGAAACAATGGAGAGTTGAAGGTAACACTCCATGGAAAATTTTTCAAAAAAACTACTAATTACTTCTTATGATACATTAACCACTGACCAAATTAAACAAATTTGACTACTGAAGTCACAAGTTTACTAAGCACTAGTAACATATAAACTTGATATAATCAAAATGAAAAATTTTGATGAAATCCCTCAGCTTCTACCACCAACAACTAGAAAAACTCAATATGAAAATCAGACCTGTTTTTTGTCTTATATGTCCACATCTGCTCCTTCATCAATGTTTTTCTTGAGCATCTCTGTGCACAGAGGTAAACTATACCTGAGCTGGTCCAACAGGGTTGCCACTACACACACGAGACTAGAGCTTGAAAGACGACTATCCTAATCTGTAATGTGCTATAAGAGTATGAGGCACATGGGACTTGAAAGACTCAGTGTGACAAAATATAAATTATCTCAATTTTATATACTAAGAAAAATAAAATTTAGGTAAATGGGTCAAAATAAGCCTGCTTCTTTTTTTTTTTTAATTTTTAAAGCAGCTACTAGATTTAAAATATGTATGTGTTTTGTTTGATATTTCTGTCAAAATTACCTAGGCCAACAAAAACTTGCCCACATGAGTCATACATTCTAGTGGAGAAAACACACAATAAATGAGTAAACAGGTAAATGAAGAAAAACTGTTGGCAGTGGAAAAGGTCAAGATGAAAATAAAGTAGAATAAATGGGCAGAGAAGATTGGCAAACACTACTACATTAGTTAGACAACTATTTAAAAACTGCTAATCTTATTTCATGGTATTTATTCTTCAGGTTTTGTAGGCTGTACAAACACGAATAATATAAACTGTATTTCTGTAAAGCCTGTGATTTGATATTAAAAATAATGGATACTTTTAATATTTAGGAAATACATGTAAAATAAAATTTCATCAGTGTTATATATAAGTATATGTATATTTAAGTATAAAATCCTTTTGCATTTTTCATATTTTCAAGTAACTAGGTACTTTAAGAAGCTTACAATATTTTAAGGAAAAGAAGATTTAACTTAAAATTTGTAAAGAAGCTTTCCTTAGCCTACCCACCATCTATTTGAAATACAGTACACAATTATCCCAGTTATTTTCTATTTAATTTTTCTGAATATAACTCCTGAAACGTTAAAGGTAATAAAAATCTAAAGAAAGGAATAATTAATAACACATTTAAAATACAATGCAACCTAATTTGTTTTGAAATAAACTTTAAGGAGCTTTAGGAAATTCTACACAGTGATAGTAAAAGAACAATTCCTCAACTATAAATCCAAGATGAAACTTCTGAAATGAAATTTTGCTGATGCAGTAAATAATTTGTTATATTTTTATGGGTGGCATGTAAGACAAAATCTATTTCTTTGCTGAACTGTGTAGGAAATATAATGTGAATTAGATTTGAATGCATTAAGTAAAATGATGGCTAAAAAGGCTGATAGAAAGATAATTTTTTTTTCTCAAAGGGCATATTACATTGCTATTACATACAAAATTCTTTGAAAATAAAGAGTGATACAGAATTACTATCAGCATCAATAATTTAGACTTACTAGTTTTGGTTATATTTCAAATGTCCCTATGAATGTGACCAAGTAGTATGTTTACATAAATATTGGAATGCATCATTGTTTTAGAATCAAATATTAGTGCATACTTTATAAAATTTACTTGACTCAGTTGGATAAAATTATTATAAATAGTTGCCCCTCTTTTCTTAAAGCCTTTAAATCTATCATTTCTTACTCATGCTTCTCTCCCTATAATACCAATTATCAATTTCCAAAAGGACAAGCTACCCTTTCATTACTATAAAAGTGGGAGAACCGTACTGCCTAACTGGAATTCCGCATTTCAAAGAAAATTATCCAATATATTTGTTAATTTTTGTATACACTGAGCAAATACAAAGATACAACTGAATATTCCATTTTTAAACTGTGACAAAACAACATCTGCATTAAGAAGAATAAGAGTAGGTAGTTAAGAAATAAAAATTCACAACCAAAATCCTGAAGTAGAAATTATTTTACCTCTCCAGGATTGGCCTGTCATTGGCAAGATCTAACTTGATTTCTGAACTTTAATGCACAGGCCTTTCAGGACCTAGATTTTGGGGAAGGAGGCTGTACAAAATCACACACTGGGGAGGAATTATGTTTTAAATGTACGATCCTATAGGCTATAACTCTTCATTAACTACAACTGTCACAAGAGCTTTGGAATGATTTGAGAGTTCATTGCAAGGTTGGAGATATATAAAAAAGCAACTTAGTAACAATGACTCAGGGAAACAAAGCATAATTATGTACAGTGTGTATATATGTATATATATATATAAAATCAAATATCAGCTCACATAAGCTTAAAGCACATTTTCTCCTTAATGATGCCATAGTTTTTTGTTATCTGCAATAAATTCCACATATATTGTATGACATATTAAGGAAAATTCCAAATGCTGTCTAATGGTATGCTTTTTCATTATTACCCATCAGGGACTAAATCACAGGTAACACAGTACTTAAAATGCCACAGAAGGAACCATAAGAAGTCTTAACATATCATATTACAGCTCATACAAAGTTTTTTCCACCACTATAGTAGGAAAAGAGATTAGATTGATCAATGGTGGTACCCTGTATAAATAGGAAAATAAGTGTTAAAGGAATTTTTTTTCTCACAAATATACACTCTAAACACCTAAGACAGGTTCTCATATATCTCATCACATTTCTACCCTTTGCTCACAAGTTTCTTTGCATTCTTGGGTGTTACCAAACAGATATTTGAACTTTTTACATTTGTTTTAGAACAAAAAAATAGCAAAATGGAATAGTTAATGCTAAAGAATTTGTACATAATGAGTATAATGCTAATTTGGAAGAATTTATTGCATTTCAATTCAAATTGCTAAGTGAACAGTATATTTTCTCACTACATCAGGGAAGAATAATTCTATTCCAGCATTTAATAACAAAATCTTTAGCCTTGCATTTCCTTCCTTTCAAGTGAAGATTTATGAATTCACACAAGTAATGTTTAAAAATAAGCTTAACAAATTTTCCCCTAGTCCCTTAATAGAGTAATCTTGCTAATGTTTTTGGCAATGCCTTCTATATCATACTGGTGTTTTCCCCCCTTTTCAAGATATTGGAATGTTTGGCCACAAGTTGAAGAAAAACTTCCCATTTATCATGACCTGCCAAGCCTAACTGGCCCCCAGACAATGCAACCTTCTACCACTCAAGAAATTTAGCTCATCTTAGCTCTGAAACTTCAAAAGAATTTAGCCACAGGCATCATCATCAGCTATCATATCTTTTAAAGTATAAATATTAATCATTGTGTAAAACACTATAATGTGACTGTTAGTTGATTATGAAGTAGAACTCTTGAATTTGAACAATTATTATGCAGATAATCTGGCTTAGCAGTCTAATAAATGCTGCATTGATATACAATAATTTTATTCAAAGTTCTGTTGAAACTCTCAGGTTGGAATCCCTATATATAATTTTAAGAGGTATTTTCAGAGAATACAGAAAAAGTTTTCTAATATGTCCAACAGTGTTGCAGTAATTCTTAAGGAAAATTAAGAATTTTGAGCTGCAAAATCAAACTGAAGGCTAGAATATAAACAATAGTATATTTTAGGCAATTTTTTAATTGAACAGCATGTATCTGTATTTATCTGTAGATTACTTTGTATGTGATTTAAATATTCATGGCACGCATGAATATAAATATGTAAAGAAGTATATTTTTAAATTTTGTAAAATTAAAATTACTGATATTCCATTAAAATAGCAACTTTACTAAAGACCAATTTAACCAATTTATTTTAAAGGCAAACTATATATGAGAAAAACATATTGCAACATGTTATATTTTAATCATATATTTCTACAATATTTTAGCAATATTTTGAGTTTTAAAACCTGTTTTAAAGTAACTTTATATTAAATCCATATTGTTATAAAACATGCCTATATATCACCTTTCCTCAGGTTCTAATCCAAAATTTTAATTCTTCATTAGCACAGTTAATATAACACAGATTGTGGCATAACTTATCACTAAAGAAAACAAGTAATTAGCTTCTTACTGAATAGATTTTCTATCAAATTATAATAACACTAGAATTACTTCTGGCTAAAGCAGTAAGACAAAACAGTCCTATGAGAAATATATTTCATACATACAAATATGTTGTAAGGAAAAATAGTCCGGTAACTGTGGATCTTCGTGGGAGACCTAATCAGTACGTTGAAAGCCTTTTAAAATATAGAAGCTAATTCTGTGTCTACGAAAGTGAAATTTACATAGGTAATTTCACAATCTTGTTAATATGTGTCTGTTATACAGAAAACAGTGTCTTCTGCAGTCTCAATATAAAATGGATCTACACTGTAGGAAAATTCAAGGGGTAAAGCGTGAAAGAATTGTAGATTAGGTCTATCTGTAGTGAACGTCTCATTCTAGGTAAACCTAATAAATAATTGAAATATACTTACGATTTTTTCCTCTTTGACCTCAATTAAAATGGCTTTCTGAGAGCTGGTTCTAAGGACAATTTATCCTGGTTTCCTCAATACACACTTATGAAGTCATCTGGCTTTTGTATTTCTTTAACAGCTGCATTACCTTCAAAATTGGCTTGCACTGTTTCCCTAAAGCAAAAAGTGAGACTATCCCTGACACATCACCATACCACCACCTACCTTCTGAGGGGGTTATGAGCTCAAAAAATCAGATCATACAATTTTGAAAGTATGTTCTAAAAACAGTATATATAAAGAATCTAAAAGAAAGAGAAAAATCAAATACAAAAACTCTCCCTTCTTCCTAAGGAACTATAATATAGCATTATAAAGTTATTTACATTTTTTGCCATATTTGATATGTAATATTGTAGTTGTCAAGGGAATTCTGGTTAAAATCCAAACATGTAAAATACAAAATGACGTAGTACAACATCATTATTCAATTACACAGGATTGCAGAAAATAGTAACTGCAACTATGAAAAGGAGCAGGAAACTGGAGCGCTGACTGATGCTCTGTAGACCCTGGAAACCGAGCTGGAAAACTTATTGGCTGTGATAATTCATCCTCCCTTTCTTCAAACAGGTTGCCTAAACAATCTAACTGGCAGTAAATCAGTTTTCGTAGATACTTGGAATTAAAGACTTTTCCTCCTCCAAATTGTGTTTTTTTCTCTCTCTCTCATACACACACACACACACACACACACACACAGAGTACTAACAGAACAAAGCTTTCATCAGTTGTTTTGAATGAAAAAAAATCTTTAAGATACTGTAACTACTGTGAGAGTTCAGCTGTGTTCTAGTCCCCCTATGCAGCAAAAAGAGCAGCTCACGCTCTCCTTAAGATTCAAAGATACAAAAAACACACTAGAAGAATTAAACAGAAGCATATCAGTGTTTTAAATCAAGCACATGCTCAAGTGTACTTTCAAATGAAGGTAAAAAAACTAAACATGGGATTTTTTTTAAAAGTTCAAATAAAATTTTGATCTATTGTGTTTTCAGGGGGAAAAAAAAACCTTCATATGCAGTGGGAAATTATTTCTTCCCTTAAAAACAGAAAAAGATTTGTCATTGAGTTAATTAAATTCCAAATTTAAAAAAAAAAAAACACAAATCAGTACAAAATTTCAAACAAAAAAAATCCAGAAAATAATAAAACCTTTCACTTAAATAACTGTATTAATTTTTACAATTCTACAGCATGTACATTTGGGGCGAAAATACTCAAAGACATTATTAAGGTTTCTAAAGAAATATAATCTATTTATTATCAATTATTATATTACCCACATTTCTCTAAACATGAACATAATGTAAATATAGTAGTTTAATTTTATGCAGTAAAGACATTGTATTTAAGAGCTGATTGAGGATTTTATCGATATTGAACAATTTGCTATTTTTATATATATATTTCTCCTAGCATCTTTGAGGTGAAACTGAGAAACATCCAAACAAAATACTTATTCCAACTAACATTTTCCTGAGATGAACTGCCTATTTTTAAACATACACTCTTAACACATAACCTCATAATGATAATGCTTCAATCAAAAGCTAAATGCAACTTACCTCACTCAAAGTCCAAAAATCTGAAACTGATTCCAGTTTTATTTGAAAGTAGCTTTTGTGTGTGAGTGTGTGAAGTTCAACAGCCAATAAATTCCAGTCTCCGGTGTCAGTAGAATGAGAGCTGCTTCAAGGATTACAGAATGCTCGAGAGGTTTCCAGTCTCTAACCAACATCCAGGTAGCCTTAAAAACACCTTGCTCTGGTGTGAACTGCCGCTCCAGAAGCAGTGCAGTTATTTAGGTTAACTAGGAGGAGGGCTGGAGAAGAAACACTCTGGGCTCTGACCAGTGGCTTTCCACGCCCTTCTGTTTATAGTAAGGGAAGCTGCTGTCAGAGGTCACCCTGTCAACAGCTCTGGTCTCTCAGAGGAATCGAATGTGGTGCACCTACCCTGCGTCCTGGGCTGTCAACCTGCTGTCGCGGTGACACATTCACAACCCACTGGTGTAGTTACTCACAGAGTTAAATCCCTGCCTGGGCAGTCGAAATACAAATTTTACTATAATCATTTTAAAGCAAAACATTTCTGTACAAGAAATACTTGGAGGCAAGTTATCAATACGAACTTAAAGTTTCCAACAAACATTTTATACCTTTTCTTAGTTTTTTGGTTTGTTTGTTTCAATGAAGCAAAAGGCATGGGAGATTTCACTTTCATTATTGCATCTTCCCACCAAATGCACAATTTTCTTCCTTGCCTAAGTGCACATGTGCCAACAAATTGTGAAAACAATTCATTTTTAATATATATTTTAGTGGCAATAAAGCAAAGGTGAATGCAATTAGAAAGATGCCCATATAGAGGTTATCAATTCCTGTTAAATGCTTTCTAAAATAAAGACTTTTGTGTTTGCCAAAAATATGTTAAGATTTAATGAAAGAGAAAGGAATCAAGAGAAGCTAAAATCAGGAGATAAAAACAATGTAAATTACTCTGTTATTAAGATTCCTTTTCTATTTTCCTACTGGTTAATAAAAAAAGAATTATTTTTCTTCAGAAAAACAACATTATACAACTTTTCCCATTCATGCCTTTTAAAAACATGTCTCAGATCTCAAAAGAGAGACTAAGTTCATTTGATGAAAGCCTCATACAATATTCCAGTTTTGCATTTCCAGGCAGTAAGGGAATGACTGCCTCCAATTCGTCTCCATAACTCTCGGATGATTTCTTTTTTCATTATTCTTGATCTTTACAGTCTTTTTCATTATTCTTGATCTTTACAGTCTGACTGTAAATGATACAGAGACAACGTGTTTAAAACACAGACCTGCAGTCCAGGACATAATACTTCATTCTGAGTAATTTGTAGCATAAGTGTTTCTTGATGTCGTTTTCATTTTCAAGGGAGGAAATGAGTGAAAAGCTATTACCTATTTCAGGTTTGGGCAGCAAGCACTAGAGAAACCCCAGTGGCCTTAGGAACTGAAGACGGCGCTGTCTCCCCATAGTAACAACAGCTGTTGCTGCTGCGACTGAGAAACTGGAGAAGCAAGAACATTCCACCTGCAACGTGTGTTCAGCCTCAGGTTGAAGCAACTACAATACTTCCATGACAGAGGGCTGCTGGTCTCTCTAAAATGTGTTGAGTTCTTTTAGAGAGTCCATTTGACAGATTTGGCTCTTTATGCCTAGTATGTTTAATCAGGATCACTATAAGTAGATTGTTTTTGCAGCCAAAGCCGTTCAAGTGGTTAAAGCTTCTTGAGTACTGTGGTATAAATTCAAGTTTTTAAGTTCCACAGAATATGCTTCTGAAATGGCTAATTTCTTAAGGGATTATAGGTTACTCAATATTTTCTAAATTCTTAAGAGCTCAAGAAACATGCACTGAAGCAAAAATCTATGTCTGTTCCTGTTACAATAGAGACCCAATGAAGCATACCTAAAACTCTGAGGAGGACAAAGTAAGTTCCTCATGAATTAAGAAAGTTGGCTGGATGTGGTTTTCTTTCTCAATCTTAGGTGGGTGGGAAGGGGGGAGAACAATGAGCAAAGCGTCTTGGAAAGATTTGTAAACAAAGGAAACAAACACGACAACAAAAACTATTTGTATTCTCAACTCTTCCACAGTAAAAATGACTACATATTTTCTGATGAGAAATGTAATCTTTTTCAGTTTACATCAGGCCATTGAAGTCTTCCTAGAGTTAGGAACATAATGCCAATGTCTTTGCTTTTATTTGGTTTTTATTAAGGAGGCAAATTACACTGATGACTTTTTAATAATGATTTATAAACAGAGATTGCTGGGATGCCTGTCTAGCCTAGTCCCACCAACTAATTACAAGGAATAAATCAATAAGCCATTTTCTGTAAGCATCCATTTTCCCACTTCTGAAAGGAAGATTTCACCTCAGAATGTTTTCTCAGATTTATTTTCTCCAATCTGAACCACATATATCTTTGAAGACTCCACCAAACAAATGTGTTTCATTCAACAATAATTATTTTCATTACACAAGCTTAAATTCAGGCATATACTTGTCAATCAATGCAGTTAATTATTATGTGATAGCCTGTAGATATAAATGAGTTAAATAAATGACCCCAAATCAAATGAACTAGATGTTTTAAAAATCATTCCTTTTATGATGGGAAAATACTGAGTTTCTCATATAAGTTAAAAAAAAAAAAAAGGCACTTTGACCTCTACAGATCTGTTCCACTCACCTTTCAGGGATTAAGACAATCAATGAGGGCCTACCACACATTTTAATAGAGGTGAAGCTATTATGAGCTGCCAAGAGTTGAAATAGGACAGTAGTGAATTGCAGTGTTGATGCTACTTTGTTATTGAATGTATGAATATCCTTCCAAGTAATATACATAATGAGATTAAGTTTTGTTAATCATGACAACACTTAGGCTTGGTAGAAATCGCGGCACTTATTTTTTAATTGTTTACTGCAGTTTCACGGGGTCTTTCATATCCCCTTTGGTAGGTCCCTCTCTGTAAACTGTTAGCACAGCTAAGTGCTTCTGTTCTCCCTAGTCTAGATTTCTTACCCCCTCAATGGCATCCATTTTTTTTTTCACAATTGTTAGTATTTATTGTTGACCTCAAATAAATGCAATTAGTTATTATAACAACAAACAGGGTTAATTTGAAAATAAAACAACAGAGGCAGATTGAGGACTGTTCATGGTGAGACCCACAGGCACTTCCCCAAATTGAAGACTAAAAATCTCCCTTAAAAAACTCCATAAGACCTCCCCCTTAGTTCCACCAAAGGGGAAACATTTCTCACAGGAGATGCGAGGCATGTTGGATCCTGTACGTTGTTGACTCACATATGTGAGGGCACTTTCTTTTGAGCCTCCTGACCTCATGTAAGTAGGATTCTATTAATTTTTAACTGTCAATCACCCCACTTCTCTAATGTTATCAAACCCCTCCAGGTTCTTATACAGCATTTCTTGTCACTGCCATTACTGGCTAGTTAATTACACAGCGACTCTGTGAAAGAATCTAAGGAAATATATTAGAAATAGAGAAAGTAGAACAAAAGAAACCAAAAGTACAATTATACAATTCTGAAAAACCATAGCAAAGGAAGATAAAAATAATTTATATTTTTGTATGTACAATCTTCTCTGAAATTGTTAGCTTGAAAAAGAACATATGGAATCAAAACCAAAGGTACCACAAGTCTAACAGCTGTATTAGCTAGATCACTGATGTGGGATCTATACTAGAATATGGCATCTAAAACTAAGAGTTTATTTTTAAATAAACATTTTTAGAAAATCGTGTCAATGACATTGTATAACAAACACCAGCTAAAATCAGCAACAAATAATTTATCTTAAACCTTCCTAGTTGGAAATAGAGATAACAGTCTACAGAGTTTATAAATAAAGAGTCAGTTACCTCAGTGACCACAGACTGCTTCATTTTGAATAGAACTCCACATGTCTGATCAATAAGTTTTAAACTTGCACACATCTTATGATAACCCTAACTTCTTAACAATAAATCTTAACAAGTACAATTTTGAGAATGGCCTCAGAGTTTCTGGAAAGAAAGTCATTTTTACATTGTTGGGGACCCCAAAATGGGAACATTTGTTGGGGATGTATAGCTGATGTTGTTGTTAGCATGGCCATACCTTAAGATTCCCAGATCAGCTCCAATAACTGCATCTAGTTTTATTTTGGAGACAAGTCAGTTCATTTTTGTCCATATATCTAACAACCAGTGATAATTGTTTGCCCTAAGAATAAATGAATGATAATTAAAATGATGGAAATGTTCACAGGAATTTTGCATAGGAGATGAGGGATGGGGACCATCACCTGCTGTTGCTGATAAAATAATAAGATTAATGAAACAGTATAATTATGTCAGAGTTGTCTGGAAGGAGGACAACAGAGTCAATTTAAGATATTTCAAACAGTATGGAAGAGTGATAGGAGGCATTTTCCTTCGAGGAAGACTATGAGATCTAAAAAAAAAAATTAATAATGGACCCTCCCTAGAGGTGTGACGGGTTAAAGTGTAGACCTGCAAGCTAGCCACAGCTGCTTCAGTGATAGTTCGATTCCCACCCTGGAGGTGATCCATGTGGAACAGCAGACCTCTCCTGACCCACCCTCTTGCTCCCCTCAGCAGTGTACTGCCTTTTCTGCTCCCCATACTGTCTCTGGTGAATCCTCTAACCACCCCTGCACCTCTTGCCTGTAGCCCAGTTCTGTATGCATAAGTAAATAAATCTTTAAAAAAAAATCAATAGTATCCTTCCAACCACTGTACCTCCCATGTGTAATGTCTTCCATTCACAAATTGCTCTCCCTCTATTATAGTAAACTTATTTTTCAGGATCCACTGACTACAGTTCAGTTTTCCCCAGTCATTCCTGAGGAACACACAGATGTTTCATCCAGAAAGATCAACAACAAGAGGACCAAGGCCATTTTTGTGAAATTAATAAAACTGATACATGCCCTATCGTGATCCAGGAGATCCACTGTAGGAGAACTCTGCGAGTGGTTTACTTGAAAAATTCTCAATCCCTGACCCTTTTGACCAGGCTGCCACCTCAAGGGTCTATCGACCGGACTCATCTAGGTTGGTTGTTAAGGGGGAAAAAAAGTGTCTCCACATGTCTAATAACAATCAGGCTGATAAGCCAAAAATTCAAAATATAAAATTCAATATAGCCCTTGGCCCCTTTAACCTGATCATAACCCAGAACATAGCCAGAGGAGATGAGACCACATGGAACAGTTATACTTGGTGTCCAAGGTGTCTCTCTAATGTTTGTGGACCAGAAGGAAGTCAAGGAGGTCGATTTGTAAACCTTTCTGAGTTGGTTTTTAAATAGGCCATGGCAAACTCAACAATATGAAGTATTTATGAATGAAAGGGTCACTGAATACCATCACAATCAGCCCTGGCTGCTGCGACAGAACGTACAACACAGACTTATATGAATTAATTTTAAAGGTCACAATGGGTTAGTGTGGCTGGAGTGGGCTAACTGGAATGGACCAACAAACCCATAATCTAAAAAAGTGTCACCAGTTCACTGGTTAGCCTAAGAGGTGTGCAATGTGCTCATCTGTACAGAATGAGTAGCAGTAAGTGTGTCTTTCATCACTAAGACACACAGCTCAACTGCTAGCAGGAAGCACCAGCCTGTCAATCCAGTCATCTTTCTATCAGGAACAAAGAGTATTTTACTTCCTGCCCATCTCATATGGTCGGGTGCTACCTGTCCAGTACAGTAATAAATCGAGGCAGCAATGTTAGCAACCTGAACCAGCATCTTGATTCCACTTGGTTCTTATCAGAGAATCGACCTTTACCACAAGTGTCTTCATGAACAATCCTGACAGCTTAACCATTTCCACAGCTTGTGGCCCCCAAGAGGAGGATGTTTTAAATCTCCTGTTTGGTAGTTTTTTAAGTGGCAGACCAAACAACTAGGTCACTGGCAACACTCCCAGTGACACTGAATATACAACAAGATTCTTGAGAACTGCTATGAGAACTGTCCTGAATTTTGCACATTGACTAGGGATAGTATCTGTTTTACTGCACCACTGATAGTGAACTAAACAGTCACAGCAGCTAAGCGAGTTCCATTAGATTACATTTAACTAATCCGTCACCAAACTAGGACCAAGCAATTTAAGGGAAACTTCCTATGGATCGGGGTAATGTTCTCCCCAGAAAGAGAACTGACACATTTCCATGTGAAGCTAAAGTGCTGCTAGTGTCAGGCTGGCTGCATTTCTGGAAATATCATTTATACTTCACAGTAAAGGATTTGGGGGCCCTTCTTACCTTGTTCACTGAGTATGAGATGACCCACTCCAAAGTGGGAATTCCAGACTGAAGACATACAAGGCCTCCATGGACAAACATTCAATGTAACTCAAAAGAAGTGTAGCTTGCATCCACATTGGGATGCAATGAATCCATACCCTAAGTGATACCTCTAGGTAGACTATAGATTGCCTCCTTTCACCAGTTTCCAATAAATGGGAAAAAAAGTAGTGAAAAAGTAGGTTTGGAGTTATACAAAATATACCATTTCCCTATCTGAAGTTCTTCCAATCAAGAAAATCCTTTCTATGTTTTACAAACAGCCACAATATAATTATGTAAAATTGAATAATTGGCCTAGAAGATCTATTAACTTCCTTCCCCTACTGCAAACCCCATTCAAGCCACCTTTAGCTAATTCAGGCTCCCAACCCTTCCTTGGGAATGGTTAGAGAATTGGGAGAGTTTCCACCCCAATCCAAAAAATTTCTCTTCCTTAAAGAAACTGAGACTGAGTTGAAAAGAGAAGGGAAAGGTATAGTGACATAAAAGGAGAGATGTACTCAGTTTTGTTAGTGAAGAGTTTTGACTGGGAACTGGGTTGTGGTGCAATCAAATGAATTCCTACCTTTGTCAGTCCATGTAGTGCTCCGTGGGAGCAAGTTCATCATCACTGACACTATTTCAGTTTGGGAACACCTAGTCTTAGCAACCATAGTTACTTTGGCTATTCCTACGCTCTTAGCTCTCTTTGATTCAACTTGCACAGACAGTGGTTGTTTAAGGATTCAGTTTTAATAGAAGAAATTTACTGACCAATGATTATAATGTCTTTAAAGTTTTAACCCTACTTACACATAAGAATTATGAGAGTTTCCAAGATAAAGGAAATGGTCATAAGAATTTATCTATGTTTCTCTGGCTCAATTTTCCCAGAGATCATCTTTATCAGCTAAGATCAGGCACATTCAGAGTGGCACTGATGTAGATCAGTAGATCATCTATATTAACATCCAGAGCTCAACTACATCAATACCTCATCTCTCTTTTTCTTTTGGATTTTTTTTTTTATTTCAAGGCCAAAGTACCCAACACAAAAGCTCAGTCACTGCAAGAATGTTAAGACTCTTCACTGTTCTTTTCTAAAGTATCTAATTTTGGCATGGCTGAATACAGGAGAAGCTAAGCTGTAGAACAGACCAACCATCACTATTCTTCCTTAACAAGTGTTATGGATAACACACAGTTAAATAGTCAATGGTCCAGTTATTTACTTGGTTTCTATGCATAATGGTTTACATGTACCTTTTTTATGTTTAGGGTATGAATTATAACTGCTGACTACAAAGCTGGCCAGAAAATTCCTCTAGATACTGGATAGAAATGGGTGAAAGAGGTGAACCTGACATTGACCCAGATTGTCAAGTCCCCATTCTTGATATAGAGTTATCAACAACGAAAACACCTTTTAAATAGCTGACTTTGCGCTATTTCTGGGTACTAGGATGATTACTATCTCCCCAATTCATCCTCATTAATAGGCAATAAGAATGGAGAACAATTTAGTCCCCAGTTGACCAAACAATTTGGTAAATAGGTTTACTACTGATGCACATGAATTTACCTCAAATTATATTAATTGTTCCTCATCTTTACCAGAATTTTATCTCTGTTAGCATCTCATCTTTGTCACCATAGCTACCAAGAACTACAAAGGGACTTAAGTTTTAAGATATTTATACCCCAACAGGTTAGTCTGCCACAAATTCACAAATGCTGGCAGAAAACAGGATACTTTTTGCAACAGCAAAAGCCAGATCAGCATTTTCTTTTGACAGCTTCCAAGTTCCAATTTCCCGAGTACGTGTGCAGTGAGTTGCATCTCAGAAAAAACTATGAACTTAGGGAGCAAAAATCTTATTCCAAGCAGTAAACAATGTCCTTGTTCCAAAGAAAGAATTTCTTCTTTATTAAACTGGACAGTAAATATGCTTAACCTTTGTGACAGAGGAATGTGTTTTATTTTATCAGCAAATATTTCCAAAGTAAAATCAATTGTACATTATTGGCTGGGCTATTGAAACAAACAAACAAAAATATTGGGCAATACAGTTTTACTCCTAAACAACAAAAATGCCTCAGCTGTCTGCTCCTTACAACTCCACCTATCAGGAAAAGATCCTGATGAAGGCTCAACAATCTTTGTTTCCAAATAAAGCAACCAAGTTTTCACTCTTGATCTCATGGGCTCTATTAAAACAGTTCAATAACTCTATCTCAGAAATGCTTTACTATTACTTTACACATTCTTAAGAAACCAAACACCCTAATATCCTGTCTACAGTTCCTGAAAAATAGAAAAGGCCATCGTTGACATCAAGTGTAAGAGTAACCCAACCATAGGGCAAACAGAAAACTATGATTCAAACATTAGAATCCAAATGACCTTTATGTAAGCGGAACTGGCCATCCCCACTCCCACTGACCCCTAGGCTTTCAGCTCCTTAACTGATTCCACAATGATGACCTTGGGCATCAGAAAAGTAAGAAAATGTTCAGCCAGGAGATTTTCACGGGACAAAAGGCCCAGGACAAGATGAAGTTCTCATCTAACCTACTGGCAAAATACCCTTGGCAAGCCATCCTTCTCAACCCTTAGCGTCGCCTTCCAATACAAACAATGGCTTATGTACTTATAGCGGTCATAACTTATTTTCTGTGATATGCTTTATAAACTATACAGGACTACATCTCATGTCAGGTATTTCTCCATGTTGCTGTGTTGTAGCCATCATAAGTTTCTATCAGATTCTGGAAATAAAAAGAGCCCTTTTTCTTTCAGGGCCTCTGGTCCACGTTTTCAGCTCCTGGAATGTTTTTTTCCACATTTTGTAAGACTAGCTGCCTCCCATCCTTCAGATTGCAGCTTAAATTTCACTTTCTCAGGAAGACAGACCTTTCTTGGTCACACAGTGCACAGCAGAGTTCCCCTTCTTGCTCCCTTGCTCTCCTTCTCACCACTTTTTGCGTCTTGTAGGTGTTACTGGTTGATTGGTTGTTACCTGGCTAATACCCTTCTCGCTACTAGCTGAACCACTAAAAACTGGACCTACATCTGCTTATGCTTATATGTCAGTTTATCTACAGTGTTAGAAGAATTCCTGACACAGAACAGCACACAACAATTTTTTACTAATAACTGAGAGAAGGGGTATGTAACTTGAAGGACATGCTATCTATGCACTTTATGAAGCAAGTATTTGTGAATTATTTTTAGAGAAAATGACCAATCTAAACAGTTTAATTAATTAGAAAAAAATTGTTACTTGAAATGGGTAAAATCTAGGTGGTCTGGAAAGTTCAACAAAAATGGATAATTCCTTTTCTCTGTGATTTTTTATGACTCTGTAGATGCATTTTTCAATTCACAAGAAAGTGTGTTTCAGATTTACCTACTCATTTTCTCACTTGACTTGTGAGATAGTTATAACTACTTCAATTTCACAAGGGAAAATAATTGAAAATTCAGATTTTTAGGAACGTCCTCATGGTCACAAAAATAATAATGAATAGGCAAGATTAGGTTCAGTATCTTCCAGCTCATGATGCTACCTCTGCTTTAAGCACAAAGATTGGATTGGAGGGCTGGGAAAAAAAAAATTAATGTCTTACTATCAAATTAATAGCAAACCAGTGCTTCTGCTATGTTGAAGCAAGAATGTCGATAAAATTAATAGGCAGTCAACAAACACTATGAAGTATTCAGTGGGGTTCAAGCAAAGTTCAATATTTACTTTAATTCAAAACAGTTAAATAAATCTTATAGTAGCAACATTTAGTAATACTTTAGGTAAGGTGAATGCAAGGAGCTTTTACATTTTTAAAATATATAACGTGTGTAATACATAATATAAAGCATATAAACTTATTGTTCCCAAAGATATGTGAATATCTGAATATTATATAAGTACATGCAAATATATTTAAATAAAATTCATACAATAATTATTTTGAAAATGAGGATAAGTATTATAATACTATGAAATATATGCTCTAGGCAAAACTATTAAAAAATATAAAAAAAACCTTCACTCTTACAATACCAGTAAAGAAAGGACACATTTTGGGTGAATATATGGAGAAAAAGAAATGTTAGTATAAAATGAGCTTCCTTTGGATAATGGTTCCCAGTGTCTTTGAAAACTAATAAAAAATAAACACTTTCAATTTTGGGGCATGACCTGGAAATGGAAATATTTAATTTAAGTCAAATTCTGTCATGCGTAGTATGAAAATAGAAAAATATGTTAGGTATTTTTTTTACCACATGATCTCTTCATAGTTCAAAAATATCTTACAATAAGATCAGATAGTATTACTTAATTAAATTTAAAATTTTCACCTTTATAAAATTCATTTTTCTGCTTTAGTAACATTAATGTATTTCTGATATATATATATATTTTTTTTAAATGCACCTCCTCTTTTTTGCTAGGCAACGAAGCTGGTAAATGTGGTTTCTGTGTGTGTGTGTGTGTGTATGTAGATAGATATATAAGAAAACCAGTCACTTTTTTCCTGTACTACTGTTAGAGAAAATAAACTCTTAAAATAGATTAGTTTAGTTTAGAAAGTTTTACTTTAACCAAAACAGGAAAAATGAAGAGAAAAAACACAGCTTAAGTGCTAGCAAATAAAGCTCATTAAATACTCTATAATTGTAAATATACAGGAAAAATATGGGTTTAACTTTGAATATTTATATAAATATTCTTAACTGTGTTTTTATCATGAACCATTAATGAGAATAGCTATTTGAGCCTAGATTCATAGTTTAAAATAAACAATTATATCTGATTGGTAGAAGAATTGCCTTAGTCTAATTATTTGCCTAGATTTGGAAATAATTTTTCCTAAAATATTCTACACAGTCATAATGAAAGACAGTTAAGATGACTACTTTGTAAGTATTTACTATATCCTTATTGGATATTTTCTTATTCTCTGTCTAACTTTCATAGTAAACAATAAGTAATAACCTTAAAAGTTAAAAAAAATTAAAAATAAGTATAGAGAGTTCTGGTCAAGCACTCATTTTCTTAATATTTTCTTAACACTTCATCACAACCATCAAATATCAAAATATTCATTGGTAAGATCACAAAAAAGAATATTACTTAACAGATAATTGAGAAATAGGTGTGAGCTTAAAATAGAGGAATGATTCAATAACAATAATGATAAATTATTTAGGAATAATCTATTGATTGCCAGAGTGATAAACTCACTATCAGTAAAATGTACTGCAGTAATTTTGACCAATGCATGAGAAATGCATTTCAAAGTAAAGTAACTGCTACCACAAATGGAGTTTTTATTACAATGCTAGATTTGCTTTTATTTATAATATTATATGAGTTATTTCATCATTTGAACTTGTAGATACAAGCACAAAATAACTTAAGTTTTAGGATAATAGATAACCAACTTTTCACAACTGGCTGACATGATACTCTGAGCTAAACTATGTGGAGCTTCATGATTTTAATTTGTTAGGTTAGTTATGGATGACTGATTTCCCATCTTTCATTGTCTTGCAAGGCACTTTCTTTTATTCAACTTGGCTTCAACTTCACATTTCTTTCTGTCATTCTCCTTTCAATGCAACTGCAATTCTTACCTCCATACCACCAGCTCTAAGGTCATCTTTACTATAATGGTAACGTACTGTCCCTGTCTAGGTCTTTCAACTCAAGTAACTGTTTTTCCCTTTGTTCACTGAGCTGCAACCCCTTTGTCCTGCTTGCTGTTCCCCCAGAGTGAACTCCTTTCTGCTTGATGGCTTCTTCATTTTATATTTTCTAGATGCTCTTCCCAGATCTTTGAATAACTGTTCTATTGTGAATCTGGTCTCTGCTGAAATACTACCATTTCAAAGACAACTTCTTTAACTACCCTGTGAATTCTCCACCATCATAATCCCAGGGCCTCTAGCAGAATATTTTTTAATGGATCTATAACCATTTGATATATGTATGATTCACACTTTCAGCAGTTAATCACATGACTGTTTATCACCCTGCCTTCCATTGATGGATGGTTAATTTATACAAAGACTTTTGGGTCTTCAATCTTATAATCCCAGCACTTAGAAATTTATATCACATAGTGGAAACTCACTGGTTTCTACATTTAATTGTGATTACATCTTACAACTAATTTATCAACCTGAATAGAAATCAACAGAAATTGTAAAGGCGATTAGAAATACTTCAGATGAGACTAGGAATTATTTTTCATTAAATATTGATTTTGTTGGTATTTAAATATCTTACATATCTTCCCTGCAAGTTATTTACAAACTTGCTGATGTTTTAAACAAATTGCTTGCTCAAACAGGCAGATAGCTCCTGCTTGATTTTTTTTTTTTTTTAGGATCATGTCCAGAAATAACCTTTTTATTAGAAAAACCTATCTTAAGGCAAACATCTAGAAGCAGGGTTTTATAAAATGAAGTTATTTCCTAATGGTGTATATATATATATATATTTTAAAAAGATTTATTTATGTATGCATACAGAACTGGGGTACAGGCCAGAGGTGCAGGGGCGGTGAGAGGCTTCACCAGAGACAGAGTGGGGAGCAGAACAGGCAGACGGACGAAGTACACTGCTGAGGGGAGCAGGAGGTGGGTCAGGAGAGATTTGCTGCTATGTGGGTCACCTCTGTGGTGGGATTGAACTTGTGCTGACATGCTTGTCTTCTTAGTTCTGTGCTTTAACCTGCTGTGCCACCAAGGAGGGTCCTACTAATGGTGTGTATATATATATGTATACATATGTACATGTATATGTGTATATATATGTGTGTGTGTGTGTGTATTTTTACATCATTTTGTGCATTTTTTCATCTCAGTTGGGCTTTCCAACACAAAATCACCTGCGTGCCATGTTGCTGCAAAAGGCATGCGGCTTTTTGATTGCTGAGTAATATTCCACTGTGTATATGTGCCGCATCTTTTTAATCCAGTCATCAACTTTTGGGCATTTGGGTTGTTTCCATGTCTTTCCAATTGTAAATAAAGCAGCAATAAACATGGGAGTGCAGGTATCTTTTTGAGTCAGTGTTTTTGTGTCATTTGGGTAGAAACCTAGGAGTGGGATTGCTGGGTCATAAGAAGACAAGCATGTCAGCATAAGTTCGATCCCACCACAGAGGTGACCCACATGGCAGCAAATCTCTTCTGACCCACCTCCTGCTCCCCTCAGCAGTGCACTTCATCCGTCCATTTTTATTCTGCTTGATTTTTTTTATTATCCTGACAGATAATAACCTTGATCTGCCTGGAAGACATATTTTGTTTGACCTGTATGACATCATTTTGAATATGAAATCAGCATATTTAAATTTTAGTATTCATGTTAAAGCCTATATTTCCAGTTCCTTCTTCTAAGCTAACTGAAAACATTTGCTCCTGACAACAGTGAAGTGTAGCCCCACATAGGGGCTGGACTCTCTGGGATGCCATAGCCCCCATGGCTCTGTATTGCCCGAATCCCTGTGTATTTCACAAGTTTACATTACCTGACTTTTTGGCATATGCTCATGTGCTCTAGCTACCAGAGTAAGACATCAGCACTCACTTATAATCACTTTCCAGAGAAGATAAAAGGTCCTAATAAAACTTTGACACATTAATTCATACATCTATTCATTTATTCAGTCATTCATATACTGACCCAATAAACATCTATTGAGTACCTAATCGGAGTCAATTACCTTTCTAGGTAGTGAATATACAATACTGAATTTAAAAGATGCACTATATTTTCATAAAACTTTTATGTTAATAAAGAAAAGAAGTGAAACATAAAAACAAAAATTGCCTGTACCAGATGATGTTTACTGCCATCAGCAAAATAAAGCATATAAGGAATACTGAGAGTGGATGCATTTGTAAAATAGGTGGTCAAAGAATGACTCGTTCAGAAGATATTTTAGGAAAGACCTGGAGAGGATAAATATGTCATGGTGACATGAGAGATGAGTATTTGGGCAGGGGGGAGGTGAGACAATGGCTCTGGGTTTATGTTTGGTGTGTTCAAGGACCATGATCTGCTAATTTTGGCTGAAGTAGATTAATGAGGAGGGGAAAATAGAAGACAAGGTCAAAGGTGCAGTTATGGGCCTGAAATCATCAAGTCCGACAGGCCACTGTAAGGGCTGTGACTTTAGATGTAAATGAATGAAGCTGGCAGAACTGGAAGGTTTGGGTAGAGGAGTAAGGTGACCTCACTTGTGTGTTAAAGGGCTCACATTGAGCACCACCCAGAGAACAGACCATGAGGAAGACAAGTTAGGAGGCTACTGCAATAGCCCAGGTGCAGATGAAGACCCTGTGTTGGGGGACAGAAATAAACATGTTCAGAATTGATCAAATTCTGTTGATATTTTAGGGGTAAGGAAAATAGAATTTTTGAAGAATTAGGTATATGCAGATGAGAGTAAAGGTCTAGCTGGAGGCAAAACTGTGAATCTGTATCACAGAAATGGTATTCAAAGACCAGAGACTGGAGGAGATCAGCAAGAGAATAACCAACGTTAAATGATGGAGGAGATAAGGAGATGGACACCCCCACGGGTCTGACAATTTCAATTTAAGTAAAATACTTCATACTATCTGAACAAACATATCATTGATTGTTGTTAAAGTATATTGACATATCACTTCTGGACTTAAAATATCTTCTCCCAAGAGATACAATATTATCTGCCAAGTAAAGAAAGTGAGAAAAGTAATTTGCAAAATTTACACAATCAGATACAACAGATTTGAACAGGGCACTTGACTATGTGTGCTACATATAATCCGCCTCTGTGAGCACATTTTAAAATACAAACACCAGGGTCCTCCCTGGAGGCACAATGGGTTAAAGCGCAGCACTATGAAGCTATGGCAGCCTCTACAGCACAAGTTCGATCCCCAGCGAGGGAGCTGACCCACATGGTGTGGCAGACCTCTCCTGACCCACCCACTGTTCCTCTTGGCAGTGTATTTCAGTAGATCTACCTGTTCTGCTTCCCTCTGTCTGCAGTGAATCCTCTTACTGTCTGTCCCTACACCTCTGGCTGTACCCCAATTCTTTATGCATAAGTAAATAAATCTTAAAAAAATATATAAACATCATAAGAAAATGAATTTTCTAATCTGGATTTGGAAATGCTTATTGAATATTTATTAACTGAATGTAAAATTGTAACCAGTTCATAAATTAAGATTTCACTTAACACCAAAAAGCCCCTATGAAGTGAAACATGCAGGCTTCAGAATCAGACAGCCACAGGATAGTCCTCCGCTAGGTGGATACATGACCTTGAACAAGTTTTTTAACCATTGTGCCTCAGTTTCACCTTCTCTAAAATGGGTAAAATAATAGCTACCAAAGTTGCTTGGATTCATAAAATCATCTATGAAAACCACTGGCAACATAAACATACTAACTGGTCATAGAAGTTAGCATGTAGTGCTAGATACGGTGGTACATCTGGGTAGTCACACTGCCTGCCTCAGTATTTACTGTTAGATGTGACTGCTATGGAGCGACAAGGGAGAATTTGGAGACCTGTGTATGATCACCATTTCACATGAAGCACTACCACTGTAATTCTACATTTTTAACTGTGTAATTCATACATTTAAATTTTAACTGCACAGCATTTAAAATTTCAGAAGTTAGAAGAGTTGAATACAATTTGCAGGAAAAAAATCTAAAATATGTACAACAGTCTCTATCTTGTTTCAAAGTCTCATAAAGTTAAATATATACTTGAATTACTCATAAAAAGAAATTGAAAAGAATATTAAAACCAACTACAATGTAAATAAAGGGAAATTCAATTTGCAATAAATGCCATAACTAGAAATTCATGTGAACTGAGATATGAAAAGATTATCATGAGATGTTAAACAAAGTTGCTGGGAGATGGTCATACAAAAGATTACTTTTGTTTGTATTCATTCTTCAAAAGGGGAAAGATTAAAACCATCATTTAAAAAGACCAATTATCCATTTCGTCAAATCAGTAGACAAAGATCTGTTTCAAAACCAAAATGGAGGCCAGACTCAGGATCACAGAATATGGACAAAGTAAAAAAAAAAAAAATCAGTAAGAAATAAAAACCATGCCAGATCTGAAGTTTCCTCTTGGAGTTACTAAATTTGATAACAGTCCCCACCGATGTACCATTGTGAGTGCACTTAACTGAGGAAGGAGTGAAGAGATGACGTGTCTGTACTTTCACACTATCTAGTCTTCCATTCCAGGTAAACAGTGTGAGGATGAGTCCTCTGAATGAGAAAACCCTCCTCTTTCCATGTCCTGATCTTCACTTAGGTTTCACAAATTGTATAGAAAAACAGCAAAATGATTCAGAATGTGCTTGAAAATTGAGAGAAAATTCAATGACTCAATTATTACTATTACTTTTGTCCTTCCGTAGAACTGCATCTTAAGAATAAATTAATAAATTCACAGGCCCTCCCTGATGGCCCAGCGGGTAAATGCAGCACCAAGAAGCTAATGCCACTTCAGCATGAGTTCAATCCTGCCCCTGGAGGTGACCCACATGGCGCGGCAGACCTCTCCTGACCAACCTGCTGCTTCCCTCAGCAGTGTACTTTGTCAATCAGCCTTTTTTAAAAAGTTAACAAATCGGCCCTCCCTGGTGGCGCACCGGGTTAAAGCACAGCACTTCTACATGAGCTCGATCCCTGCCTGCCCCGGAGGTGATTCATATGGCGTGGCAGACCTCTCCTGACCTGACACACCCGTTGCTCCCCTCAGCAGTGTACTTAGTCAGTCGGCCTATTCTGCTCCCCACTCTGTCTCTGGTGAATCCTCTCATCGCCCCCCGCACCTCTGGCCTGTACCCCAGTTCTGTATGCACAAATTAATAAATCTTTTTTAAAAAATTAACAAACTCACAATGTAGTTACTGTTACTCTCAATTGTTTTTAAGATAAAACTAAACTATGATTTTAAAATATGCACACTGTCACTTATTAGTAAAATGTATCATGAAACAGAAATTTAGGGTTAATGATCTCTTTGCAGCTGGTTTCAAAGATAAAAATAAGAATGGGAATCAGAGTGACAACTTGTCTTTAGAAATTAAAAGGTGAATATAGATTTATTTTAAATTAAAAATACTATAGTAAATCATCACAAATGTTTGCCTATCTATGAAAATATATTCTAGCTATCTCATATTTGGAATCCATATTCCTCACAACATTAAGTTTAGCTGGTTAAGAGAAGTTGACCAAAGCACTCATGCTACAAAATAGAACTCTTCAGGCCCTCCCTGGTGGCGCAGTGGGGGAAAGCACAGCACAAAGAAGCTTAAGCCACTTCCTCATGAGTTCGATCCCCGCCTGCCCCGGAGGTGACCACATGGTGTGGCAGACCTCTCCTGACCCGCCCGCTGCTCCCCTCAGCAGTGTACTTCGTCGATCTGCCTGTTCTGTACCCCACTCTGTCTCTGGTGAATCCTCTCACCCTCCGCATCTCTGGCCTGTACCCCAGTTCTGTACGAATAAATAAATAAATCTTTAAAAAAAAAAATAGAACTCTTCAAAGTCAAAAGCAGCAGAGACCACATTTCATCACCACATGGTTTCACATTCATATAACAGCTGCAACACCTAATTAGTAAACTATATGGAAGGGGGATGCTTAATCATTTTTTCTTCCACAGGATAACATTACACATGTTATTATTTTAAACATTTTTTAAGTGGAGTGTTTTTATTATTAGTCTCTATTAAGACTGTTCAACTAGAGTCATCATAAGGTCGACTAGACTAGGTATGTGGCGAGGAGGTGTTGACTGGGTTGGTGGTGGTGGTAGGAGGTTGCTGGGCTACAGTGGGGCTAATGTAGCTAATAGCAAGGAACTCAGGTGAAGCAGTGAGAAGCAACAGAGACAAATACTGACCTAGGACAGCAGCTGAAACTGACTCTGAATGTAGATCAAGATCTGTGTCAAGAAAGCCAAAATGGCAAGAGAAGGCTGAGACTCAAGATCCAGAGTAATGGCAAAATAAAGAGTGAACAAATAAACAGGAAATAAAAACCAACAATAGACATAAAGTGAAAGACAAGTCACAGGTCCATCCTTGTAAAAGTTTAGGAGTCTCATGCAGGAAATATACCTGCTAAGTTTTTGAGTTAGGCTCTCTCCATATTTGGAGTTAGGATAGGATAGTCTAAGGTCAAGCTCTTCTTAAAGAAGCCCACACCTCAATTCCAAGGGTATCTGCATATATTCTAGAACAGCCTATAAAATATTTCAAAGAAGATCACTTTACTTTCCATTTTCTGAACAGAAAGCTGTAAAAGGTAATAAATCAAATTATTCTAAATAGCCATTGGTCTGTAGATGTTCATCTGTTCACTTCTCTATAACTTATTAAACAAAAATTCAGTCAAAACCATAAATATCAACAAGCTATATAAAGATAGTAGAACAACTAGTGGAATATACAAGTAGGAATCAAGTTTGTACTATATTAAAATAAATATTTGAATCAAAATATAAGGGAATTTTTGCATTAAAATAAATCAGAGCCATTTAGTTTCTTTCAAACCAATCTGATGATCAAAGAGATTTATAAAGGATTTCAGAAATCCCATGGTTTGGATTTGGGGCTGAGTGCTATAGTAAATTGCTTCCAAGCTCTGCTGATTGCAGGTTAATGCTTTAACTTCAGTTAGTCCATTTAGGGTTTCAGCATGTTTCAAATGACCTCTCGAAATTTTTCTGAGAAAATTCAGTAGCATTACCACACAGTATCACATAATTAATCCTGAATTTGACTATGAGAAGACATGCTATAAAAGTAAACAGGTTGAAAAAATTTATTCAGTCACGGGGAGACTGCAGAAAATCAAATTTCAATAGATGCTATCCATTCCACACTATTTCACTTGTTGAATGGTGAGCTTTTTTTCCTCCTAAGTGGTAGTTGGCTTAATGCCACCTTCCCCATTAGCTACACAGTTGGTGAGAAAGAGTGGAAATTTTTTGTCCTGCTTATCTAGAAATCCTGCTCTCCCTTCGCTAGTCATTTGTGAGTCAATATTTTTTCATTCAACTATTGCAAAAGTCCTTTGTTTCAAAGACAGAAAAGAATTTTCTACATTCTGTTCAATGCTATCCCTCTAAACTTGACTGTATTGAGACTAGTAAGGCTAAATCCAACTGGACTTTAAATTTTAATATTATAGTGAACTCTACAAGCATTGCCACTATTATTATTTGCATCCTGCCTCTCAGGAAAGGATCTAGATAAGTTTGCATAGTAGTAAAATAGAAAGAATAGTAGTTCTGACCAAAATGTTGCTCAATTCTGGCTTTACCACTTGCCTTTATCATTCAAATTATTATAGATATTAAAATAATCCATGATTCTATCAAATCATATTCATTAAATTTTCATTTAATGAATACCTTCCTACCATGTCCTAGGCACTTGGAGATAAAGTGTTAAAAAAAAAAAACTTTGCTTTGTTGGTGCTTACATTCTAGTGGAGTCAAAAAGAGCAGTAAGTGAGCTACTACAACACAGCATGTGAGCTGTGTTCACTGTTGTGAGCAACTGTGGCTAGAAGGACGGTCAGAGATGGCTGGGGTGGGAGAGGTCAGTTTCACTGACAAGATAAAATCTGTACAGAGACTTCACACACACGAGGGAAGGAAGTCTAAGCATATCCAGGAGACAAACATTCCAGAGAAAGGATGTGTGGAAGTCCCAAGCAGAACTGTGCTTTGAGCATCTGGAGACAGCAAAGAAATCAAGTAGCTGCGAGATGTGAGAAAGGAATGGGACTTGAAGCTGAGGGCACAGACTGGGACGAAGCTAATTACATCAAGCCCTACAGACCAATAAAGACTTTCTTTATGACTCAATTGAGAAGTCATTGAAGGATTAGAGTAGAAGCCTGGTGTGACTCACTAAGCTTTCCAAAGAAGCACTCTGGCTGCTGTGTGATGGAATGCAGAGGGGAAGGCACACCTGGGAGTTTTCTTGAAACCTGCTTCAGCAATCAACATGAAATTAGAGGGAGTTGGGAAGGAGTGGTTAAAGTATGGATGCATTCTGAAGACACAGTTAGCATGATCATAGATGGACCATATTGAAATGAGTATTACCTGTCACGAAGTCTTAGGAAATAATGAGTCAATTCCACCTACGTTTATATTTAATATGGTATAGGTTCCTGGACATAAACCCTGCACTTGAGTACCTGAACATACGTTTTTAGAGGTCTTCTAGTCATCCAAGGAAAAATTTCACTAAATGAAGCAATAGATAAACACAGTGACCACAAATCCCTAGGCTATCTGAAGAACCCATGTTATATAAATTTGAAGAAAGTAATCAGAATGACTTTGAAAACAATCTAGGTCAGACATGCCCAGATCTCTCCTGAGTGGAAGATGGATATTTCCAATGGGATAAAGGTAGAAGAACCATTATTGTACCTATACAGAACAATGGTAGAAAATGAGTTTCACAGAGAATGGGACATGAAATTTTACAAACTACTGCTTTACTATTAAATTCTGTTTTGAACTATAAACATAATCCCTCCGGTAAACAGATAGGGTGTGGAAAGAACTTTTGCCAATGCTTTAACAAATTAAGCCTATATGTACTCTTAACATGGGTGACTTTTTTAACCCTCTTCAATGAATATAACACACTCTCTTTTAAGTCTTTTCCATCACCTTATAATAACTTCTACCCATCCAGGTAACTAAATTTTATCAATTCCAGGATCAATATTCCTTATATATTATGGTTTCAGCAATTATTTTATATTCTTCTGCAATTTGTCACCTTTTGTATCTTCTGAAGCACAGTCCTTTACTGCCCAAAACGTAAACTTCTCCACTTTGCTATCTATAAATACTTGCCCAAACATCATAACTTGTCCTTAATCTGACTTTTAAAACTTGACTTCTTCTTAGACCTTCTCTAAATGCAGTTTCTTCTCTTTTCATCACTTCAAAAAGTTCATTTCTAATGAGTTTTCTTCCAGAACTACAGGCTCTAGCCCCTGCTGGCTGTGCTATTTCACTAAGCAGCCAAGAATCCATGATCATCCATTAGGAGGATAATCTAAGCAATAAGCAATTCTAACTTTTCCCCTTCATTTCTCCTGCATATTTCAATTTCATCTCCAGAGACAACCTCTACTTTGCAGACACACATAATCAAATTTCCCCAATGCTAAAAACAAACAAATCTGATAATTCTACTTGTGGTTCTTTGCTACCTTTGGTCATTTAAAGCAGTCTGACCTAACTGTAGTCACATACTTACTGTTCTCTACAGGCAGGCAGCAAACATTTGCTAGCATTTCTGGAGATCTGAGATATTCTGAAACTACAGCTTCATTCATCACACCAGTTCTTGAAATAGATAACTGAACTTGTCTATGTCAGATCATGAGCAAAATTGCACTGGAATTATTCTTGACCTCACTACATCTTGCACTGACCCAACAGATGTCCAAAACCCAGTCTCTTTTCCTGGCCACTTAGCCAAACCCCTGAAATAAAATAGCTAAATTCTCATCAGATAGTGACTTCATCAATAGTTTTATGCAGTCACGTGACAAGTCCATTTTTCAGTCCACATAGAACCTGAGTCTCCTGATGCCCAGCACAAGGCTTTCCTCACCACATCCTGCATTCCCAGCACTGATTTCAGCACTTCATTAAGGACTTCTGGGAGTAATTAAAACATCTGTGGCATCAATTTATAAAAGAGATATATGATGCCTGGGGACATCATCTTCACAGGATAAATGTGATTCTTGAGGGTTTGTATTTTTAGTATATAATGTAGCCTCCCATTTCTCAGATAACCAAAAAAATAACCAGTGACCATTTTCTAAACATTAATGTGTGTACTCATACATAATGCTGTTTGGTTTTTGTAAGGGGGCTACTATAATGTTTCTTAATAAATTATTTTAAGGAACTACCTTGTCACATAGGGGTTAAAAACAGTGCTATCAAGCTAGTGCCAGACACTACAGCATGAGTTCGAACCCCACAAACCAGGGAGCTAACCCATAAGGTGCAGCAGAACTCTCCTGTCTTCCCAGCTGATCTCCTCAGCAGTGTATTTCAGCACATTTTCCTATTCTGCTCCCCACTGTGTCTCTGGTGAATCCTCTCACCTCCCTCCCACCAACTCCACCCCACACCTCTGGCTTATACCCAGTTTTTATAGCCATAAATAAATAAATAAATGTTTCTAAGAGACAGAGGTTGCAATGGCTAAAAGTACAACAGTAGAACACAATTGAAATTTTGCCACCAGGGTCCAATTTCTTATTTTAAATTAGGTATAGTTTATTTGTAGATTTAGCTTTAATGAAGTCTAGATGATTAGGATAGCTTACTTCAATAATTAAAAATAAATTCAATTACTGTCCGTATGAATTAAGTAGATTATTTACCCAACAGAACTATCCTGGAATATAAATACACACCCAGCTGAAGTGAAACAAGCCATCCAATTCCCTGTTGCTAAGGAAAGTATAGGCTGATAGTAGAAAAGTGAGAAATTCATTCACTACATAGATGACACAAATATAATTTGATTTAAAATGAGCATAATTATCTATATCATATGTTAGTAAAATTAGAAATGCTTGTTTTCTCTTAACTCATTAGAGTTTTGGAATATATTTAAATAAAATGTCTATTAATTATTGTAGAAATATTTTGGCAACATGTATTTTGGCTAATGATTAAATGATCAGCCCACAGAGTGTGTTCTAAAATAAGTATGTGTTTTTATTCTAATCCATGCAGAGAAACTAATGTGGAACTGTGAAAAGAATAGCAGCTCACATAATATTTTATACAGCTTACTATAGTTTCACAGAGAAAAAATAGCACACAAAACTGCTTTAGAAAGATTACAATGGGCCCTCCCTGGTGGTACAACAGGTTAGGATACAGCACTGCAAGCTAGCAGCAGCTGCTTCACTGAGAGTTCAATCCCCCTCCCCTCCCGGAGGTGATTCACATGACGCAGCAGACCTCTAGTGACCTGCCTGCTGCTCCCCTTAGCAGTGTATTTTGATAGTCTGCCTGTTCTGCTCCCCACTCTGTCTCTGATGAATCCTCTCATCGCCCCTGCACCTCTGGACTGTACTTCAATTCTTTATGCATAAATAAATAAATCTTTAAAAAAATTAAAATGAACAATGAGGGAGGCATGCACAATGGTCTACTGTACTATGGGCGATTTGGTGTCAGGTATTCTATGGTGGTGATACTTGATGGGGAGAATACTAATGCTATCACAATTAAAATAATAAATTATTATTTTAAAAATTCTTAACATTAAAAAGAATTTATTATTTAATCTTCTGGAAACAGTTAACTGTGAACAGTTAGGAAGCATACCCAATCAAAAGAACCACAATTACAGTACTTTGTGAAAGTCTGATTTTCTAGGCAATGTATATTTAACTACTCAAAATAATCAAATGGATTTATTTATTTCTCATATCTATATCACTCTCTTTCTCTCATTTCCACCTTCCTAGGACAAAGCTATCATTTGATCTACTTTCAGATATCCTACAATATCCCCCTAACTGGCATTCCATAGCCATTCTTTTTATAAAATCAACCACAAACATTCTACTTGCTCCAGGCTTGCTGTGGAGTTATGTAGGGTTGGAAACTCAAATCACACAACATACATTTAAATGTTGATGTAACTACACTCTAGGTGTTCAAGATCTGGAAAACATGGCAGACTGGGATTCTAGATTATGGGCTGACTTGCTGAATTGTTAAAGGATCAGCCCACCAGCTATATTCTGTTAAATAACAGAAACCCTGACCAGATGCATAGGCTGAGACAAGTAACTACCTAGTTTGCCATTCATACTCACCCTTCAGACTTTTATTATAAAAAATTGCATAAAGATTAAAAAAAATGAAAGTACAGTCCAATGGCCACTGAGATATTTACTCCTTAGATTCTAGAATTAATATTTTTCATGTTTACTCCTTTTTTACTTATACTTATGTTATCTTTATAATTGCTGCTAAAACATTTGGAAATAGGTTGACATTCTAGACTTTGGCATGCCACCACATATGAATAGATTCATTATCATACCAACAATATTAACAATACCATAAAATTTTTTCATAGTCCCAACTGCCCCAAGACAGTCTTAATTTTTAAAAAAGATTTATTTATTTATGCATACAGAACTGGGGTACAGGCCAGAGGTGCAGGGGCATTGAAAGGATTCACCAGAGACAGAGGGGAGTGCAGAACAGGCAGACTGACAAAGTGCACTGCTGAGGGGAGCAGCAGGTTGGTCAGGAGAGGTCTGCTGTGCTATGTGGATCACCTCAGGGGCCAGGGATAGAACTTGTAATGAAGCGGCTGTGGCCAGCTTGCAGTGCTAAACCCTAACCCGTTGTGCCTCCAGGGAGGGCCTTTCTTACAGACTTAAAAACAAACTGTAATAAGGATTTTCAGAAGTTGCACTGCTCTTATATATCTTTAATATCCCTTAGTATTGAACCACCTTTTTAATCCATGATAATAAGTTTCTAAAAATACATCGGCCAAGAATCTTGTAGATCCCACCTTAGCCATTATTTAATTGATATTCCATTTCATCTCTTTTCCACAAACTCAGAGTTAGCTATAGAATCTTGGTTATACTCAGGTTAAATCCTTTTTCCCCTTTTTGCATAAATACTTCATTTTTATTTTTGCAAGAGCTTCATCATACCAGTAAGCCTAAGAAGTTCATATCACATCACATCACATCACAAAGTCTTCAAAATCAGGTTGTCCAACCATTAGTGAAAGGATTTTTAATCCCTTGGCGAAAGTTGTGATCTCCATTAGAAAGTTACAATTTTTCTTCTGTAATTAGTACTCAGTCTTAGAGTGCTATTCTGGCACCAGATGAATACACTATTCCCAACAGGCATTCATCAAGTGGTTTTAGCTTCTGTTAATGATATCCCTGTTGGTTATTGTTATCAGAATTGCAAAGTGGTGACATTTTATCATTTTTTCTATTGTAATAACCTACATCTTTAGCAGTTTCCCTCCACTTCATCCCTAGCCCCAAGTATCAATATGAAATTCATGGAATATGGATATTAACTTTTTCCATTTGTGTTACAATCAATCACAATAATCAATTTGTTTCCTTTATTCATGTCACTAATCTCTGCTCTACAAATCTACAGTATACTCTGTCTCTGAATCTCTCTCTCTTTCTTTCTCTCTCTTTCTTTATGCATACACACACACACACACACTCTCTCTCTCTCTCTTAATACATTTATGACTTCTTGTTGCTCTTAAGATAAAGGCCAGGGCCCTCCCTGGTGGCACAATGGGTTGAAGCACAGCACTACAAAGCTAACCTCAGCCACTGCACCACAATTTCAATTCCTGGCCGGGGAGGTGACCCACAGGGTGCAATAGACCTCTCCTGTCTTGCCCGTTGCTCACCTCAACAGTGTATTTCAGTAGATTTGCCTGTTCTTTTCCCCACTCTGTCTCTGGTGAATCCTTTCATCCCCTTGTATTTCTGGCCTATACACCAGTTCTTATGTGCA
>NW_004567102.1:68385939-68452750 GCF_000260355.1 Condylura cristata | reverse complement strand
AAAAAAAAAAAAGGAAAAGCAAAGACTTAGATATATGAAGCATGTTACTCAACTGCTGTTATAGTGTCTTTTGTACTTTGTCTTTTTTTGTTTTTAAGTCATCTGAATAAATAGCCTTAAAAAAAAATACAGAAAAGCCTCCACTAGGTTATCAGGCAGATCTAAGAATAACTTTCCTTTCTATAATGGAATAAAGAGTTCTCCCTTATAGCAAACACATTGTGTCATAGAAAAGTGATATAAAATGGACAATTAAAACTTTGAAGACAATCTTACTCTTATAACTAGCTACACAATATTATCTATTGGCTAGAACTTAATGTAATTCAGTTGTAGACTAAGTTTTGAAATTTCATCATGAAAGCAAATTTTCAATCTAAGTAAAATAGATCATAAATTATTCTTCATATGAATATTTATAATACTTATGCTCGTTCTCATTAAAAGCTTCCAAATAAATATTAGAGTTTTAATGAAATGAATTTTAGTAAGACAGACCATTTCTTTTATGTAGAATTTGGTGCAGGGCGCCAGGTTTTTTCCCCTTGCTAAGAGTGATCAAATAAGTAGATTGGCAAATGCTCACCCTGTAGGAAAACTACTGAAACGCAATACGACTTCTAGTGTACTAAAATGTTTGGTCTTGGTGACACATGCCATCTTGACCCATGGTGGTGGAAAATATATTCAGGCATAATCTACAAGTCACAATTCCTAATACAATTTCCAGAAACTACTTAGAAGACTCCTTCTCTAAAAGTCATGCTATTACCAACCTGCAAGCAAACATATCATGCTGAAAGAAATATTTCATTCTGGACTGGACTGTTTTAAATCTCTGGTTATAAAATACCAAACAATTGAATCTCTTTTCTTAGACACAAGGTGTGTGAAGAAATATTACATGAACTAAGTCCCTATGTAACTTAGAGACATACTATGAACCATTTTGGCTTGTAGAACTAGAATAAAAACAGACAATTTGATTTTAGCATATACATCTGTTAATTCAAATTTTTATCATATTATAATTGAAAGCCATTAAGCAAGGCATAAAATATCCTTCCCAAAGATTAAGTCACGATCCCTGAGTGAAAACAAAGTGGGTTGGAGAACTATTTAGAGACTCTGTCTCTCTCCCGCTCTGTCTTTTTAATCACATTAAGTGGTCAACATGGAGAGATAGCTCAGTGCTGTGGAATTTTACCAATTAAAAAGAAAGACTTCTTTAATGTGTGTGTGTGTATATATAAATATACATAGCCCACCAATAAAGTTCTTAATCATAAAGGAATTTTCTCAGAAGGCAATATAATTCCATTATCTGTAAATCTTCTGTTTTTTTGTTTGTTTTAGTGCAGTAACACTGAAAATGTATATTACAGGCTAATCACATTATAAAATGTGATATTACTCAATACAATTATCATGTTATTCACATTTCCTTTTCTATCTCTTTACCACTGTACTATACAAAGACAAGTAGTCCCCCTATCCTAGTGGCTAGAAAACAAAGGGGTGGGGGAGAATCAAAGGGGATTATTTGGTATTAGACATTGCTACAGCCAAAACAGTGAGCCAGTGGTCTGTTTTCACACAATATTCTCAAGAAATGTTTGAAAAGTAAATTAGAAAAAGGTTAATTTGCTTGTATAAAGCAAACATTGAACGCCTATCACCAAAAAGTAATAATGTGTTAGTAAATGTAATAGGCTAAAATGTGCTAATCATTTCGTAGATGTTAGAACAAACCAATACACAGGAGTAAAATGTCATCATCTATTTCAATTTCCTTTCTGACCTTAAATTCCCTATGTAAAGTAAAATTCTAACAGCTATCTAGCTTCTTTTGAAACATTTCCGTGGATGGAAAATGCATTACCTCGTAAGGAAGCTCTCTCTCTAATGTCTGATAGATTAAATTGTTAACAAGTTCTCATCTCTGCTGTTCTCATTTATCAAACATTCATTAAGAAAATACTATGTACCAGGTATTGGGCCAGGGTTTCAGTATGTTCTGTGCCTTCTTGGGGTATAGTCCAGTGGGAGATAAAAATAGCCATAGAAAATGACTGCATAATTACACATTTTGGTGATATGTGTTGATAAGTAGGTTAAGGAAAGAAGAAGCTACTTAACACACACTCAGTGAATCTAAAACAGCACAACATTGACTGAATCCTTGGAGATGAGCTAAAAGACTACAACAAAAAGGGATTAACAAGTTTGACTGGGATATCCCCAGTAGGATACTGGAAGGTGTCTCAGGAGTGCCATTGGAGCTAAGCTATGAAGGCTGATTAGAAACACACCTGGAGATGAGCAAGAGAGACAGCAGGGAGTGCATTATGAAGTACTGAAGTAGGAAAAATCATGGCACTTTCCAGCTCCTAGAGTAATATTGTTAATACTATAGCACAATGAGTATTTGGGGAGTGGGCAGGCATGGACTGCAAGAAAATTTCTTAGAGAAGTAGTGAGGCCTTATTAAGGATTGTATATTTCAGTTCAATGAATTAGGAATCTTCTGAAGAGCTTGGACAGGGAAACCAGATGATCAGATTTTCCTTTGAAGACCATTCAGTCTTTACTCCTGCTAACTTGGTCTTCTCTTTATTTTTATGACTACAAGAAAATGTGTTATTTTATTTTATTTATTTTTTAATGACTATTCTCTGTGTAGAACCAAGATAAAGAGAAGACACGAGACATAATCTAAAATGGTTACTCATTGGTAATCATGTAGGTGTCAGATGTTGCTGAGACTCCACTGAATTATGCTTCAGTCTTTAGATCCAGCCACTGCTCGATGGGGATAAACCTGATTGGAAGACAGTATCCAACTTGGGAAATCTCCAAACTATCATGAAAGTACACAACTGCACACCTGGGGTTGATGCCGAAGTGTGACAGCAATAATTATTTTTAGACAATAAAGGTAACATTTTCCAGAGACTACAAGTTTTTGGTTGTAAGATGAATAAAATCTGGGAAGCTAATATACAGCATGGTGACACAGAATAATACCGTAGTATAGGAGCATTGCTGAGAGAGTAAATCTTAAATTATAAATATGTGAGATGATAGATGTGTGAACTAACCTGACTGTGGCAATCACTTTGAAATATATACTGCATACATGTACCAAATCATCATACTTACACCTTAAGTTTACATGAATTTATATGTCAATTACATTTCAACAAAATGAAAGGAAAATTACATTTTCATACTTAAATCAGGAATTAACCCAGACTATTTTGTAAAAGCATTTGTTATCTGACGACTTCAAAATACTTTAAAAACGGCTTCACCTAAAAATCGTGTATATTGAAACAACATAGATTTGGAATTCAAATCTGAAAGTATTAATCAATAACCCTCTCTCTAGGTTCTGAAATAAGAATCAAGCCAGCTTCTTGAACGATCACATTGCGAAGACTCAGCAAGGCTGTATAAAAAGCACTGTTGCAGTAAAGTAGGTCCTTTCTTAGAAACGGAACAGACAAAGCCTTTCATTTATTATTCATGGTGCCTTGTGCTCATGTCAACTCCTGATTAATAATTAAAATTAATCTCATTACAGAAGATTTCATTACAGGATAATTTAATTAAATGATGAATTGGCTCCCAGACGTTACCTTCTGTGCCATCTTTTAAATAATGCTGATGATGACACAGGGATTCACTAGGTATCAGTCAGGACTTAAGAAGGTTAATTATTTACAGGGTTCTGGATTCTATAGACAAAAAAATAAAATGATATTGATCACACCTATGCATTCTCCTTCAAAGTCACATTTTCTCAAGATTTTTTATATTTCCACAAAGTTCTTAAACTCTACTGAAAATTTAATATCATAGATAACTGTCATAAAAATATATCATTCATTGAAAATACTAATTCACAGTACCTATTCATTTTGTAAGATAAGTTTACAAAGGGGTTTCATTATTAACAATCTGAAATTTCAACCTAAAAATAACACTGGAGAGAAATTTATTACTCAAATTTTTTGCACTTCTGGTGCAAATAAAAAATATAGTTTAACTACACAAAATAATCAAACAGTATGAGGAGTGAGACTTCTGAATTCCATCTGAGGTCTTTATATAAACTAAAAAGATTTTTACAAAGTCAATGAATTTTTGTTCTGCATGAACCAACATAACTTCCAATTGAAGTGTTTCGGTTACAACCTACTTCCTTGTTACAAACATACAGCTCTCATCACACTTCACACAAGATAAAGCAAAGTAAGAAAAAGTTAAATCTACTAAACAAAACTTCAAGAGTAAAAACATTCACAATTTATTTACTTGGGAGAATCTCGGCTTCTTTGACTGACACCACATATGACAAGATCTAGGCCATTCTAAAAGGTATCTATTTGGTTTATTTTAATGATTGTAACCTCTTACCAAAATTCAATATTATGTTAAACTTTCAGTCTAAGACTGTAGTTTCAATTTTGTCATTTCTATTGACAGAGGAATATAATTCTTAAATGGATTTACAAAATCAACGTATAAAATGTGACACAATTTTTTTTTTCATTAAAAAATTGTTTTGCTTTAGTAGTGGTTTTTAAAAAACTGCTAGAGTTAACTGAGGGGTGATTTGTAATTACTGAGTGATCAATTGTATTGTTAAAGCTTTCACTCACTATGTTATGGCTCGTAAGCAATATAAATGACAGAATTAAAGCATCTCAGGGGTAGAAAATATCTTAGAAGAATGTATCTTAGCAGAATATAGCTAATCTATATATTCTTTCAGTTTTATGAATTCCAGAAATATTAACAAGAAGGCAATTGAGTATCTCTAGCAGGGTGACACTCAACTTTGCTAGGCACATTGTTCCACTAGCAGTCAGCTAGTAGAATTAGAAAGTTTTTATATCTGTTTTTTCTTTTTCTGAATTGTTGGAGACTTTAATTCTTTTTTCCCTTTTCGCTTTTGTTCCCTGCACAGTTTTCATTGAAATATAAGTGCCAACCCTGTTCAAGCTATCTACCTTTTGCAAGAGTCTCACCCATCTGGTGTACTTTCTGGGAAATCATGTCCCTGTCCCTTAAAGTTGATCCCATACCACCTGCCTCTTCAGAATTCTTTGACATCTCAGCATGATGCATTTTCAGATAGAATCCTTAATAGTGCCTATATATTTTGAAGCATGCCAATTTACATTTAAGTATATGTTGCACTAGAGTGGCAGTTCTCAAGCAAATAAGACATGTAAGATTTGTAGGAAAACACTAGGCCTTCAGAGAAATATCAAGCATTTAATTCTATCAGTTTGAACTGACAGGGACAGTTTTACAAGAAGACATATATGATGGCATACGGATGCAGAATCAATCATTACACTGTGTTCCCAAAATAATAGTCAACTGAAACTGGGTATTTCTGACCTTTTTATTAATAATGCTTGTAACATATTCCTGCATCAGTAAGCATTTTCTAATAGTTACTCATAGGTGTGGGCTGTCGATGGGGTATAGACTTGCTAGTACATTGCAAGGCTCTTGGTTGGTTATTATTTATATTAGGAAAGTAAACATGGGAATAGAGGCTCAGAAAAGTTCAAAGACATTGAAAAGCCTGGATGTTACTAAAACAGACCTAGTCATCAAAATTACTATGTATTACAATTAATTGTCACCTCGCTGAATCTTAAGGAAGATATACCTAAGGTATATCTGACTTCACCACGTGGGCAATCAAAGTGAAGGATCATGTTACTCTAAGAATTAGGAGATGATGCCATTTAAAAATTGTTGTTTTTAAAGATACAGGAAAATTAGCAAAATCTACTTCAAAACAGGACTTAATAAAGTGCTGTTTTATAAGCACTCCCCTATTTGTTGACTGAATTGTTTCCAAGTTTTTGAAGCTGATATCTGATGAGACTTTATAAATATCCAGTTTTTATAAAGATGTAGTGATATACAACACTGTAACAATCTCATATGTTGTCAAGCCTATAGATTTATCAAAACAACTTATCTTCAAGATCTTAAAATTAATCACTGTTGGTTCTTGAAGAATGAGAGAAAGATTTCAAGAAAACTTAAGATTGACATTTAAAGATATTAAAAATAAGATAAAATCAGAGAAAAATGGGATTCCATATTAGTCATGGTACACTGAGAGCAATTTGAGACTCAGAAGAGATAAAAAGCAGGCTAAAGTACTGGTTTTCCTCAGTGGGAATTATGTAATAGGAGGACTTCTATTTTTCAATTGCCTTAGAGAAATAGCAATTTTTCTAGATGCAAACTTATACATGCAGATAAGTGAAATTTTGGAATTGTGATATTTGAAAGGACAGACCATAAAATTATCATAAAAATCTTTCTCCACAAGCTAATCCACTTTGAACACATAAATCATACAGACACGGGTATAAACAATAACAATTCTGATACCAACATAGAGGGGCACAGCAGCAAGATGGTGTTGCGGTTCAAGCTCTTGATATCTTTCTGTCTGTTACAAGGGCTTTTCTCACTTATCATTATGTATATTGTTCACAAAATCTTATCATTTCTTGATTTTTGAAAACACAACCATCTTCCTGTGTATCTTCCACTCTTACCTGCGTAAACATTCATACTGAATTAATCACTTGCCCATTTTACAAACAGGCTCCTGGTAGCCACAATGGACACATTGACCATGAGCTAATCTGGCATCGTGGAAATGTGCAACCTGACTTTCACAGATTATACCATCGCTGTTAAAATAATTATTGAAACAAGCTCTGTAAGTTTTGGGTGGGGGGTTAGAATGGGGGGGCACTAACAAAACTTGAAAGAAGACACTGACTTTAGATAATTTGAAAGATTGGCTTATACTCTGATATAATGTTCTGAAATTATTATTATTACTATTAATTGCTATTAATATCCATATCCAAGGAGGTTCATGAAATCATTCATTCAAATATTTACTGAGGACCTAATATGTGCCCTGATAGGGACCAGTCTGGACCAGAGAAAACAACTGGTGTTCTTTTAAATGTCACAAGACTCTACTTTCCCAATACTGCAAACACACATATGATTTTATACATTTTATTTCACATAAAGAATCATAAGACCAAAATACTAACTACAACAATATATATTGCAGAAAGAAGAAATTCTTCTAAAACCTGAAGACACTTGAAAACAGAAAGTTGGTAAATCATAAGACAATTCTCTCTCAAAATAATAATAATAACACACAACAGAATTTTAAAATCTTATAAAATTGTCTCTCCCTGGTGGCGCAGCAGGTTAAAGCACAGCACTAAGAAGCTAAAGCCACTTTCGCATGAGTTCGATCCCCACCTACCCGGAGGTGACCCACATGGTGTGGCAGACCTCTCCTGACCGGCCCGCTGCTCCCCTCAGCAGTGTACTTCATCAGTCGGCCTGTTCTGCTCCCACAGTCTCTGGTGAATCCTCTCACTGCCCCTGCATCTCTGGCCTATACCCCAGTTCTATATGCACAAATAAATAAATCTTAAAAAAAAATCTTATAAAGTTCCTTTCTTCAAAATTACAAAAGATATAAACTATTATAAATAAAATTTCTCTAATTATAGACATTGTTCAAAATTATTTGGGGGAACAGCATATGTATAAATTGTTGTCATATAAAGAGATACACTACACAGGAATTAATGTACTTTTCTAAGTTTAAGACTTTTAGGTGCATTTAAAATATTAAGTTATAGAAAGACTGCATTGACAGCAGTGAAGATTTTATATGCATTTACATATATAGGACCTGGTATAAAATTTTCATGTTGTGTCTGAAAACCTAAGGGTTTTCAATAATATATATATATATATATATATATACACATACATACACATATATATATATATATATATATTTGAATGTGTTCAACTATAGGTGGAAATTATTTTAAAAATCAATACAGGGTAAATTTTAATCCAAAAAAGTTCTTTACTATCTGTGAATTAAGAGCAGCCAACTGGCCCTCCCACATGGTACGGGGGGTTAGGACACAGCACTGCAAGCAAGCCCCAGCCGCTTCAGTGTGACTTTGATCCGGTCCGGAGGTGATCCACATGGTGGCTGCCCTCAGCAGTGTACTTAGTCAGTCTGCCTGTTCTGCTCCCCATTCTGTCTCTGGTGAATACTCTCACTGCCCCTGTACCCTCTGGCCTGTACGCAGTTCTGTATGAAAAAATAAGTAAATATTTAAAACAATAATAATAATAATAAAAAGAGTGGCCAACTGATATCCAAACAGTACATCATGGTATTTCTTACTCAGGTTCTGTATTAATAACCTGTTCTGGCTGTAATACCTCTTTCCAATGTATGATTTATAATCTAAGAGAAGAATTTGTAAGATTACAGAAATAACTGAAATAATTCCTTTATTATTTTCGTTTACATTAGCACATAAACCTAGTTACTGGAAAACAAGATTTTGAAAGTATTTGGCATTTGATATGTTTATTCTTTTTCTTCTCCTTTGTCCCTCTCCCCACATCATACACACACACACACACACACACACACACACATACACACACACTGAATAACCCTTGCTTACATTAAAAGTATATCATAAGAAATTAGGTTATCACATAAATGCAAAAAAAAAAAAGCATCTATACTGAGTCCTTGCTGATACTAATAGTTATTATTAGGTACTAATATTATTTATTTCAGTGAGATGAAAAACATTGTTTTGAATTTTATAATTGTTTTCATTAACTAAAGTGCACATAATTGAAATTCAGATTGAAATGTCATTTCATCTTACAAAAATTTTTGTAAGGACCAGTAGCAGGATCTTTCACGCTTGTTGAAATTCAAACTCAGAAACCTAGGTAACACCCTGCAGGCAGACTCAGAGCTCTTCTTAGAGTCACTTTAATTCTTAATGTCTTAATTACTTGCAACTATTAAATAATTGAAACTCTCTAAGAAACAAAATATGAGGTGGCTCCCTTTCTATTTGACCAAAATGATGGCATAAACTTATTCTAAAAGAGAAAATCAATAATTGGGATGGTTTGGGGATATATGCTGATAAGTAGCAAAATTTAGGTCTATATTATTGATCACAGACCTTTGGCCCTTACATACCACACATTGACCCATAATCAAACGTGGATGCTATATTGATGCAAATATGTAGAATGGATATGAAATTTGCCCTCTGAAATTATTGATACTTGTATTTGGAATCATAGGCCTTGAAAGACAGTAGATTACTTGCGATCATTTTGTCATATCTCACCAGTAGTAGGTAAAGTAGTAAAATATAGAAAGTATAAAACACATTTTAAACTGCATCATTTATGCTGCCAACAATAAGATTCTATATGTTGGTTTCATTCATTATTTGCAAGGCATACTACTCCTAGGTTTCTTTAAAATATGCCTATTTACAATATTTATTGACAATTATGACATAATTGTTACTCTGTGGTCTTATCACACAATGTGTCCAAAAGGGAGCCCACTTAATCTTAATATCAACTCACTTATAAATGCCATTCTTCTCTGTTCAGTGGGGAATTAGGCTCAATTGTCATGAAACACAGCAGTATAAATATTTTAAAAAGGGAACTGTATATATTTGCTAAATAAATTAATGAATAATAATTAGCTTCAGATTTACTTTTCTTCTAAACAGCCTTCCCTCCAAGTTTTTAAAATTTACTAATTTTTATATGTAATCATATGTAACCTATTTTTAATTATATATATATTACATAATTCTTCCCTTCTGTACAATGTATGCTTTCTTCTCTCAAGTGTAGTCCCTGAATAATTCCCACCACCAATTCACCTGTGAAACATCGCCAACAGTCAGCTGTGCTCTTCCCTCCCCTGTTTTGATCCCTCTTCACCACTCTTCCCTGAAGAATGTCTCTGATTTATGTAACCACATGTAATCTTGTAGCAAAGTATGTTTCTTAGAGGAAAGCAATCATGTAACTCTGCATAGAGTACAGACATCAAAGTAAAGACTCTCTATGATGTTAAGCCACATATGAAAAATAAAGGAATACAGGTTTTTATAGCACAATGATTACACAATTTCATTTCTTGCAGTGTCCTTCATTTATTTACCACAGTATAACTATTATTTTGCCTTCTTTCAGCTCAAAAGTGTTTCATTCAGAATAATAAATCTCTCAATCTAATAACCAGTGTTCACCCTTTTTCTTTTTCTAGTGATTATTCCTCTAGTGTAGTCTAAAGTTTTAATCAAAATTCTTTGATTCAATCAATCACTGATCTGTTGTATATGGCTCAAAATCCATAGCAATGATGAATACATTATGAAAATATAAAGTGATAAAGCTATAACATATTCTTTTAATATGGTAAGTATATTTAGGCAAGTGATAGAAAAGTAGAAGAGTAGGCAAAAGTCATCAACCAATTGGCATCGATGTTCAGAATTCAACTCTGAGCATCAGGCACGCGCCTAAATGATGCTCAAGGTCAGATAGGTAGAAATGTAACAAGTACAGGTTTCATGGACTCTGCCCCCACTCCAGATACTGGCACTACAAATCCCATCAATACCAAGGAGAAGCACGCTGGGACGTGAGGGTGGAGCTGAGCAGCCAGGTTAGGATAAAACTGGACATGAGGTCTCTGGGAGTCTCTTGACCTGGTGGTTTGCGGCTGGTCGTTTTGGCTCTCGATAGGTTTTCAGCATGCTGGTGTAGTCCAAGTCAGCAGAACTGGTAGGACATTCTAGTTGGCTTATATTTCTCTCCCTCTTTCCCTGGGTTGTTCCTTTACCTTTCTCCTTGTAAATTAATCCATTATTGAGCCTTTTTGCGTGTGTCCATAGTACAATTAAATCTTAAATGTATGGGTGAGGACCCACAGACAGGCAACCCAATTCTCATTGGTGTGCCCTGTTACAGAAGCACCAACTGAAATAAAGAGATAGTGCGAGTTTTGCCTGTCTCCCTCAAACCCAATTTCATCTCATTGTAAAAGGATGCTGAAGGCAAAGTCAAATATTTTGCTGAAATATTACCATGCAAAATAATGTTAGCCTGGTTACCAAAATACCAAAACACATTAAAAGAAGCTCAAATACGAAAACACAACCAATAAAATCAAGTAATTTGAAAACAGATTTTTCCTCATATGTTATATTCCCCATATAAAATCAACTTTATGAAGGTTAGTTTAGTTTTCAAATTGATAAGGAGAATGTTCCCTCACTGCCTCCCTCAGCAATAGGATGGTTGTAAACACCAACAGAAATAAATCTTAGACCCTCCCTGGTGGTGCAGCGGGTTAAAGCACTGCACTGAGAAGCTGAAGCCACTTCCGCATGAGTTCGATTCCCGTCTACCCCGGAGGTGACCACATGGTGCGGTAGACCTCTCCTGACCCGCCCACTGCTCCCTTCAGCAGTATACTTCGTTGATCTGCCTGTTCTGCTCCCCATTCTGTCTTTGGTGAAGCCTCTCGCCACCCCTGAGCCTCTGGTCTGTGCCCCAGTTCTGTAAGCACAAATAAATAAATCTTAAAAAAAGAAAGAAAGAAATCTTAAAAGAACAGGAGATATAAATGTTACAAATTTAAAATACTGCAAAGAAAATTAAAAGTTGTTTAAATAAATGTACATTTCAGAAAACTGGGAGATTCCACCATATATGTAATAGCGAATGTATCAAAATTATAAATATCTGCTATAGCAATATACAGACAAAAATAAGGAGCAGATCATAAAGAATACTTATAAAATTAATACTTTTCATAAAGTTATAAATTGCTTAGATTTATAATTTATTTTGAAGACCATATAGGATATACCTAAATCCAACATAATAAAAATACATATGACATGATTAACTGTCAAAAATAAATGGAGACAAAGGACAGTTTACTAACAAAGAAAAACCATTAAACTGATAGGATATTTTCTAATTAGCCAATAGATGACATTCTTTTATTCAAAATACCTATTATTTACTGTGTTCCATGGAAATAGACAATGTTATACATCTTTAAAGTATGAGAAGATAAATGTCAATTTATAATTTTACCTCATAAAAGTGTTATTCAAAAATGATATTAAGCTTACACCACTCTCAGACCATCAATGAATTGTTTCTTTATAATTTCTACATACTTCTATGTACAGAAAAATGACCCAAAAAGATACAATAGTACAAAGAGGGAAGAAGTATAAAACATTGTAAATTTAACTGCTTCTGTAAAATACTAACTAGTAGTGTTGCATTTTTGAAAATATAAAACCAAAACTTAAATCCATACTAACAATGAGACTTATTTATTTATAACAATGCTTAGCTAAATACATATTAGTTGAAACTTTAAAAACATATAATTTAGGTACATTTAAAAAGTAAAAGTGATCCTTTTGAAAGCATAGCTTTCAAATTAATAGAGAAAATTAATAATCAAAATAAAAAAGATGAAAATAGAAAACTAAAAGAAGATAATATAAATAAATGTAATTGCACCTGCAAACAAAGAAAAGGTAAACTATAACTTACATGAAGATAGAAATTATCAGAATTATTTAAAAATAAAGAAGTGAAGTTTATTCTGCTTGGAAGAGATAGCCTTAAAACAAAACTACGGTGATGTGTGAACTCGAAATATAACCCTTACCTCAGAAATCACTGTACTACATTTCTTAAGGTCATATAATGGACTGTTTGATGCTTAAAGAGCTGTTTCCCTTACTTCCAAGAATACTTAAAACATCAGTGCCAGGGGAACAATCGAGGGTCTTTTTTAATTGATGCACAAAAGAGAGCATCTATTACAGAAATATTATCACTAGTCGTATGATCAACCACTCCTAGAAAGAAGGGTGTCCCCCTCCCCTGGAGCTGAGAGTGCATAACCTCTCCCATTCCTTCATGCTCCTGCTTTCTGAATACTGGCTCTGCTACCCTCGGGACATGTCTTACTCACTAATTAAACTCTTTCTTTATGAAAATAATTTCTTGATTCAGATTTTGGTTCTTTGAGAGCAAGAATACAATATGGTTAGGATCAGTAACAAATTCATGCAAAACAATTTTTTTTTTTAATTGTGGGCCAATAGGTTAAAGCGCAGCACTACCAAGCAAAGCTAGCCACTGTCACTTCAGCATGAATTTGATTCTCCCCCCAGGTAGGTGACCCACATGATGCAGCAGCCTTCTGTCTCTCCTGCTGCTCCCCTCAGCAGTGTACTTCGTCGATCTGCCTGTTCTGCTCCCTACTCTGTCTCTGGTGAATGTTCTTATTGCCCTTGCACCTCTGGCCTATCTATAGTTCTGTATGCATATATAAATACATCTTTAAAATAATAAAATAAGAATATGGGTATGGAAAAAGAAACAATCAACAAATAATAACCAAAAGCAAGCTAATAGATCTATGTTGATATGAAAAAGTTAGGTTTAAGGATTAAGTTAAGGGTTAATACAGGTAATATAAAAGGCAACATTGACCAAGAAGATATAATAGTTATGAACCTATATGCTCCAACAGCAAAACCTCAAAACATACCAATTAAAAACTGACAGAATTATAATGTAAAAACAATGCACAAGTCATCTAGTGTCATGGGACTGAATATACTGAATTTTGACTGTTGAAGATAAGCACACAGACACCACTCCTCTAGTCTACTCTTGACATTATTGTCCTTTTAAAGAAATCACACTATATGGAATATCAAATATTAAAGCAAATTTCCAAGAATGAAGAACTTCATTCCTCCCCAAATGCTATGAAGAAAGGCTTTCTGGAGTCTAAAAGTAGTAAGGAGGTGAGAAAGGGAAAGAGGAGATGAGGATTTTTATGTACTGGATTCATCCCAGTCACATGAATAGATGGCCAACTTTTTGAGCTGTCTGTGGTAAGAGCAAAAACAATATAAATGAGGACTCCTGTTAGCAGATTCACGGCTTGGACACAACTCCACAGATAAATGAGCTTTAGAAAGATATTTTTATGATCAGACGATCACATTAATCAACTACATTTTAATATATGCTTATTTTATATTTATGTTTAAAATTGTCAAATTATCCAAAATAGAACATCTAACCACATCTACCAAAAGAGCTTCACTCCCCAGAAAAATCTATACTTCCACACATTTATTTACCTTAACCAACATCCATGTCAAAACCTATTTAATTAGTTGATTATAGAACTGCATAGTCACATTTGTAGATTTAAAGCCATATGATTTTTACCTTGGGCCTAGAATCTCACTTAGTAGAAGGATACTTATGAATACAAAGGGACAAATAAATAGTACTAATTTTCATTTCTATGTCCATCTACATACTTTATTATATTTAAAGACATCTATCGCGGCCCTCCCTGGTGCCGCAGTGGGTTAAAGCACTGCACTAAGAAGCTTAAGCCGCTTCCGCATGAGTTCGATTCCCGCCTGCCCCGGAGGTGACCACATGGCGCGGCAGACCTCTCCTGACCCGCCCGCTGCTCCCCTCAGCAGTGTACTTCGTCGATCTGCCTGTTCTGCTCCCCGCTTTGTCTCTGGTGAATCCTCTCACCCTCCGCATCTCTGGTCTGTACCCCAGTTCTGTATGAATAAATAATTTTTTAAAAAAAAAAATCTATCGCAGTCTTCACAAATACTATTTGATAAAAAAGTAGTAAAGCTATCAGGAGTTTACTGAAATGAGAATTAGAAAGCTGTTCAACAGGAACACAAACCACGTACCCACTGACACGGTGACATCAGCTGAAAGGCGTTCCTTGTACCATGCCAAGGTTCGCAGGGTGCCCTGTGGGAAAGCAGAAGTGATTTCTGGGGTGTGTGCTGCATAGTATCACAGCTTGCTGGAGTTAGCCAGTCTGCCTTGGTGACACCTCAAAAAACACTCTGGTCCTGTTGATTTTATAGCTCTCCCCTTTTAGAAATTACCACACTTTGGCTGAAATGATATTCCAATATGAATTTCTGGTAGGAGACACAACATCTTTTCAAATAACAAAAATCCTTGCAGTAAAAAAAGAAAAATGTTTTCAAAATGAATCAAAACAAGATCATGAAGGCAGAATGCATTTCCTATCATAATTCAATCCTGCAAACTTCCTGCTGGTGTCAAGACATTGTTTAAACCTTCACTTCCATTTAAATACCATGCATTTTGGAAGGTAATATTTATTTTCTTTCTTCTTTTCTATCAGTGGCATTTGTCTCCCAATTAATCTTCTTTTATTACTTTTGAGGTAACTTTTAGTAGATGGCCTGCGTTTGTTATCTGATAATCAAAACCCAACAACAGAATTTTCCTATTATTATCAATAATATCATACTAAATTACTTTAATGCAATTTTCTCAATTAGAAAATACAGTGTGCATGTGATAGATATTCTACCTTAAGGCTGAAGTCCTCATAAAAATACTGAAAAAGTTTCTGCCTTCCCAAAAAACACTTAGTTTTAATATGTGATAGGTTTCCAAAAGCACTCGGAAAATATTCTATAAAATAGCAGACTTTGTGGTTGCTGTCCTGAATATCTGCAGCCTCTCCTGACTATACAGCTGTGCAGGTCACATGTTATTTAGTGGCCTAAAAAGTGGAATTCTGTGCTGCTTCAGTCATCACAATTTTTACTGTCCTGGGCTCCATTAACCAAGTTCCAAGATCATGGCTCCCTTCCATGTGGGTGGATTTACCCTCAGTTTAAACTTGTCCCTTTCACTGTGGGAGCAGGCAGAAGAAAAGTTGAATAAAGCATTCCTTTAAAGTTGGATTAAATAAAAACAGCCACCACCCAAAATTATGCACTCATCTTAGATGAGTGAGAAAACTCCTGATGTTGGTTCACAATGGACCCCAAATTCCACTAGAAATTTCAGATAATGTGGAGTTCCCATCACTGACTACTAAAAGGAGAGAGCTATATATTATTTCATTTTACCATTTAAAACACTTAATGGACTAAAAATATTTCAATAGTTAAGGTTGATGAAAAATAAAATGAAAATCAAAAGTAATCATTCACAACAGTAACTTTTGACTAATATAATTGTAATATTGCTATGGTAAGTGAATTTGAGTTGAAAATTGTGGTTACAGAATTTTAAATAATTTCATGCAGAAGGCATGTTATATCAGACTGCATGAAGAACAGCAGTGTTTTATTACATGTGGGAGTATTAATCAAGTCAATAAGGTGAAATAATGAAAGTAAACATTATCTATACTTTCATTAATTTACAACAAAATAATTATCATTTTTGTTGTTCACAATAAAAGAAAGAAGCCATGCACTGGTAAAAATAAACATTTTTGTAAGGGAAATGCAAATTAAAACCACCATGAGATACTACCTCACACCAGTGAGAATGGCACATCTTAAAACAACTAGCAACAACAAATGTTGGCGAGGATGTGGAGAAAAAGGAACTCTCTAACACTGCTGGTGGGAATGCAGACTAGTACAGCCACTATGGAAAACTGTTTGGAGGTTTCTCAAACTGCTAAACATGGAGCTTAGCAGTACTACGACCCAGCAATACTATTAGGTATCTACCCAAAAGCCACAAAAACACTGATTCAAAAAGATAGCTGCACTCCCATGTTTATTGCTGCTTTACTTACAACAGGAAAGACATGGAATCAACCCAAATGCCCAAAAGTAGATGATTGGATTAAAAAGATGTGGTACATATACACAATGGGATATTACTCAGCAATAAAAAAAGAACACATGCCTTTTGCAGCAACACGGATGAAGCTGAAAAAGATCATGCTTAGTGAAATAAGCTAGAAAGAAAGGGAAAAATTCTGGATGGCTTCACTCATAGAAGGAGTATAAAGGACCAGGGGAAAAAATAATAATAACAATGAACAACTATATACCGGAGACATTTTATGGGGTGGAATGGGGAATGGTATCAAAAACGATGGGGGGAGGGAAGTGCACTGGAGTATGGTGATGGCACACAGGTGATTTGGTGATGGAAGCCCATAGTGATTACAACTGAGATGGGAAAAGGCACAAAATGATGTGAAAATAAACTATTATTAAAAAATAATAATAATAAACATTTTTGGGACCTCCCTGATGGCATAGTGAGTTAAAGCACAGCACTAAGAAGCTAAAGCCACTTCAGCATGAGTTCAATTCCTACCCCAGAGGTGACCCACATGGTGCAGCAGACCTCTCCTGACCCGCCCGCTGCTCCCCTCAGCAATGTACTTCGTCCATCTGCCTGTTCTGCTCCCTACTCTGTCTCTGGTGAATCCTCTCACCCTCTGCATCTCTGGCCTGTACCCCAGTTCTGTATGGATAAATAAATAAATCTTAAAAAAATAAACAAAATAGGGCCCTCCCTGGTGGCGCAGCGGGTTAAAGCACTGCACTAAGAAGCTTAAGCCACTTTCGCATGAGTTCGATCCCTGCCTGCCCCAGAGGAGATCCACATGGCGTGGCAGACCTCTCCTGACCTGCCCGCTGCTCCCCTCAGCAGTGTACTTCATCGATCTGCCTGTTTTGCTCCCCACTCTGTCCCTGGTGAATCCTCTCACCCTCTGCATCTCTGTTCTCAATAGATTAAATTTCTGTAAATTAAAATATATTATAGGTTTCATTTAAGTACATATTTCAACAAACATTCTAAAGGTTCAAGTCAAGAAAGTCCAAATAAATGATAGAAACTGTAAACATGAAAGCAAGTTTGCAGAAGTTACCAACTTTTACATATAATATGCAAGTTTTATAAAGAAACATACAGTAACAGATTGGTACCTACAGGTGATGTTCCCATCTATTTTTTCTCCTAGTATAACAGTTAATTGATAATACTTAACTTTTCTTCCACTGTTTGAAGTACAACTCAAAAGTCGCAAGTACTTTACATTAGATGATATAGTTTAGCCATATTTACATTCTGATATTTTATACAAACACACCTGCCCCCAATCAATAATTACTAGAGACTAACATAGAACATACAACTTTTTACATATTAAAATAAGGGTTATTCAATATAGAAGTGGTTTTTTAAAAATGCAGCTGCATGTTAGAATTTAACCACTTTTGATTTCATAAAAAATATTTTGAGAAGATGAAAAGTTAACATCTAACAAATGTCAAGATACAAACGCCCTCAGAAAAATAAGATGTTTGAAAAATTCTCATTAAGAACGAGAAATAGTTCCTATGTGTTCTCTAACACAAGCTTCCCTGTTGTTACCTTAAACACAATAATAACATGAATAAAAAAGTCCCTAATATTCAATAATTTATTTTGTAATTTTGAATATGGCTAAACATTAGACATATAAATCAAATATTTTGTTATGATCTATAATGCTTCATGTTTTTCTCAGATTTTCTTTACATTAATCCTTAGGATAAATCACTTAAGTTTCAAATCACTACAGACACTGTTAACCAATTATAGAGTTATATCTAAGTTCACAGGTATGCAGAAAACTACCAACAAATACTTATTTATCATTTTCCATGTAAGTTTTATGCTACATTTTTGTTTTAAAATGGAACTGGATCATTTACTCCATCAAAGAAAAAAAAAATTAAAATTCTAGCCAAATTAATATCCCAGCATATTATAACAAATTATATGTTAAGCAATAATAAATTAGAGATGAAGATAGCAGTTATACATTGTAATAACCTATTGCTGAGAGATAATATTAGAAAATGTCTGGCAGACTTAAAAATAGAGACTTTAATGGGAAAAAAATTACATTTTCTTACCACATTTGCAAGTGTGTGTGTACATATTATATATATATATATATATATATATATATATATATATATATATACATATACATATACATATATGAAGACATAAATTTCAAATAAGTAAAATATGAATATGTTAAGGAAGTATTTATTATTGTAGTTTCATTGTCTAGTTTGATGAGACCTATTAGCTTTCAAGATTTTGGTCTGTCTAAAATTACTGCATTTCTGTAAATGACCAAACCACCATTATCAGACTCCACCTAAACTCTAATAATGGAAAACATAGGTAGTATCCCCATTAAATCCCAATTTAGATATGTTTATTTACATAGTATGTGATTTTTTTTCAGTCTCTAAAAAATATATTGTGATAAAACAGAATAGGGTATTTTGGCTAAATTATTAAAGGATTTTATTTTGTCAGAGAATTTCATAACAAAATGATACTTAAATCTCTTCAAGCAAAACATGTAAAGTTCTTTGTATTTGTGTTTTCTGTTTCAAATGGTGAAAATAATATACCAATGTTAGTACAGAGTGGCTAACAGCTATAGAAAATCATATTCACAATTGTGATTTTGCATCATCTGATTCAATATAAATTAAGATAATCTCAAGCATCTCTAAAAATTCTTTTAAAATTATATATGAAACTTATGTTAAATATGTTAATAGTTAAATATTAAGATTTATATTACAAACTATAAATTAAGAATGCTTCAGAGTAACTTCTGAACTATACTAAAATTTTTGAATTTGGAAATCAGATGTTCTGGATTCAATCTCTTGTCTTTTTTCATTTACTAAGTACATGAATGGTAAGAGATGCTTAACTCCTAGGACCCTAGCTCAATCACCCAGCAAAGCAGTCATAACATAAAGCCTATATGACTTTGGAAATTGAATTTGAAGCCTAGCACTTACTTGTGCACAACTTGGAGCAGTTTTGTAAGTTTTCAATTATAATGATTATAAATGTTATAGTGAAATAATGATTATAAGTGTTATCTTACTTCATAAAATATTTGTTATGAATAAGCAATATTTTTTAATTAAAGTACTTAAAATGATGCCTGCTATAGAACAGCTCAATAAATACCATTATTTGTATTGTCATTATACAAGAAACATAAAACAACATCCTGAAAGGTATGTGCTCAGGAGTCTACAGAGTCAGTCAGAGCAGGGTTAGAAAATGCAAGACTAGTTTGAAATTTTGAAATACATCCAGACCACTGCCTGGCACTGGATCAGAAGCCTACCTGTTATTATGGTAGCAAATTCCCAATTAAGATGGGTCAGCTCTAAAAGGGAGATTGTTTCCTTTCAGTAAGACTTTTCAACAGATGGGGTGTTCTGCTGAAGTTTTTAAAAGACACAAGGCTGAACTTTATCTCTGACTAAAAGGAAATCTAAGTTCAGTAATGTTTAACTTCATTGATTTAGTTCCTTATGAAGCCAGAAAAAAAAAATGTCATGATCTATTAAAAACACTCAAACCTCTGGGAGTTAGGACGGATGCTGGAATTCTTTAAAGCCATGGAAGAAATGATTCAGGATACAGAGGAGTGCTAGGAGACTCCTGATGAAACGCGCCTCGCCTCACATTCATCACTTGCTGGATGCTGGAATGGCTTTTGCTTTGTCCCAGATGGTAGCTTAAATACATTTCAAACTATTGTTGGTTTATACAGCACATGATGGAAGATAATTTAAACACAATGTCCCAATTGTATATTTGTTTGGATTATAACACTTACTGTGTGTGCAAGAAATGCTCTACTACAAAAATAACAAAAATGTTTTTCTTATATATAAATCATTCCCTGTTTTGCAGAGATTGGAAAGTGGAATAAATAGATGTGAACCTTGTTTAGGTTTCTATGGGGATCTCTGTCAAGTTCAATCCTTTTATGATTTAAACTTACATGTACTACAAATAAGGCATATTTTATTCCCTATATTTGACTTGTAAAAATAACCCTTAAACATTTGTAAAGAAACAGCTTTTATTTACTGTTTTATCCTGGTTTAGGTAATGTTAGTATATAACACCATAAGTTTTTTTAATGTTAAATATTATAAAATAACTGCAACAAACAGGAGATTCTAAAGATGCTCATTTTTCAATACATTAAAAACACTACATAACTATATCATATCACTATGTAATAAGATATAAATCTGGCTTTCATATTAAAGATTCAATTTTTAATAAATACTCAGAAAAAAAAACAAAGTAAAAAAATTGAAGTTACTCAGAAACTTTGTAAGAATAAAAATAATATTTTGCACCTTGAATAACTGACGAATATACTTTTCAGCTGGGGGAGGAGGAAGCTGATCATACTGAATAAAGCTGTGTAGGCAGAGAAATGCCTGTGTAGGCACAGAAATGCCAGGCACAGATACCAGTACTGTCTCTGCCAGTTAGCAGCTACCACAAGTCCCTCCTCTCACAGAACCTTACTTCCTGTATGTACAAAACAAGGAGCTCTGTCTAGAAGCTCCCTTCAACACCCTCTGCTTAATGATGATTGATGCCTTTTGGTATTCTAGTCTGTAAGAATAGAGGCTCTGGAGCCAATCTGTTCACTTATAACCTCAACACTGCCACTCACCTGAACAAACTTTTTCCCCATTGCTCTAGTGTCTTTGCTTTTGTTATTCATAAAAGTAATCACACAATATTAATGCACTGTCTACCAACAAAAGAATTTAGAAACACCATGGAATTTTTCACTAACATCTGCTAGGTAAAGTTACTGTATTTGGCCCAGTGTTAACTGAAATTATCTGAGACATTCCAGCTAAAAAAATAAATGCATATATACAAAATAATAAGTACATTAAAGACTATTATGCCAGTGCTTTGAATTACAGTAGAAATGAACACAGATATGTACTCCTCATGTTTTTTTACATATTTTCTTTTGTGTAACATAGGTGTTTTGAATAGTTATGAGGCAATCCCACTAGGTGGAAAAAGACACCTGACTTCTAAACAGGTCTATGTATGCCATCTATTGAATCATTGGTCTTAAATAGGGCACTCAACTTCCTTGGCAGCCACATCTAAAACATAAATACTGATAGAACAACAAGTACATGTTGAGTTACTCAGAAAATTCAAGAGAAAATATGTTAAAAAAAAAAAAACGCTGCACAAGACTGGCTTACTATACGTGATCAGTAAATGATAATTATCTTGTTGGCAAAGTTTTTATGTTTAACTCCTCATGGTGTGTTTTGCAGGTGAGGTGGTCAAGTCTCAGCTAGTAATGCAATGTATGTTTTCTCACTCCACTTCAATAAAAGACAAATATAAGTCTGCAACTTACAGTAAAATTAATCTTAAACACAAGCAAACAAACAAAAATCCTATAGGTTTGGAGTCAGCAGATAATAACTTGTTAACTAAATCTGTTTTTTCACCTGTATCACAAAATAAAGTTTTATTGGAACACAGCCATATTCAACTGTGCACATATTGGTAATAGTTGACCCCACCCAGCAACTGCACCATGAAGTAGCTGCAGTGAGGAGGATATGCCCTCAAGCCAGAAACAGTGATCACCTGGCCCTTTAAAGTAAAGTCTGCGAACCCCTGGATTCAGCTAAAAGATATAAATCTTTTGTCTGTGATGGGTATAGCTGTTTAATACTTCTTGACTACAAAAAGTTATTCACTAGTAAATATAAATTTACTGTCATCATAGATGGCAGTGCTTCTATCTGTTCAAAATAATTTAAGATTTTAGTTTTAAAAAATCTGCTAGTGGGGATTTATTCTAAACAAGTAGATATTGTGTAAATTTACATTTGTGTGCAAACGTACATTTGTGTATTTTCTAAAAAGTTTCACTTCCTCTGCAGAAGCTAACAAGGTTAAAAACGAATAACAAGTGATCACACATTTACATCAAAAATGTCAATGGTTCTGGCTGAATAAATTTCACATTCCTTCAATTACAAAACAATTATTTAATGAATTCACTGTAAAATGTGTTATTAATTTTGATGCATGCAAACAGCTATTCTAGACTTCAACAATCCCTTTAATGCACTACAGTACCACTATCTCAAGCACCCAGATCTTTTCATCTATGTCGCGTTCTCAAAAGAACTTGTCCTTTGGATATTTGACACCTTGGTCTGGTCTCCCTAACAGTAAATTCTCCACCATAACAAAATGCCCATACACTTGCTAGAGAATCTTTGTGAAACGCATATCTAATTATACTATTGCTCAAACTCTTTTTTTTGTTTCCCCACAGTTCACACAACAAAAGTCCAAACTCAATCAGGTATCCAAGGCTTTTCAAAATCTAGCCTCTGAATCATCTGCAACGCCCCATTTGTACACGGTGTCCTCACTTCCTGGAATACCTTCCTTCATTCTGCCAGTTAAGCTTCAATAGCATCCCTTCAAAAAGTTAGCCCAGTACTTCCTGTCTTATCATCTCTTTTGTATCTCCTGTACTCACAATGAATGTCTCACACAGCAGACTGAGATCTCCTTCAGAGCAAGGGACATGTCATATCCAGCTTTCTGTGTCTGAAGGCCAGATCACATACATAATACCTTATAATATACAAGGTATGAAACATTCCAAATTTCAACTGTCCACGTACATAAAGCAAAGATAAGATTAGTACCCCTTTATATTGTAGGAAGATTTTGAAGAGTAATGCATGTGGAACAGTTAGCAGTTTACCTGATGTGTAGTGTTTGATAAATAACATTATTACATGTAGAACTACTTCATTCACTTTGTTCACTTTGTATTAGGTTATAGTTTTTTCCCCCAAAACACACACACACACAGAACCCCAAATAAATTCAGGAATCTACTAAAATCTTAATAGTTATAAAAGTCATATTGATGCACCAAAGGAAAATCTGGAAACTCAGAATATACACAAAGGAAAAATCTTGCCTGCCAAAGACAAAGGTGGTTAGCATTTACATCATGTGTTATTAATACAAATACAATAATATAATGTTTAAAAGATAAACATTCATTCATCATGTATCCTTTAAGGAATATCTTTTTAAAGGTTTTTGTCTAATGAATAGTTTACATATTTGAAGTTTCTTATCAAGATGATTTAATAGACTCTTATGATTGCAGTACTTACACATGTTCCAGAACCCACACATACAGCATAAACACAAACACACACATCCTATTCATCAGCATGATTCACATGGATATGCCAGTCTCATTACAGCCAAAAGAGTATAAAATATGAAACACATGGGAAGAAAAGTCAAAACCCAGCTAGGAGTTGGCCTTCAGTGAGATGAAGTTCCTCAAAATTTAGTGAAACACTGCTTTTAACTTTATAAACACTAGGAAAATGATTGGACAGAGTACAGAAAAGAAGCACATCAGTGTAGCAAAACTCTAACCAATATAGTATGACAAATTCAAAAAAGCAACTTCATAATTTCTATATATTTTGTAGAGTAGCTTTTGTAATACCCTTTCATTCTGACACTCTTGTCAATTGAAAATTAAAGAGGCAGCATAGACCCTCCCTGGTGGTGCAGCAGGTTAAAGCACAGCACAAAGAAGCTTAAACCACTTCTGCATGAGTTTGATCCCCGCCTGCCCCAGAGGTGACCCACATGGTGTGGCAGACCTCTCCTGACCCGCCCGCTGCTCCCCTCAGCAGTGTACTTCATCGATCTGCCTGTTCTACTCCCCACTCTGCCTCTGGTGAATTCTCCCATACTCCGCATCTCTGGCCTGTACCTCAGTTCTGTACAAATAAATAAATCTTTAATAAAAAAAAAAAAAGAGGCAGCATAAGAACTAAAAGAAACCAAGTTACACTTTGCACTAATAGTGTGATTAAGAAAGAAATTGTCTCCTACCTCTCTAACTGACTATGATAACCTCTTACCTCACTCCCCCACAAGCAAAAAGCTCAAATGAGAAACCTTCTTTACGGGCCTATCACTTACCGCTCTCAACCCCTTCAAAATAGGGTCTTTTCTATGATCTCTATGAAAAACAATATGGTGATTCCTTAAAAAACAAAGAGGATCCCTGTGATACAGGGATGTCACTGTGAAGTATTTACCCTAAGAATATGAAAACTCTAGCATGTGAAGAATCATGCATTCCTATGTTCAAAGCTGTGGAACCAACTTAAGTTCTTAGAAACTGAAGACTGGATATAGAAATTATGGAACAGAAAACTATCCAGCTACTTTAAAAAGGAAATAGTGTCTTAAGGATGGATCTTGAGGTGCTAATGCTGAGTACATCAGAGAGTAAAACTATTAGATGATTTCATTTATCTGCAAGGAAAAAATATATATATAAATATATCCCAGGAAGACAAACTGGCAATACACAGCAAAATAATTCTTAGATTCTGTAAAAAATATATTGGTATCAGTAAGAACAGTGGGGAGCAAGGAGGGAATAGGAGAAGGCAGGGGGTGGACACAGGCACAGAAGATCCAATAGAGGGTGAATATTATTAGGCACACACACATATGGAGGCATTTGATGAGCCCCTGATATATAGCTGCATAAAGTATGGACAAATTAATAAAATTTGAGGGGAAACACATGAATAAAAGAAGTCATATAGAAAAAAATGTGCCTCCTGCCTGCAGGAGTGCTAGCCCCCAACAGATGCATTCAGTGAAAGAAGGTGCCTGTGCATTTATTAGGTTGTACCACATGAAATTATCATTTTGGCAGGTCAAATATGGTCAAATAGGGGTAGTTCCATAAGGCACAACCTAGTGTTTTCAGCAAAGTATGTACTGTGATTAAGGAACAGTGAAGCATTTTATTTAAGCAAACATTATTACTGCTCACACCTTCCTGTAGGAGGTTATTTTTATTATGCTGATTTTTTAGATGTGGAAACTTTAAGAAAGACTCAAGTGAGGTTAAATCAATTGTCCAATGTTAGACGGCTACCACTGTGCAGAACAAGGATTATCACCACTACGCTATCATACCTGACACTGAGCTTTTCAGAACAAGTAAACTTTCAGTATGAATTCATGATTTGAAATGTTTAAACTTTGGTCCTTCCCATTGAAGGGGCCTAAATGCAATGACAACTCTGACAGTAATGAGCACATCCAGAACACTGTCAGCATAGCTCCTTGGGAAAAGCAGCAGTTTCCAGATACAGTGAAGGGGCAGTACAATGCAAGCCTGGGATATCTTCTTACACCAAAAAGAACAGCTGGATTCTGAGAGTAAAATGGAGATGTCTTTGGGACACAGGAGTTGGCTTGAGAAGCTCCCACTTAATAAAGATTGAATATCACACCCTCTCTGGTGGCACAGTGGGTTAAAGCTCAGCACTGAAAAGTTAAAGCCACTTCATAATGAGTTCAATCCCTGACCCAGAGGTGACCCACATGGTGCGGCAGACCTCTCCTGACCCACCTGCTGCTCCCCTCAGCAGTGTACTTCGTCAGTTGGCCTTTTCTGTTCCCCACTCTGTCCTTGGTGAATCCTCTCACTGCCCTGCATCTCTGTACCCCAGTTTTGTACACATAAATAAATCTTTAAAAAATAATAAAAGAAAATAAAGCTTGACTATCAAAAGTAATAACAGTGAACAGTGAACACTGTATAACAGTGAGGTAATCATAGTGAAGAATTAGACCATACTGAATGAATAATGAAATTACATTAAGAAATAAAAGGTAAAGCGAATTAAAGGAGAAAGCTTTATATTATACAACAATGGTAAATAAATTTAGAGTAAATAACAGAAACTGAAACTCACCACAACTGAGTGAAAGGTTGCTAGAGGAGAGGACCCTTGTGTAGTTCCCAGTGCTGGGGTTGCAGGCCCACAAGAACTACTGTGAAGCAACTTTTCCTGATATGGCAGAAGTAAAAATGCTGCATAAAAATTCAATAATTTTAAAGCATAACTGTGAAGTGAGGAAGATAAATATTTCTGCTGTGCATTGCCAGTTTGTTTTCCTGGGATATATTTTTTTCCTTACAATAAATGAAGTAATCTAATGGCGTTGCTTTCTGATGTTCTTAGTATTAGCGCCTCAAGATCCATCCTTAAGGCACTATTTCTTTTTTAAGTAGCTGGATATTTTTCCATTCCATAATTTCTATAACCAGTCTTGGGTTACTCAGTCCTGAAAATTCTGCAGGCAAATATCTGCCCTGGAGTCAGCTCCCAGGGAACTGAAACCCAAGTTCCAGTGAGGCCAAGGCAGGAATCCACCAGGGTCAGAAAATGAGTCTTTGGCTCTCATATCAAGGTGAGATCTTTGAATGGCAGCACCCTCCGTAATGAAGTAGGAGCCCCATCTTGCTAAGGATGATGAGGACCTTGGTTTAGAGGGAGGGAAATAAGCATTTTACTGATAGCGTCTAACCACAAGCCCACAGTCAATTTGGGAATCAAAATTTATGCTACGTGGATTAAAAAAAAAATCCTAGATCTAAATTTAGTTTAAATCAACCCCAAATTATAGGGCTTCTGGGCATTAGTAGGGAAAAATTCAAATTTTCTATGGAGAAAAATATTTTAAACCCAGTTTTCACAGGATCTCTACAGATAGTTAAAAATAACAAGATCAAAATGCAAAGTGCAAACACTAATCAAAAGAATGATGATTGTATAGAATAGTTAAAAAAGAGAGAAAACAAATTTGATAAAGAAACTAAATGTTGATAAAAGCAAGGAAGATTGAATAATTCTAAATACGAGTGTTACATAATTTTAGTATGTATAAAGATAAAATACAATTGAACTTTCTCTTGTTGATGACTTCCTATCCCACCTTCCTTTCTCTCAAAGCCTTCCATCTTGTATAATACTTGGGGTATCTCTCCGCTTGCCAGATGTGATGCTGCCCAATTATATCATTTAATAGTCATGTACATCTTTGAACTCAGTTAAGTTGTGCTTTTTCAATGCCATCCTAATCCAGCCACCATCATGTCTACCTACAGAAACAGATCCCCAAGTGGACTAAAGATCTTTTCCTGTTGTTCTATGGTCTATTCTCCATCTAAAACATAAATTATACCAGGTATGTCACTATGCTCAATGTTTTCCAAAGACTTCCCTTCTTCCTCAGGGTACAAGTCAAAATCTTGACCAAGACCTACAGGTTTTGGCTCCACACCACTTCTCTGAGCTCACCTCCTAATTTCTCCTCTGTCCTCATTCTACTTCAGGAATACTGGCCTCATACCACAGCATAATCACACCAAGCAAATTTCCACCTTTAAAGCACTGCACATGCTGTTCTCTGTGCCTCAAGGTTGTTCCTGCATATCACGGCCACCATTTCATTTCCTTCAGGTTTTGAAAAGCTTCTATGACCACTAGCCTACAGAAAGTTAGTATATACACCTCTTTTTGCATCACTTCCTATGCCATTCCACTACCTTTGCTCTTTTTCCATAGCACTTATAAAATAAAATAATGTAAATATTTTATTTTTTGTCCATTAGAATATAAAATATCTCAAAACAAGATCTTGGTGTTCTTTCTCACCATTGCATTTGCAACAACTATAAGAGTAACTGTATACAGTAAGTGCTTAATGAACTTTAATAAATTCATCAATAAATAGCAAACATGATATAACAGTCAGATCTGGATTCGGATCTTTCTTTTTAAATTGCCAACTGCTTTAGTGAATTCATATGAATTTCTCTGAATATAGCTTCAAATCTATTTTCTTAAGTCAATTCAGAAGTCTAGTATCAATCAATCTTTCCATTTATAATCACTGTTGGGGAATACACACACACACATATATAAAATTATATAAAATTGAATGAAGACCACAGTTATAGAGTCTATGACTATTTAGAAAATCTAAAATTCTGAAATTCAGATATCATGTGGAAGATTAATCTTGTATAGCTTGGAAGAAGACTGTTTTAATAAAAACTTCCCATGAATAGAACTTTATAAATAAAATGTTAACTCTGACCTAAAAATAAAAACATAAAGCATCAGATTTAACATTGACTAAAGACCATAGTGGGGGGGGGAATTAGCATATGATAAGATGACAATATATGTCATCAAGGAAATAGATCTAACAAGAATGATCAAATCTAGAACACTGACATCACCAAATGCTGGTAAAGAAGTGAAGCAACTGAAATGTTTTTACCCACTGCTGGTGAAATAAATGAATACAAAATGGCACCACCATGTTGCAAGATGTTTTGGGTCTTTCTTTCAAAATAAACATACTTTCTCCATATAAACCAGCAATTATGACTTTACTCATAGTTGCAAAATTTGGAAGCAACTAAGATGTCCCCTAGTAGGTGAACACATAAATAAGCACTATCAAGCCATAAAAGGCTATGGAGGTTTCCTAAATGCATCTTATTAAGTGAAATAAGCCAACCTAAGAAGGCCACATATTATGATTCCAGTTATATGATATGCTGGAAAAGGCATCACTACAGAGACGGCAAAAAGGTGAGTGATTGCCAGGGTTGAGATAGAGAGCTGAAGATCTTTAGGGCACAGAAATCCCATGTAATATTGTAATGAAGAATACACATCAGTAAAGGTTTGTCCAAACCCAAAGAATATATAACCCCAAGAATTAATTTCAGTGAAAATTAAGGATTTTGGGTAGTTTATAATGTATCAATATGGGGTTCATCTAACAAATGTGCCCCTCCAGTGGATGATATAGATAAAAAGGAAGGCTAAACATTTGAAAAGGAAGAGTAATTTCTTCAACTTCCCCTCACTGTTATTGTAAAACTAAACTGCTAGAAAAATTCAGTAAAATATTAACTTTGAAGCCATTACAGGACTTTAAATCTATTTAGAAGTATAACTACTACCTAGGAGATAAATGTTTACTCATACAGGATTAGAGTCTAATAGTCTAGCTATATTATGCTAGAGCTGCAGAAGTGAAATAAGGGAGAAACTCAAGAAATATTCAGTCAATGAAATGTTGAATAGTCTCTTATTGATGGCAGGATTTGCCTCTAGTTTTTATAATAGGAAGTTTACATCAGTGCTGAATGACAACCAACATACAAGGCAACAGACCAAGACTATTATTTTTCTTTTTCTTTACTGAGTGGATTAAAGTACAATCTGAGTACTACATTGTTAACTGCATTGCACATACATTACTTTCTAAGGTAAGCTTGTTAATAGCTTACTTATGAATAATTTACAAGGGCAAAAATGACCTTCTTAATTTAGCTTATAAGCAGGATGACAATCATCATCATCACAAGGATATGATTGTTACATTTATAAAGAAGGCACAGTGACACCCTGATACCAGCTGATAGGAAAGTGTGAAGATTATAGGTGAGGAAAGGTGCTCATAGAGAAGTTAAGTTGCTGCATTCGAAGAAATATGGTAACTGAATAACTAAAATAGGACACTGAAAACATTTTTCCAACACTAAGTATATCTTTTCTCCTAAAAACTGTCCTAAATTTTATTTTTTCATAAATTAAAACTATAGTACTCAGTCATCAAGCACTTCTGAGAGATATTACTAATAGAAAAATTCACATATTTCAAAGTATTTCTACATATTAAAATGGAATACAGTTCATCAAATGTATGTATACATGTATACGACAAATAGTCTACTAGGTTAACATGCCTTTTTATATGTAAAGTGTAAAAAAAAGAAAAACATTAGTGCTACATTACATAGGTTTACCTCATAAATGACAAAACTCCTTTTTGGAATACATACTGAAGGGGGGAAAAGTTTTGATGTCGCCTAATTTTTTTTTTTTTTTTTTTTAGTGAAAGCATAGTTCTTTGGGTGTAGACTAGATGGAGAGCCATGACAAAATAAAACAGACTATCTGTAAAAAATACAGCAAGAAGAATTAAGGAATGAGGACAAAGCAGGAATTCAGAATAACCAAAGATGAGCTGCAAGGAGTCAGGGAGCAAGACCATGGAAATTTAGACGTCTCTCAAGACAGAGGCATCTGAGGAACAGATGACCAGTGAGAATGAACTGCTCTAAACCCATGGAGTAAGGATGAGATTCTAGTTCTTTTCTTACCCTTCACTGTACCAGCTCTACAATTTGCTCCAGAAGGCCATTAAGTATCCTCCAGAGTAACAGATGTGTGTTTATGGACAGGAGCAGCAGTACTTGGTAAAGTTGTAGCCAGTGTGGAAAGAGAAGAGGGTCCTCCTGGTCTGAGAGTAAAGATCCCATAAAGATCCAGAGGAGAGCAGAGTATCGGAGAGCATCAGAGATTGAGTCAGAAGGACAATAACTCCTACCTTCTGAGCTGGAAAAGTCGAAAGAGTGCAATACAGAGTAGTATACAGAGGCAATGTGTCACTCATTCTGTCCATCTCACATCCCTGAACCTGTGTTTCTCAGACTTAATAATGACCCTTAATAATATAATCCGTGGAGTCAATTTAGAGAAACATTAAATAATTATTATTATTTAGACTAAGTGCTTGACACATGTATGATCAATGCAGTCAATAAAATATAACTCAAAATGCATAAAACTTTTATAGAAGTACTTGGCTGGAGGGTCATGGATCATCCACATGTCCCCCAAAAGTATCCAGTAATTCTGTCTGATCAAAAACACAAGTTTTTGAAGTTCTCATAAAAATTTGAATACACTCCCTCAAGAAATATGTCTACAGACACTGGGAATATAGATCCAAGTGTGAAAAACACTGCTCTGTAAATTCACCACAATACCTGTCGCCTATTTCCAGTTCACAGACAGCCCTTTCTCCAGCCAAGCACAACATCTGACTCATGCACGCTACTCTTTCTGTAGTCTTCCTTTTTATTTTTTACTTTGAACTTGGGGTATAGGTCAGAAGTGCAGCAGGTGAGAGGATTTACCAGAGACAGACAAGAGTGGGAAGCACATGAATTTACTGAAATACACTGTGCAAGAGGAGAAGCCTTCTGTTGCCATATGTGGGTTAGCTCCCTGGCCTGGGGACAAAACTTAGGCTATAGCTGTGATAGCACAGAGACTTAACCCCTAGGCCACCAGAGAGGGCTTCATCAGTCTGATTTCGAGCCTAGCCACTTAAAAATAGAAGATCCTTGTTTATCTCCAGTGATCTCGGAAGTGCAAGTTGTAAGGTCTTTTGAAATTGTCATTACACAAATCCTATATAAAGCAATGTTCTGTGGGATATGGTGGAAAATGAAGAATAAGAACTAGTCCTGCTTTGATGAAATGTACAATCTGGTTGTGAGTGCCTACAGTAAATCAACATAGCTTATAAGTCGATATTATGTGCTACAACTTTTGCTCATTTTTATATTGCTTTGACTTTTAATGAGGTATTTTATAACTAACATATTTTACCATATTCCCTGTCTTCTCAAAGAGGGTTCAAGTAACATGATTAAGATTGTTGGATTAAATACAGCACATCTTCCTGGAGCACCACCTTCATGAATGTTTGCATTTGACAGAGAGAAAATGCTAGAGTGAGTTAACTTATTAGTCATTTTAAATTTGATTTATATTTTAAGACAAAGATATAGAGGAAAATGAAAAATATATGTTTTCTTCAAAGTAAATCATGAGTCTTTCAAGAAGTCTTCAAGTGTTTTTACAGATGGCTAGAGTCCATGCTAAATTTGATATAGATAGGCATAATGAACATTCGTTTTCTCAATTTTTATTCAACATTGTACTGGAGCTTCTAGTCAATGTATGAAGGAAATAAAGATAAATAAAATAGAAATCATAGCTGTAAATGGATGAGAAGATTCAACATTCAATTCATTTTCAATAAAAAATCCCAGCAGGGTTTTTTTTTCTGTTTGTATGTATTCAAATAATAAACTGCTAACACTGAAAAGACAAAATCTAGACTATATACATATATATATATATATATACATATATATATACATATATATATCTTTAAAGTATATATTTGTAAATATACACATTTATGAAGTATTTATATCCACATACAAACACACCACACACACACACACACAGAGTTTGCTGCATATAAATTATATCTTGATAAAAATAATCAGAAAAAGGAAATGTTAATCCTCATTTTCAGAAGAATTATTTTTAAAAAATAATTTTGAAAAGCACTGGAGGTCAGGGACAATTTCTTTCCATTTCACTATTGACTTAACAGTCATAAAAGTTTTAACAAGTATAACAGAATATCTCATTTCAGGAATACAATTATCTCACAAGTAAAGAAACCTTGAAGGAGGATGTGCAAAAATTGTCAGTTCAATAATCTCATCAAAGACTCAGATTCTCTTTGTCCTTATGATTGGCCATCCTCAGCATTTCAGCTTTTCCTGCTTAGGCTTATACCCTCATTGTCAAAGAATGACTTAACACATCACATTCTCCTAGAACAGGCTCCAAATCAGAAAGCCTAGAGAGGACAGGAGTAAAGACTACTCCTCCTTGCAGCACTCAAGTTTTTAAATGAAATGAGATATTTCCCAAAAGCCCCTTGGGTCACTTGGCCAGCATGAGGCCATTCACTTTCAGTGAAGATGAGATTGCCATAAATCTGGCTTCCACCAATTTGACAACTAGGATGGTGGATGACCACACCAAAATCAGGATTCTGTTACCAAGGAAGAAAGGAATCATGTGACTATTTAGTAAGCAATGGAAAACAGCTTCTCTAATTACTGACTGGTAATTTAAATAAAAGGTTTGAAAAGTGAATGTTACTGATATACTTCCTCAATTCCATACCCTAAAAAATAAATATAAATGTGAATATTTATTCACAGTCTCTCAGTTTCAGAGTAAATTGCAGTGTCTTATAATACAATATGTGTTAAAATAAAGGTTAAAAACCTAAGCCAACTTACAAGAAAAAAAAGAAGAGGATGTATGTCACAGCTGTTTGTAACTGTGAAGTGCAAAAGAACATAGGGTTTGAAAACCCCCTTCTTCTAATGAACTCATAATGATCTTAAAAGGATAAAAAATGTAAGGAAAAACACAACTAATTAAGTAGTTCTTGATACTGGCAATAAAGAATATAAAATCAACTTTCCTTGATATGCATTTATCATTAACATTAACATGCTTATATGAACGAAGTATCAGTTTTGTTCTCACTAATCGCTTTTTCTGATATATGATTTCAGAATAATTAAAATTAATTCTCATTCTCCATGTATTAGGGCTCTATGGTTGGGTTCAGAGAAGCTTCAGATTTAATCTATTAAGTATGATAAATTCTAGCTTCAGGTTGTCAGTGTGTTACACAATACCAGAAATTAAATAGGGAAGGGATTTATGTGGATTCACATCAGTCTGAAACTTTCAGTAAAGATTTACCCCATGTGACTTCAAAAGTCATCAATGAAAGTTCCCTAGACTTAAAGCTTCAACAAATGTTAGAGTTAAAAGCTCTAGGGCATGAAGAAAGCCAAACTCACTGGAAATGTAAAAAAAAAAAATAGCTTGGGACTCAAAAACCCACGCTTGAATACTGAAAGTATCATGGCTGTATGATCCTGAATAACCTCTTTAATCAACCTGGTCCTCAATTTTCTCTAATTACATCTGAGAAATGAAAGAGTTTTGACAGCTCTGAACTGTCTCTTTAGGCTTTAAAATTTAGTCTACCAAAGAGGTGAGATTTGGAAAAGGACAGAAATATATAACATAATCAAATTTTTGGAGCATTTTTACACACACAGACACACAAACACACATGAGAAAAAGAGAGAGGGTGAAAGAGAAGGATAATACTTAACAATGCTGTGAAGTCTAAAAAAATTTAACAACACAAAAAATTCCCTTTTTGATCAATTCCTAAATATGTTACTTGCCTAAAAGATAGAAAAAAACAAGATCTGGGAGCTAATGTTTTCCGCCAATTCTTTAGGTAAAGGTTGATACACTCGATCTGATGGAATCTAACAATCAAGCAATTTACAGCATAAAATTTCAACATCAACATTCAATCCATGTTCATATAACAAACACCAGTTTTTCATGGCCTCCAATTAATTCCTTTAAGTCTCAAGTTTTACTTTAAGGGATCAAGAATAAAAATATTCATTCAATTCCAAAGACTGTGCAAGAAACAATAACTAGGGGGAAATTAGTCTTATCATTAAAACATAAAATAACTATTAAACCAGAATATTCAGTGTAAAACTTGTTCTCTTGAGATCAGCAAATACACTCAATAGTCTGATAATCATGTATAAACTGAAAATATCATTAATGATTCCTGAATTTCTTCTGCAGAGTAATTTATGCACACTAAGTCTGAATAATCCAAAAAATAAGCAGATACCATTACATTGGGTACCACATAAAATGCTCAACAGACAAATACTCCAGAAAGACCTCTTATCCAGCCATCAGGAACAAGTTACTTAACAAACATTTAAACATCCCTTATGATTTTTCACAAAGGGCTTCAATCACAAGTTAGTTTCCTAGGATAATATGGAAGTCCTTTAATTTTGAATGACTTTCAAAATCAAAGCTATTAAACAAACAAACAATCTGAGCAAAAAGCCTAAGTATAACTGGGATTCTGGCCAATGAAAACTTCATTTCATGGAAATAGAATAAGTACTCCACCATCTCATAGGGAGGATGGAAACAATCATTCCAAACATGAATTGGTGTGGATAATGCAAATCAAGGAGTCCTGAAGAAAAGGGGAGCATCAGAGTAGGAGTGAGAAAGCAGAAAGGACTAGCTCAGGACGAGACAGCTAGGGAAACAGTGCTCCGTTGGTCTGGGGAAAATGCTCTCAAAAAGGAACACGACAGACTATTTCTTTATGTGAACTTATGTATGTTCAGCTTACTACTCTAAATGTTAATATTTGAAATACTGTTATGGTTTATGACATTAATCCTGTATTTTTCATTAATGAATACCATAACTAAACTATAGCAGTATGCAGTAAAATCATTTTCAAAAGCATATAGGCAGGTATATCAATTTTCCAGAGCTAGGCATTTAAAAACCACTGGTTATACATGGCAGTTATCAAATACCTACATTTCATTAAGGTTTACGAAACAGAGAAGTCTGAGACAGGGTTATTCTGACAAGAGCTGGCCTAAAATAAGAATATAAAACTATCAGGATAAAGACATCCTGAGAAAAATGAAAGACAACCATAATATACTCCTAAATCTTTGTTGAATAAATATTTTAACTTCCTGTACACAACTTTAATCTATTGTTTAATTCCGGGTCAAAATGAAGTAACCCAAATACGCACTCTGTTATATAAAAGGCCCAGAGGATGAAATTACATCTCTCTCTAATAAGGTCTTTGAAATACTATACTAGAGTAACTTAGCAGCCAAATTATTTTTCTTCTGTTAATGCTGATTGAGCAGTAAATAATAACTAGGAGAAAAACAAACACAAAAAAAGTGCTTCACACCTTTGCTTGAGCTTTCTAAAATAACCCTGACTTACCAACAACTTTAGTGCAAGTTCAAATGCAATTATCTCACCAAAGCAACTGAATGAAACATAGCTTTCAGGCTGCTGATACATTTAATTCTTAAATGTTAAAAGATCATATATAGACATATTCAAATTTTAGTGTTGAGGTTGAAACAAATCAAAAAATTTCAAAACTGACAAAAGTAAATCCTACAAATATTGCTACAGAATTGAGGCTACTATGGGTGTGAAGGGTGTGAAGGAACCTGGTGGTCTGGGGTAAAGGACTATGGGTACTTTGATGGTGGGTGTGGTGTGGGACACACCTTCGAGAAAGTGGGAATAAATTCCTCTAAATCAGATACAGTGCTTTAAGTCAATGTATCCTCAATAAAAATAGAGTAAGAATATAATTTTCCACCTTCAAAAAAATTCAAAGTGAAGTGTTGTTCAATGGCTTCAACATAACCATCTTTGCATCTGTAAAATAAAGGGTTTGTCTAGCATATTATTCTCTGAAGTTCCATGCACCTGTACAACAAGTCCTCCAGCCCTCTGTCAAATGTGGTGATTTGAAAGGGGACAAATTGGGCAGGACATTTAATGCTACAGAAATGTGAGTGTGCTTAGGAATGTTCTTAAAGATCCTGGTGTAGGAAAACCAGCATAGATTTTTAAATCCCACCTAAACCCGTTTTTAATTAGTGGATCAAAAAACAAATACCATTATTTTACAGTCATCAGTCTACCCCTTTTACATCACTTCTGGAATGTGATCTTCTAATTAAAGAAATGCTTATAGAAAAACATGGACAACGGTCAATTTTTTTTTGTCCTTATGTATGAAAACTCAAAACATTTCAAATATTTCGTTGAAGACATGAGTCAGGGTAGAGAATTGAAAAATAAATAAAACATTTCCCCCAGTATATTCATTTAGCAGTTATCATTGTTAGCTCTGGAGTCAGACTGCCTGGGTAAAAATCCTGCTCCTCCACTTATTAGCGGGGTAACCTCTTCACAAATAAACTGGGAGTTAACAATAGTTCCCATCTCATGGAGCCAGCAGGAGAATTAAATGAGTTAATATACATGCAGCGCTCATTGGAAGTCTGCAGTATGTAGTCAGGACTATGTAAGTGTCACTGTGCATTTCTGGGCTCAGACTCTATTTTTAATACATTGTTCACATGCGTCATTCACAGAAGTTGGGCAAAATATTAAAGCTAAGCAAAGTAAGCAGGAAATACTTATCTTTTCTTTTTTAATAAGTTTGAGGTGTTTTTGTTGTTTGTTTTGTTTTATGCCCTTCTTCCACCTTGCTATCCTGGCAAGGGGGTTAAAATGAACTTCTTAACATGTTAACCCTTACAAGCTTATTTGCATCCTAAAGAAATTTGGACAGGGATATGGATACTTGTTCCAAGAATATATGAAATAACAGACATGCATTTACTTTCACACTAGTCCCTTTTCAGTCTGACTCCAATGTCAAAAGGGACCCAATCACATCTAAATAAATAGGCTCTTCTTTTTGTTAGATATACTGATGTCCAAAGAAAACAGAGCCAGCCGTTTCTTCCAAAGATAATGGCAGACATTTTTATTAACCAAAAAATCTGTTTATTTTCTCTTTTCTCTTAATGGTTTCAATGCCAAAATAAAATAAACTCCCAATGCTATCACATTCTTAAGTCCCAGTCCTTCTGACCTACTTTGGTAGAGAAAAATGGAAATGTCTTTCAATAATATATTTACTGAGTCCTAGGAGATCAACTATCATTTATTAAAATAATGTCTATTGCTAATGGTCTTCATACTATTTAAGTCTTTAATCCAACAAGGCTTCCATCCACTTGTTAACCTTGTGTGAAAAAATGAACTCCCCTCTTAAGTTAGTAAAAGAATACAAATGCTATCAAGGAAAAGCATGTTGGAATATGCAAGGATACATATATTTCCTACCATTTCAGGGTCAGGAAATATGTGCAGATGCCTGCCCTATCTCATACCAACTTCACCATCTTCATTCTGACCCCCACTGAGCTCCCACCTGCCACACCTGACTCTATTCTTTTAGTCTTTGTCTCCTATCATCAACACAAAGCAAGTTCCTCTTGTTTGGAAAGAGGCTCCCTTCAATGACTGTTCTGTTGCTCCTCTTAAAATTCTCATCTTTAAATTTCTTTAAAATAGAGACCTCTTTTATTTCTTCAGGCTCTTGTCTGTAACAAACTTCTGAGATGTCTTTTCTTACCACAACTCTAATGGGAATGTATTCTGAAAAGCTGCCAGTGACCTGCTAATCAACACATGGGTCCCTGTTCTGCTTGACCCTTTGAAATGTCAGATAATATTAACCAATCCCTCCTGAAATTTTCCTTGGTTGTTCACTCTAAAGACAGTATTAATTTGATCTTCCTTTGAATCTTCCTTCCTTCCTTAACTCTCTTCCTAGTCTCTCCTGATTCTTCTCCTTCCACTACATAAACATAGTATTCTCCCAGGTGTAGCTTCATCCCTCTACCCTTTTCCCAGATGTCCCTTCCCCTACCTGTAAAGCCTCAAGAAAAATACTTTTCTGCTCCTCATGGCCATCCCAAGTCACTCACACCTGCCCGAGTTCACTTTACTGGTTAACTGAAAACTCTAAGCCAAACCTTGCTTTACTTTGCTTTGTATGTCACCACATCCTACGATTAACCCTATTTGGTTAGTTAACAAATTAAGCAAGGCTTCTTTTCAAGTTACTTTCACTCATTCACTGATGTGTTTTCATTCCACTGTTGCATTATTAGTTTAAGTCAGGAATTGGCGAGTATGGTCCTCCGCCTGGCGCCTATGTAAAGATGTATTGGAACAGCCACGCCCCTTCATGTAGCTCTGCTGCTCTCATACTACAACAGCAGAAGTGAATATTGTACAGGACGGGATGGCCAGAAATGCCAAAATTGTTTACTGTCTTGCCTTTTGTAGAGGAAGTTTGCCATCCTTGGTTTAGGCCTCTGACAGCTGATACATTAATTGCTTCAATGTCCTTGAGCCAGCTGCTATGCTCACCATCATTGATGTTTCTATTTCTTAAACTTATAAAAAATTTAAAAAATTAAAATTTCTTAAATAGAAACACTTCTATTTTATACCATCGCTAATATTTCTACTTTGCATTTGTTTTTCTGACCCATTTACTCAAAGACTAGGTGATTCTTCATTATGTCCAAGACTAAAGTCCGAAAGGATAGGGTAGTCTCTTGTACATCTGTAATTCATGCAGTGACATGTAAATAGCTAAACATGGCTAAGAAGCTCCTTTCAGTCTGGCCTCAGAAGCCCAGCAACACATCCCTACACTCTCCATCTTTATCCTCACAGAGATTCTTCTTCAATAATCCTCAATCTAGCCATAGTACCTGTACAAACTTTACTGTATTGTATTTTGCATTTCTGAGTCCTTCTCCTTGCTATTCACCAGGCCAGGGTTGACCTCCTTGTGTCCATACAAATCTATCTGGTCTTTTAAGGCCGATTTAGGACATGACAAGTCCATCTGTAATTTTTTTTTAAGATTTATTTCATTTATGCATACAGAACTGGGATACAGACCAGAGGTGCAGGGACGGTGAGAGGATTCACCAGAGACAGTATGGAACAGAATAGGCCGACTGAAGAACACTGCTGAGGGGAGCAGTGGGCCAGGATAGGTCTGCTGCGCCATATGATCACCTCCAGGGCAGGGATCAAACACATGCTGAAGTGACTTTAGCTTCTCAGTGCTGTGCTTTAACCTGCTGTGCCACCAGGCCTTTGATGAACAGACATTCCCTGCTGAGAGCAAGGTAATTAATTGGCTAAACTGTTAATTTATAAATGTTATTTTGCTTTCTTTAATTTTGTTATCATGCATTTGATTTTTCATCCCACTTATCTCAGTGATTTAATATGTTATCAGGAAAGTAACCACTCAGGTAAACCTCCTGAAATATTCTGCAGGTAGAAAATATATAAACAAATAACCCATTGTAAGAAGAAATAATATAGGACTGTGACTCTTGGCTTTCCCCAAGAAGACACCTGTCCACATCTGGGAATATTGTGGGTTATCACACAGGGAGTAGGAGAGGGAGGGAAGTGCTACTGACATCTAGTGGGTAGGTATCAGAAATGCTGCCAAATGTCCACTAATGACAAGGACACCCACCAAAGATTCACCTGGCCTCAAAGATGAATAGAGCTGAAGCTGAGAAACCCTGACACAAATCAATTCTTCTCTAAGTTAGAATGCCTCGAAAGATTATATCCACACAGATGGCAATAAGGAAGTAATAAATAGCATTTGAATATTTCAACCTGTTGAAATATCTGTTGGGTTTTTGTTACTTTTATGAAAATGTACAGTGAATTATGTCTATACAGCTGCCTGCTGGCTCTTTTTTTTTCTAAGAAAGGTAAAGGTGATAATCAGTAGCCCCATATACCATGTGATTGTTGGACAAAAGCACATGGAAGAAGCTACAAATTGTAGCAACCTACAGTTATATGTAGCAACATATAATATACTGCTTACAGATGCAAGGGTGGTAGGAAAAAGTTGCTATTTAAATGCCCCAAGAGCTTACTCCATTTACTTATTTTGACTTTCTTGGTTTTCTCCACCACAGCCACAAACACTGGCCTTCTATTTCTTGCATCAGGCATGCTGGTTTTCACAGGTGCTATTCCTTTTAACCAAAATCCTCTTCTCCTGATAGCCAGGTGGTTTGTTACCTTGTCTTATTTAAAGCAAGAGTGGTTTCTGAGCACTCTCCAAAAACAAAGCTTTCCCTATCTTCCCCCAGAACCTCTCCTCTTTCTCTTGTTTTATCTTGCTTATTTCCTTGCACTTAGTATCATTTAAAATACTGTACTTACTAAATGCTTTCCTTCCCACCAGGATATAAGATCCACAAGAATACCCTGTTCATTTTGTCCACTAATAGCTCACCATCTAATATCATATATCAATTATAGCAGTGCATGGGATAAATTAGTAGCCACTTTCCAAATGCTCATTTTGAAATAACTTAAGACTAGAACTTGATATAACATTTTAAAATCTTCTATTAATATAAAGTTTAGGGAAAGGTAGAAATTGTATTAGATTTTTCTTTTATCCTTAGTATAGCAAAGTTTTTGACAAAGATTGAGGAACCTTTGTATAATTGAATTGGTTTAATTATCATCCCAATTTTCATTTATTCCGTTATGACTGATTTTCACAATATTTACAATTATACAGCGGAAGACATGGAGCTGATTTCTAATCATGGTGTAATAACATTTCTCACCAAGACCCGTGATATTTGAAACTCGTGGTCTTTGTTTAAATACTTGATATTTAGTAGAGTTTTAATGCATACTTTCAGACACCGCATACATTGACAGATCTGAAAACTATTAAGTTGATCAAAGCAGGTAAGATAATGTGTTTAGCAGCATGGATCCTGGAATAAGACCGTATGAGCTCACAATCCATCAGCACAGGGTTCATTCCGTCACAGCCCTGAGTAAGATCTTTAAGTTTAGCTTCACTGTGCTCTTCACAGAGCTTGCCACAGGAGTTGTGAGGTTAAATGAAAAAGTCATAAAATGCAAAACATGGTGTTTAATAATGAATGTAAATCTTTTCCACCAGTGAATAGCTTCCATTTGTCACATATAGCAAAAATTACATTACATTTATTTTCCACTTTGCAATATAAAAAAGTTATTTTTGGCCCTCCCTGGTGGTGCAGCGGGTTAAAGCACAGCACTGAGAATCTAAAGACGCTTCTGCATGAGTTCGATTCCTGCCTGCCCCGGAGGTGACCACATGGTGTGGCAGACCTCTCCTGACCCGCCCGCTGCTCCCCTTATCAGTGTACTTCGTCGATCTGCCTGTTCTGTTCCCCACTCTGTCTCTGGTGAAGCTACTCACTGCCCCTGAGCCTCTAGCCTGTACCCCAGTTCTGTATGCACAAATAAATAAACCTTTTTTAAAAAAAGTTATTTTCATTTTAATTCATAAATTAATTCATTTATAAGAACATTAATAATTTATTTTTGTTTAGTTTTGTTTTAATTTGTAAGTTATTTTCATTTTAATTTGTATATTGCAAATTCAGATAATAGACTTTTGTTACCCAAAGATAACAGAGGTCTCATGTGCATCTAAACTATCTAAATAAAACGTTTAATATTGCTGACAATGATCTAGTCTAGAAACAGCAGGTACAAGACTCTGGAACTACCCCTCCTCCTTGCTGTATTTATGGCAAATTGCACCAAACTGATAATTCTATTCTTCAATGAACCAGGAAATAACTTTAAGTTCTTTCTCAACACAGGTAACTGTGACCAACTCACCACAGTTGATGGCAGAAAAACACTATATTTACTCTGTACATCTTGACTGTATGTATAGAGTATGTAATCACAATCCATGCTCTATATAATATGAGACTTTATTCTTTACATGTAACAGTCATATATGCATCTATGGTTTCAATAAATTATAATTTTAGAATGTCATATAAGGTAAATCATGGAGTCTTATTAATTCATGATAACACATGCAAAAATACAGATATTTATAGTTAAAAATTGTATAACATGAAAGAATACATTTTAGGGACTAATAAAAGTTAAGATACACTTAATGTACTTAATGTAATCAATAATTTCACAGTGCAGGTATTTTGTTTTATAGTTGCAGAGTAATGCTGCACATTGAAATTGAGGTGTGCAGCTGTTCTGAAACGATTCAGCTTTAAGCAGAATTTCACTGAACTCGAAAGATGTTGTCAAGTTGAATGGTGTGTGATGGGATATGTAAGAAATATTTGTTGTAAACATAATTCTTCTCACTAAATACCAAGTTATTTCAAACAGATTTATAACCTTAAGAAGAATAACTGATTTTGCATATCTCTGAATAAAGTACAATTAAAAGCATGCATCCTGGGGCCCTCCCTGGTGGCGCACTGGGTTAAAGCTCAGTACTCAGAAGCTAAAGCCACTTCAGCATGAGTTCGATCCCCACCCCAGAAGTGATCCACATGGCGCGGCAGAGCTGCCAGCTGCTGCCCTCAGCAGTGTACCTTATCAGTCTGCCTGTTCTTCTCCCCACTCTGTCTCTGCTGAATCCTCTCACCACCCCTTCATGTCTGGCTTGTAACCCAGTTCTGTATGTATAAATAAATAAGCCTTTAAAAAAAAAAAGTATGCACCCTGTTCAAATGGTTTTAGTGTAATCAAGGAAAAGAGCTATAGACTATAAGATTTTAGGATTTTGAAAATACCATATAAACAAAATTTTTTGAAAAAAACTGATTTACACTGAAATTTACCAAAATAATTATTTTCCAGTACTGTGTTGAAATACTGACAGATATTCATGATTCTGAAACTATGTCTAGATGAAGTTGGATGATATATTAAACACCATACAACTGTCAGAAATATATCCAAAAGGTTTAGAGGCCAGCACAATTTGTAAAGGTGTATAGTGGATATAAAAAAAGATGTATTTTGTATATATTTTATATTTTTCATTTACATATTATGTAAGTTTATATAGCCAGAGATCTGAGGAATGGTCTAAAGGCAGCTGTTATTCTAAGAAAGCAAAGGGGAAAGACAGAAAAGATTATTTTATTAAACTAATTACAGATTTTTTAACACTCAGTATGTTATCAGGTTTGGTCCAAAAAATAAACGTTGCTAATATCTACAAACATATATGAATTTCTAAAAATAATGCTGAAACATATGCTGTATCATATGTATCTATTGAATGTGAGTTAATTGAGACTTTACTAATTGAAGTATGACACCAATAATGTAAGTAAACTGATTCAATAACTGTTGAAAGATGTAGGTATATTCCCACTTATGTATAATATTCAGATATTCAGTGCTACTGGATACCAAAACTTCATTTTATTTAGTAGAAACTACTTTCTCATTGTATACCATGTTATATTTAAAATTAAATTCTTTTCAATCCTTCCAGCATCATGATTATTTATACTAGACACTCCCTCAGTTTGAGATGAATGAACTGGATCAAAAAGGATCTGTGAGAATATCCAGCACCACCAAAAGAGGATGTTAAAATATCTATATATGCACAGATAGCTTAGAAGTTATATAAAAACAATAAATACTACTCAGCATTTACTTGACATAAGGAATATATTTCATAGTATTGAGTGTAATTCAATTGTTAGTACAGATACTTTGTTTAATCTAGATTCACAGCTATTGTTATTGTTATTTCTATTAACAAGAACATTTGGCCAAACACTGTAGTAAACTAGAATTGGATCTACTTAAGCTTCTTCCAAACAATTATGACATTTGATTATAGGATTTTAGATAAAAATGAAAGCTAAATCTTATTTCCATTGCCTATATCTTAAAACTTTCTAGATCCTCTAAATTAGATTGCATAACATTCAATAAAATGAAAAGAAAAATCATGTATGTACCAAATTTTGTTTTTATTACATGTAAACTAGCATTACATTTTACATGCATTTTTACTGTAAATAAACCATGAATTATTGTGTCAGTAATATATCAGATTAACATTTTCACATTCTGAAACTAGTCAGATAAGTTATTAACATATCTTCGTAACAGCATGTAAAAACTTTTGAAGAATATACTTATTGAAATCAGTAGAAATTTTCTAAAAAGATGAACAGGACTGGCTATTATGCTCAAGTAGTGAATGACTTAATTGAGAAGCAAATACAAGAAGCAAATGAAATAAGATTTCATTTCTGTAGAGAAAATTCTGTGAGGGAGATAAATGCTGAAGGGTTATAGCAACATATGTGAGAGCCTCTGACCCAGCAGGGGGTGGGGAAAGAGGGATCTGGGAGGCTCAGGTGAATCCTAAATTAGATCTTTTGAGATTTACAAGTTATCCTGGTAGATAAGAAGCTAATCTGGGACAAGGTTTTAGCAATAGCAAAGGCAACGACACCTCAGAAACCCACAAGGTTCAAGAAACCAAAAGAAGCCAGAATTAAGTGGAGAGAGATACAGGTAAGCAATTCAGCCTTGTGCACCTTAACTACTCACTTGCAACTTCTGAAGGCAAAAAAGTCTGTGAAGGATGTTAGATAATAGAGTGCGGTGATCAGACCAATTATGTAAGAAAGTCCACACAGGAGTAATTTAAAGCAGAAAAATACAGTTGAACAATAAAATAAAGTCCAAATTGGAAGAGAAGAAAACAGTTTTAAGATAACAAAAATTAAGGACAGATAGAACTTTGTGACAAGAATGAAGGGAAAAGAAGGATAACTACCTATTTTCTGACTAAAACTACTCAGAAACTGAATACGCCCTCCCCTGAGATGGGAAATACTGGAAGGGGAGAATGGGAGAGATAAAACTGGGAGATAGGAGAGCTAGTGTGTTCAGTTTTCACCTGCCAACTCCATAGAGCTAGACTGTACTTCCAGACAGGGATGTCCGCCAGAAGGTGGCAATGAATCAAATTCATTCAAGAGCATATGCATATGTCAAGTAAATAGTGATGCAGCTGACATGCATGAAACATTTATTCTAAGTGAGGCATGTGTTGAACCCTTCACAAAACTTCTGAAACCACGCCCTACACAAACCACTCCCTCCATATTTCCAAATGGTGATGAAATATTTAAATGTCAGGGATGTCTGACTTCATAGCCCTTAACCACTGTGCTATGTTGTATCATGGAAATGTATTATAGAATTTAAAACCAGTAAATTGGTTCACTTCTAACCCAACAGTTTGTGAGCTTGACACTCTGTAAGCCATAGTTTCCCTATGGTGATTCTAACAATTACAGGATGATACCACAGTAAGGACTGTAGAGAGTGAATGAATAAGAATTATACAGTGTGTACATTTACAATAAATAGCACCTATGGTTAGCTCTATGCCTAGGAAAGTAATTCTTTAAGTAAAATGGCTAGATTCTAAATAAATTCCTTCTCATCCTGATCTTTCTTTTAATTCTATATCTAGGTGTTAATAAACACTAAAAATCATTTTCAAAATTTTTTGAGATATTACTATATTCTGCAAGATTTAAAGTTATTTAAAGGTTGCATTCATAAGAAATCATTCCAATGTAAATGGGGTTATTATTTTTTGAGGTTATGAATGTTAAAATAAGGAAGCCCCAGCCACAATAAAGGCATGTAGATGTTATGGAGAGAGCTTGGACTTGGAGCCAGAAGACCTGTATGAAGTCCCAACATTAGGCTTACCTAAAGTCATGCAAATATGGGAAAGTCATTTAGCAATCTCATGTACCCTTTTGTACATTAATAAGATGAACAGATTGATTTATATGCTATTTTAAGTCTAAGCATGTTAAGAAAAAGAAGCTATGATATTTATAAGATCAAAGCAGTGAAGTCATTAACATGTGACACAAACTTCCAGCACCCTGTGGTTTAAGTCAGAAGTACCTGCTCTGAGGACCCATAAACTACACCATAGATCAGGTGCTTCCCTTTGACTCTGACCAGGTCATAACCTCCAGGTGGAGCATGCAGGGAGAAGAGAAGAGAAAAACGTGGGCATTCTTGTCTTTTTAAGTCTCCTCCATTTTCATCTCATCACAAATTCCACAGCTGGGTTTGAGCTGGAGGACTATTCCTAGGTTTTTAGTTCTCAAACCTGGCTGCATACTAGCATCACCAAGCAGGAAAAAAACTACCTCAAACACACACAAGGAGGAATACAGTTTACAAGTACTTGTTTGATTTTGTAAAAGGTGGTACAAAGCATCTTGGATAACTTCATTCTAACGCTAAATATAAATACATGTATTCTTTTAACCTACACTGCATTGAAAACAAAAATTCATTCTTGAGCATACACACACTCTGGGATGATTAATTGGATCAACCATCCTGGTTTAATTAGAGGTTTGGCTTTAGCTCTGAAAGTTTCATGTCTAGGAAAACCTCAATCTCTAAAAGGACAGCATTCTAACACAAAGAAGTGTGCGTGCACATACACCCACACGCACACACTTTCAAATAACCCTCAGTGTGTTGTAACAAAATACAGATTAAAAATACCCCTCTCGGCCCTCCCTCGTGGCGCAGCGGGTTAAAGCACTGCACTAAGAAGCTTAAGCCACTTCCGCATGAGTTAGATCCCTGCCTGCCCCGGAGGAGATCCACATGGCGCGGCAGACCTCTCCTGACCCGCCCGCTGCTCCCCTCAGCAGTGTACTTCATCGATCTGCCTGTTCTGCTCCCCACTCTTTCTCTGGTGAATCCTCTCACACTCCGCGTCTCTGGCCTATACCCCAGTTCTGTATGAATAAATAAATAAATCTTAAAAAAAAATACCCCTCTCATGAACCATCACAATGAATGCTTTGTTATCAGTCAGATGTCATCATTAGCTCAGGAACAGACAGGATTCTCTGATGGACCTCTGACACCACCAGGATTTGTAAATATACATTGACATGGCTGCCCCTCCATATTATAACTAAGGTTGATAATCAATGTTCAAAAAAAGAAAAAACATACTTTAAAATCCCTGTCCCCAAATTACCATTTGTTTGCTTTTATAAAAATTCAGGTAACTTTTGAGGAGTAACATCTCTAAAATTTGGCATGTTTTTATAATTTTATGGCTCTGTAACCACTGCATCTTTCCTATAATGATGCCATGAGGAATTTAAAAATAATATATAATAAATGATCCTGTTTTATGTAACTTAAAGACTTGAATGTGGAGTCTGCTGTAATATCTCTTTACTGTGACATCAGTAGTCATCAATGGGCAGACCACCTGGGACAGAGCTCCCCTGACATTAGTTTTATGCACTATAGAACTAGTATCACAGTGTTAGAAAAAAAGGCCATCTAAATCCTCCCCCCTGGGAAATGAAAATCTTAGAATGATCACGACCATCCTGGTGCCAGCCTTTGCTCTGCAAAGAGCTTAGTAAAATAATGACAGTCCTGTGGACTGCAGTTACCATCCCTGAAATAAACAACAGGCACGCTGCTGATACACATTCTTCTATTCCACTTTCTACATCCAATCATATACATACTGTCTAAACACCTTCAGTATAAAATCTTATAAAGGATCCATGTTAATAATTTCTATGGTCTAAAATACTTGGCATAATTTCAATGTTCTAGTCTTTCTAGTACTGACTTTACAAGCAGAGAATCAAGGAAGGCTTCAAAATGTAGTATGCTTGGCAGAAATTTACAAAGGTTTACCAATGGTCTTCCTGAGCAAAAGAAAAAGTCAACTAAAATATTTAACAAAAATTCACAATATAGTCCTTTTAGGGTGACTTTGAGTAGTCTTACCACAACATTTTCCAGCAAACTTGAAAATAAATTCAAACTTACTGATTGTTCATTTAAATCCTGGGAGTCTTCCATGTGGTTTTCTCACCTCTCCTGCCAATCCCAAGTAGAAACAGCTCCCTTCAGTTAACAGTGAACTATCTAGGGCAAGAGGATAGAAACAAAAAGGAAAAAAGAAAAAGTTACTTTTATGCATTTCCAGAATGTTCAAACATTATTATGGTTTACATGAGAGTTGGTAGGCTTTACAAGACTTACTTTTACTCAACAAAATTCATTAGTATTGTTGCCATATTTGATAGAAATATTGATGTTAAAATTCACATCATGAGAAATTGGACTATGTCAACAGTTGTGTAGGAGTCCTACCCATAAACAAAGGCAACTGAGGGTAGATCTGAGTTACAGTCTGCAGTAAACATCTAGAATATGACAGTTGAGAGAAGACTGCCATTATGCAGCTCACAGATTAAACATTAAGTCTGCATGAGACACTCACTTTCTAAAGTACTTAAATAATTTGAGGAAGTACAGGAAAATTTGGCTGAATGATCAGGTGATCATTTTTTGGTTTTAAAGAATACAAAATAGAAGCCTAATTTTAAAAAAGAGAATGAAAATAAGACTATTACAATAAAGAAGGTTTCCCAGATAAATATGTGAAAGACAACTGTCAACAGACTATACGAAATGATCAATTAATTATTTGAAACATTTGTCTTTATACTACAGATTTTTTCCAAAAAAAAAATGAAAGTTTTAAAAACTCTAAGAAATACAGGCATTTTTTTTAATTCAAAGATAAGGATGTATTTTATAATAAAAGATTACACCAAAAAAGCAAAACACCTTCCAAAATCTCCTCTTAGACACCCCCCAAAAATGTTTTCTGCTTTATAGCATTTTCTACAATAAACCTTGTTATTTTTATTAACAAAATAGAAGACATTTTTTAAAATGACAAAGGAGATTTACAATGTGAAATGCAAGGTGAATTTATCTGTAAACGTGGAACACAGGTCAAGAGCTTTTTTAAAAAATAATCTTAAAAGTAGGTCATAAAATAGTAGTGTGAACATGTACATAAATGTGATGTGACATACTCTGTAAGGAAAAATATTCCCACACTAGAATGTGTCACCTGGAAAAGTAACACCACTTTAAAGTAGAAATGAGGCCCTCCCTTGTGATGCAGTGGGTTAAAAGCACAGCACTAAGAAGCTAAAGCCACTTCATCATGAGTTTGATCCCCACCCCTGTGCTGACTCACATGGCGCAGCAGACCTCTCCTGACCTGCCCGCTGCTCCCCTCAGCAGTGTACTTCGTTGATCTGCCTGTTCTGCTCCTCACTCTGTCTCTGGTGAAGCTTCTCACCACCCCTGCACCTGTGGCCTGTACCCTAGTTCTGTGTGCATAAATAAATAAATCTTAAAATAAATAAATAAAGTACAAATGAAGTGGAGAGCAGGACAAATGGATTCTTAAGCACGCTGAAAGGTGTCAAGGTACCATTTGAATCCAGGAAGGTAAGTATGCAGGAGTTCCGGACTTCAAAATGCCACCTAGGTTAGAAAGTGCCCCTGAGAAATGGTGACTAGTAACAGGCCAACATTTTCCTTTCAGCTGACACCCTCATATTTCTTCTGTCTCCTTATCTCCTTACAGACTGGTTCCTCCTGGTCTCTCACCCAGGTTTTGATTTTGCTGACCCCTGACTTGGTGCTGTTGTCCCAGCTGACTTCCAGGTCCTTGGCCTTGGGAACTATTCCCTCGCCCAATACCCAGGGCCACCCTGGCTCTGGGCTGCATAGGATACAAAGCAAGGATAAATGCAGTCACTAACAACTGAGGCTGATGCCAAGACTCTGCAATTGCCTCAGATCTCCCTCCTTCCATCCCAAGGAACAGTGACTGAGCATTTCCTTTAAGGCCACTTCCCCCTTACTGCCATGGGCTCTTCTGAAAGAGACAATCTGATTCCCTTTTCATTCTAACAGGTAAATGGTAAAGACACTGTACCAGATTACAAAGACATGGGATCACAGAATCAGCCCATGAAAACAAAACTAAACTTTTTATTTCTGAATAGAGAAAAACACCTCCAAAAGTAAAAGGATACAACCAATTAATGAATATTTTGAATATAATTATGCTTATTGCAAACACAGAAATTGGTAAAATTTAAGGATGTTATAAATGATTAAGAAAGTGTATAAAAACAAACCATATATAAAATGAAAATGATAAACACAGGAAAAAGTGTTCACTGACAGTTGCCAGAATATGTAAATTTAAGCAACAAGTATATATTTTGGGTTATTGTATACATCTTCAATAATCAAATTATCAAATACTGACAATATTCAGTGACTAGAAGGCTAGAAAATGATGACCTTTCTTTACTCAATTGTTAGGAATAATGCCATGTTTTCTAATACTTTAAGAAAGCAATCTACTAGTGTAGTCTAAAAGTTTCCAATATTTTTTATTTATTTAGACATACAGAACTGGGATACAGGCCAGAAGTGCGGTAAGAGGATTCACCAGAGACAGAGTGGGGAGCAGAACAGGCAGATCAATGAAGTACACTGCTGAGGGGAGCAGCCAGCGGGTCAGGAGAAGTCTGCCGCGCCATGTGGATCACCCCAATGACTGGGCATCGAACGCGCACTGAAGTGGCTGTGGGGTAGCTTGCAGTGCTGCGTCCTAACCAGTTGCACCGCCAGGGAGGGCCATTTCTCAATATTTTTACTCTTTTACCCAATAATAACCTTCCTAAGAAATAAATATCCCTCAAAAAGAATCACAAGTGTTATTTGTGATAATAAAACCCAGAAAGAGCCTCAACTTTGTAGAGAACTGACTAAGCAAATTATGATCAACCATTTTAATATAATATATTTTAATGATCAAGAGTCATTATGAAAACTGACATGGAAGACTGAAAATTACTGATTACACATTAAGAGCACAAAATTTTAGCCATACTATCACTAACATACAACTAAGAATTATTTGGGTAGTGACAAGAAGGAAACATTTAAAAATAAAAATAATTTGATAACGACTCTGACAAGAAGGAAACATTTAAAAATAAAAATAATTTGATAACGACTCACAAGCTTTGATTACTGTCTGGGTAACATTTTGTTTTTTTATAATGATAAGTACAGGAGCACAGTGTAAGTTAAATTAAAAAAAGATGGTAAAGGATTTTTTTGTAAGAATTAAAGCCATAGCAGAGAAGATTAATTTTTTTTAACATTAGATTTTTTATTGTGCTAACACTGGCTCACAATACGTTAGATGACCTAGGGTTACAGGTCAGACCTTTCCCAATGTATTTACCACACTGCACCCTGTCTTTGGTAGCTGCAATTCTGTGGTCAGATTTCTAGGATTTATGCTGCTTAGTTTTGCTTGTGTCTTTGCTTTACTTCTTTATATTTCATGTATGAGAGAAATCGTACAGTATTTGTTTCTCCTTCTGACTTATTTCAATTAGCATAATCTACTCCAGTTCCACCCATACTGAAAATGGCAAAATTTCACAAAAAGATCAATTTTCTAAGTAGACCGACACGGATTAAATTTCAGAACCAGAGTAATCTCTTTGAACATTTTCTTGTCTTTCCTATAGTACCTACAGATATGCCTGGCAAGTATTAAGTAGTTAATAAATAGCAACTAAATTCACAACACAACTAGTGATGGATGAAATTATTCATAATGCTTCTGAAGATGTTAACAAAATATGTAAATCACCATATAGATTTTTTAAAATTTGCTTGTTAGATATATATTTCAAGATCAACTTAATAAACTTTATTCACTACTAAAACTATACAAAAATTAAGACTAGTTTAGAATGTTTACAGAAAGAATCTCAATCATAATTTCCGAATAATTTGATTTTTGAAAATTCTGTGTCAAAATGTGGTTATTCTGAGAAAAAAATTCTGTGTTGTCCTATAATTTGGGGGTATAGAACTGACTTTATTTTGCTTTTCACTCCACATGAAGAGAATAAGAATAGAAACTTTGGGGAATATTACTTGCTAATTATTGCAACTTTTAGAGAATTGAATAATGAGAATTAGTCCCTCAGGTTGTTCCCTATTTGCTTGACCTAATTGTAAAATATGCTTAAAATAAAACTACCAATTAATGCCAATTTAACCTATTATTTATTTATAACATAGCTTTAGTTTCTTAGTGCTGCTGTAAAAATACCACTGCAGATTGGGTGGCTTAGTACAACAGAAATTTATCCTCTCATAGTTCTGACAGAAAAAGTCCCACATTAAGGTGCCGGCAGGCCAATGCTCCCTCCAGAGGCTCTAGAAAAGAATGTGTCTTTATCTTTTCCTAGTTTCCGTTGTGAGCAGACAACGCTTGGCATCCCTTGGCTTGTAGATGCAAGACTCCAACCTCTACTTTCTTCATCACACACTACTGCAGTCTATCCCCTCACAAGGCCTTTCTTTATGTGTGAATTCCTGGGTCTAAATTTCCCTGTTCTCATGGTCCATCAGTTACTGGCTCAGGGTTCACCCTCAGCAAGTCAGACCTTACCCTAACTTGATTGCATGTGCAAAGAAAGCCCTCTTTCCAAATAAGATCATATTCACAGGTAAGGTAGTTAGAATGTGTACCTGATAGAGACACAATTCAACTTACAACAGTATAGTTGCCACACAGAAAGATATTAAGATGTGATCAAGGTTTAAACGTAACCTCTGAAAATTATACATAAAATGAAGGATATTGATGAGTAGGAAAGAAGCAGACATCTTCTCCAAAGTCCACCACCCCTACCCGTCCCACCACCACCACCACCCCCACACTTGCTGATACCTCAAGTGAAATTAAACTTGAAAGATCAGAAAAGATGTTGGAGCAAAGGGAATGAAGTCTAAAGAAGCCTTTTTTTTTGTTAGCAAAACCATTCAGAATGTATTTAATGTTGTAGTTGGGGAGCTATTTGCATCAATGTGCCTTGTTAACATAATACTTTGTTTTATATTTCCTTAAAATTGAGATTAATTGTTATTCAGTTTAACTTTTTTATGGTAACATGAATTTCTTTCTTTGCCAAACACACTAAGGCACTAAAATATTATGAGCCCAGTGATTTTTATATTATCGAACTGAGTAAAACTACCTATGCTAATTGCAAACACAGTATTATTTTACATCATAATTTAGCAACAGTTGTTATGCTAAATCCTTTAACATTCAGTTTTCACAAATACATGAGAAAAAGATGAGAAAACACTTCAAATCAAGTAGAGTATTACCTCATCATAAAGACATAAAATTAAGGAATAACAGTAACCTCATGCTGTTTTATGAGGCAATAATCTAGTTCCCAGCTAGATTTCAAGGCCATTCTCCCAGAAAAGGTGAATTTAAAACAGGAATAAAAGCAAGCTTACCCACTCCAAATTAGATTATTTCTCCTGGAGTAGGTTTTCAACATACAAACAATAGATCAGATCCTCTCCTTTAACTCTGCTCTGAAGTGAGCCGTAGTGTCTGGAAAATTAGAAGGAGAAATCAACAATTCTCCTAACCTAAAAACACAGTGAGGTTTGTACATCAAGTTTTAAAAACAATTATTAGTAACAGAACGAGGTGGTTGAGCTCAGTCCACGTGTTAGAGACAGCAAGGAAGCCTGAGTCTTAAAGAAAGAGAAGATGCTGAAGGAAGTTGATCCTCTATTTTTCTAATAAAATCTCTAAAACATCTAAATTGCCCTGGCATGCATTACTCTGAAGGAGTAAATGTGACATGAAGGGGCCTCTGTGCCCGGCTGTCAGGACAGGCGCAGCCACATTCCATCCACAAGGGCACAGCGTTCCACTGGCCAGTCAGGTAGACTCCAGCCCTTGTTGCCCACTTCGTGCCACCTCTTCTCCACATTCAGTAAATGTGGAGTCTCAGACTTCTTTCCAGCCCTTCCTTTCTCTCCTCCCCACTACTCCAGTGGTCGAAGCCATCAGTGTCTCTTGTCCAGACTGGAGCAGTGGCTTAGAAAAGTTCCCTTACTCCTGTCCTGCTCCATGGCTCTCATTTTGCAGTGTATCCAGAGTGATAACTTAAACCATAGATGTAATGGTATCTGCTTAAAATACTGCAGAGCATTATCCTATCATTAGGATAAACTAGAAATTGTTGACCTGGTGCCAGAGCCTTCTAGAGTGTTCCTGGGCCAAAGTGCCCTGTGAAGGTGGGCAGGTGGGCGGGTGCTTTTGCTCCCTGGGCTCCCTGTCTGTTCAGGAAGTTCAAAGGGCGAGCACTACCTCCCTTCTACCTTAGTCGTGTTCCACTGTCTGGCCATGTCCCTCCCTATCACTACCATCAAAGTGCCCTGTAGCAAAGGCTGGGAACTGCACCAGAAGTCTGCTCTGAGAGTGCATGCACAGTAGAGGTTCTGCTTGCTTCTGGCTACAGAGCAAAGGATTAAGGAGGGAGAAGAAGACTACATCCCCCTCACCCACATCCCAAATATCTTCTCTATCCCTAGGGAAAGATCTAAAGACTGCAAGCTGTTGTCCAAACTTTTGCTCTGGTAGCCATGCAGACCCTGGGCTAGGAAGGGAGGCATGTGGTGATCACGCCTTCCCATCACTTCTGTGACAATCTCTTTTTTTTTTTAAAGATTTGTTTATTTATTCATACAGAACTGGGGTACAGGCCAGAAATGCGGAGGGTGAGAGGATTCACCAGAGACAGAGTGGGGAACAGAACAGGCAGAACAACGAAGTACACTGCTGAGGGGAGCAGCGGGAGGGTCAGGAGAGGTCTGCCGTGCCATGTGGTCACGTCCGGGGCAGGCAGGGATAGAACTCATGAGCAAGTGACTTAGCTTCTTATTGCTGTGCTTTAACCTGCTGCGCCACCACCAAGGGCCGACAATCTCTTTTTAAGGTGTGGCTCTGAAGAGTTGGTTTCCTGAGCCACTCCCTTTCATTCTAACATTCAGAACAGGTAATCACTGTCATTTGAATTTTCAAACTATAAGTATATTTTCAGAAATATATTGTGTAAAAAATTAAGCTCTGGCCCTCCCTGGTGGCGCAACGGGTTAAAACACAGCACCGTGAAGTTGGCTGGGCTGCTTCAGTATGAGTTTGATCCCAGCCCCTGAGATGACCCACATGGCGAGGCAGACCTCTCCTGTCTCATCTGCTGCTCCCCTCAGCAGTGTACTTTGTCAATCTGTCTGTTCTGCTCCCCACTTTGTCTCTGGTGAATTCTCTCATCCTCCACACCTCTGGCCTGCAATCCAGCTCTTTTATGCATAAATAAATAAATCTTTTTTTAAAAGAAAATAAGCTTTGTGTACAAGGGATATCTTCCATACATACTAGTATCTCTGTGACACTGATCTATATTCAATTTATCACCTATTAGATTCCCCAAGTGATTTCTAGATACTTCAAATCATTTCTAACATCACTGCAATCCTGTTTATTGCTTAGGATGTGGGAAAAATCAAGTTAATTCTCCAAGGATATAAAACTTGTGAGCTCTTTACAGTCATGCAGACAAAACTGGTCTGCTAGTCACAGAGGGAGTTGACCCAGAAAGAGGAGCAGAAATGAAAGATGACAAGAAAGTCCTGGCACATATTTTAAGTAGCCAGGTCCTGTTACTCCTGAAGTCTCATTATTTTCCTGCCCTTCGCATTGCATAGTGATTCGATTCTACCTTACTATCCTCACAGCTGTCAATTAAATTTTTGCATAGATAAAGCAGAATGCTTAAGTAAAACTGCAGTTGTAGAAGAAGTCCAACAACATTTCACTACATTATTATGATAACGTAGCTGGAATCAACTGTCCGGAGCACTGCTTTCACCTCCTGTGCACCAAATCAGCTACACCACCCTTCAAATTTCATTAATGAGTCTGTGAAGCTGGGTCAGGCACTGGTGGGTTCCAACTGTTCAGGCAGCTGGCCGGAGAAGAAAGACAACAGCACAAAGAACACCTAGCTCCAATTCTACAGCCAACTGTTCAGAGAGGCGGAGATGAGCATTCTTTGACCATGCACGTGACTCTCTTCCCTGCTTGTACAAAAGGAAAACAGTAAAGGTGTCCAAGAAACAGATCTAGGTGAACAGTAACGTGTATTTTACTCCACTTCAATCTCCTTAAAATGGAACCAAGCCCCAAACTAAATGCTGTTATTTTTGACCTGTTCATAAAGATAAAATATGAATTTTGCAAAATGGTCCATTTAACAAAAAATGTTTAATAATGGGGTTAATGTTTATCAAGCTAAAAAAATTATAAGAAGCTCAATTTTATGATAATTACTTAGCTCATCTGTGGTAGGTTCCCAGGGAGGCAATAAACTTCCTGGAATTGTATATTATAGTCACTTAATTTTATCCAAGTTTTCTAGATTGCTTGTTAATTGTTGCTGGTTGTCTAGTTATCCCAGAAAACACAGACACATTTATATTTAAATGACCTCAGAAGGACATCTGAAATAACTCTGACTTTAAGCAACTCTTTTTACCCCTAGAAATACTCAAGAAGACTCTGCAGACTGACTGACTTCCTTCCTCCTGTGCTGTAGCTGTTAGTCCCGAACTATCCTACTAAATGATTCTGCTGTTTCCGTGCACATCAAATGGTTCCTCTGGCTGGTTCTTCAGTAGTTATGTAATAGACCACTACTGGAGCCTTTTCTGAGAAGCAGTGCACTTTTTCTCTCAGTCCCAACCGCTCCTCCATACCTAGGACCTTTTTAAATGAAAAAGTGACTGTAAAACGGTACTGAGCACACATCAGATAACTTGCTTTACACTGAGTAGGAGCAGTACAGCTGTGGGGTAGTTCATTACTCTCTCTAAATAACATCTTTCATACATAAAACAAGGACAACAACAATTCCTGTGTTATGAACTGAAAACATTTTAACACTTTGCTGTATAGGAGAGTAGTATCTATGCAACTTCTTGTGAAAATGTAATGATTTTTTCACTCTGCTCATCAAAGCATATTTTACAAACCATACTTTCAGGAGTTGCATTAATGTATATCTAGTAGTCAAAAGTCAGTACCTTTGTCAATACTCTGAGCATGAAAGTTAATAAAAATGAACAACACCTTGATTAAATCATTAACATGTACCTCTTTTTTGTTTGTCAACCTATATAACATAAAAGTTGTTATTAGTTTCTTCGATATTGAGAAAATGATGTTGCCAACAGTACAATTATGATGGGTTTGTGAAATAGAAGGGAACAGAGTTTCAGAAGAGAAAGTGTGAGAGAAGAATGAGCATTCATTGCCAATGGGATGCTAAGGAGTTTTGAATTAGTGAAAGCAGGAATGCCAGATAACAATGGCTATTGCTACAATGTGACAGCTTTAAAATGCATATAAAAGAGAATATATGTGATATAATTGTAAAAACACATCCACCTCAGATGTTTGAAAAACCAGGTGAACAACACCTTACTAAAGGGGCAACCTAAAAGTCACTGTGATGGTCCAGGTAAATAGTTGCTAAAACCTAGACTAATATGGCAGCTGAAAGAAACCCAGAGAACAGGTGAATATGAGAGATAACATGTTAACAAATTAACAGGATACAGAAAATGCATGATTATAGCTGAAATGTAACACACTTTATTCTTGAGAATCTGAAGATGCAGAAAATTTGAACAGTAAAAATATATTTGGGGGCCCTCCCTGGTGGTGCAGCAGGTTAAAGCACAGCACTAAGAAGCTAAAGCCACTTCTGCATGCGTTAGACCCCCTCCCTGGAGGTGATCACATGGTGTGGCAGACCTCTCCTGACCCATCCACTACTCCCCTCAGCAGTGTACTTCATCAGTCAGCCTGCTCTGCTCCCCACTCTGTCTCTGGTGAATCTTCTCACTGCCCCTGTACCTCAGTTCTGTATGAATAAATAAAATATTTTATATGTGTGTGTGTATGTATGTGTTTGTGTGTGTGTATATATATATATGTATGTATGTATGTATGTGTGTATAGATGTGTATATATGTGTATGTATGTATGTATGTATGTATATATGCATGCATGTGTTGGGTCTGTGTATCACTGTTTCTATTGTCATTATCTTCATTTATGGGTATGACCAGGAAAAATACCACATAAGTATGTTTAAAACAAAGAGAGAGAAGGAAATGACACAAAACTGAAGGAACCACCCATTATAAAATATAAATACACAAATTTGGAGAACAACCAAACTTTTTTTTTTTAAAGATTTATTTATTTGTGCATACAGAGTTGGAGTACAGGCCAGACGCTCAGGGGCGGCGAGAGGCTTCACCAGAGACAGACTGGGGAGCAGAACAGGCAGATCTATGAAGTACACTGCTGATGGGAGCTGCGGGCAGGTCAGGAGAGGTCTGCCTTGCCATGTGGTCACCTCCGGGGCAGGTGGGAATTGAACTCATGCGGAAGTGGCATTAGCTTCTCAGTGCTGCGCTTTAACCCACTGCGCCACCAGGGAGGGCCAACAACCAAACTTTTTAATGTATACACTGATATCTTAAAAAGAAATGAGTTAATTAATAAGTTAATTAGATTTAGCCAAAGAAACAATTTGTGAATAGAAGCCAAAACTGGGGAAACAAATACATACAGCTACATAAATGAACTAGCAACAGCAAAAACAATAACACCACAAATGCAAACATTAGCATAACTTTTCCTCTCAACTCTCCCAAATCACCAATTTCTCAGGAGTCAAGGTGTGACATGTGAAAATCAGGTACTTTTATTACTGGATAGAGAGGGGGACTCGTGATAAGCAATGAAGTAAACATGAGAAATGTAAAATAACAACAGTAAATCTGACTTACCGAACATCAAGTTACTTACTTAAATAGCTATAGTAAATATCAATGAGGGATTTCCTTAAGTATGATGCGATGACCTAATTCATACCTGCTTTCCATTTAATGTACTCCTAGACAATTATGCTTTGTGGCTAGACTGAATTCCCCAAAATAGCCTGTCCTCCCTTGTAGGAAAACAAAGGTATTTTACTAAAGGTATAGTCCTAATAAAAGTAGAGTTACTTAACTTGAAATAAAAACTATTTAGGGGTGGCATAAATAATAGAATCCTCTTAATATCTAACAAAATTTTCAGGACATTTGAGGAAAATTATTGGCCTCAATTTTTAATTGGTATGTCCAGGAATATTTCAACATCTTTTTTCTCTCAATAAACTTATTGGTAGCATCAGAATATAAAAGTAATCCATTAACTCTGTAACAGCATTCAAAATAGAAATTACATTTACAAAAGCTGCAATTATAACTTCTAAAAACCCAAAGATCTTTTAAGGGCTAATATTATAAGATTTCAGAAAATATTATCTCAAGTAATTTTGCACTCCATGAGTGCCCCACTGCAGGATGTTTTATTTTTTTGATTCTTGTTTCTCTGTATTGTGATTAGGAAGAACATAAGAAAATGTGGGATTTACCAGCTCTTCATTATTTTTAAATCCAGCTTTCAGAACTTTCACATTGGTCTTCCCATCAGTCACAAAACATTAATTGAATCTTGCTGTTAGATGTATGGCAGGCTGTTAGATGTTAATAGAGTGCTATCATTCATGTCACCCCTAAATATTTTCACCCAAATTAAGTACCCCTAATTTTAATAAGACCACAACTTTAAATAACTACTTTGTATCCCAAGAGGGATTATGGGGAATTCAGTCAGCCACAAAAGCATAATTGTACAGGAAATGCATTAAAGTAAATACGAGCTAGGTCATAGTACATCATTATTTTAAAAGCATTCAGTTTTAAACTAACATTAAATTCATATAGATCAGTATTAATGTATACAAAATATCTTCAGACAAAAATGTGCAAAAGAAACCCAATTCACTGAAATGGAAATTAATAACAATAAAATTTCAAAACCTAAAGAATGCTTCTTTAAGAGAGACCATAAGGTTTTGTTTGCATGTTGGTTAAGACTGCACTGTACTTTAGGAAAATTAATGCAGAGAAAGTAGACTAATTTTAAGTTACAGGAAGGTTTGGTTTGCCTGAACTTGTTTGTAGAATCTAGGGGTTCAGTTCCCAGGACTTCAAGTGCTTTTGGACCTGAGAAGCCTCCTGGGAAAGAATTCTTCCAGGCAAAGAGCTGATGAGCCATCAAGCCAGAATCAACTTTGAGTAAGGTCTCATGACTACAAAAAAATAAAAAAACAATAAAAGAAGCCAACATGAAATTGTTGACTCTACTCTCTGCATAAGCAGTTTAGAGTAGAAAGCATCTCTATAGTCTTTGGTTCTCTGAGACAGGGCTCTATGCTCGAGGGAGGTTCTAGACATTGTCCTCATTTGAAGTCACTGTGGTACCAGCTGTGAAATCATACCAGCAGGTATGACCCAAAGAAATAATATTTGTTTTAAATATTACCTTCAAGAGCCCTCCCTGGTGGTGAAGTGGATTAAAGCACAGCACTATGAAGCTATCTGCAGCCACTGCAGCACAAGTTCAATCACAGGCCAGGGAGATGACCCACATGGCATGGCAGACCTCTCCTGACCCACCCACTGCTCCCCTCAGCAGTGTATTTCAGTAGATCTCCCTGATCTACTCCGGTAGATATCCTACTCTGTCTCTGATGAATCCTCTCACCACCCCCTCATCTCTGGTCTGTACCCCAGTTCTTGTATGTCTGTATGTATAAATAAGTAAATAAATAAATAATGCCTTCAAGCTTGCAAAAAGAGATTAGGAGAGTGCAGAAAGCTTGGAAAATTCTGGCTAAACAAGTCAGAAAAATCACAGTAACAGTAAAAAACGTAAGAAGTGAAACTCAGAAAGATAGTAGAGAAACCATCTTTTCCCCCTCTTGATTAAACCAATATAAAGACAACAGTTATAAAGAAGAAGTCCCTGGTGCTTTTTGTACTCTTGTGAGTGATGTGGTTGCTCCTGGTCACCATTCTGCTCCAGGCTTTTTTAAGGTTTCTGCCAATTTCTTGTTCAACCATGTGAATGAATTTTATAAGCATTTGAAGAAGTTCAGGTGCTTCTCAGAGACACTACTTTGGCCCTATTTTTTTTTTATTTATTTATTTGTGTATACAGAACTGGGGTACAGGCCAGAGGCTCAGGGGTGGTGAGAGGCTTCACCAGAGACAGAGTGGGGAACAGAACAGGCAGATCGACGAAGTACACTGCTGAGGGGAGCAGCGGGCAGGTCAGGAGAGGTCTGCCACGCCATGTGGTCACCTCCGGGGCAGGCAGGAATCAAACTCATGCGGAAGTGGCTTTAGATTCTCACTGCTGTGCTTTAACCCGCAGCGCCACCAGGGAGGGCCGGCCCTACTTTTAATGCCGTAATTTTTTTTTTTCTAATTGTCATTAACAAATACAGTGAATTTCTTTTTTAAAAAATCAGATATATAAATTCATAATATTGACAGTCCTTGTATCAATCTTGCAATTCCAAGAACATGGAATTTTTGAGAACGAATGAGTAAATAAGGAACCCTCATTAGACACATTATCAGAGAATAGATAACTTCCATTTCACAAAGTTACATGTGAATCAGGCAAACATTCCTCTACATGTCCACGATTTAAGATAAGGCTTTGGGAAAACCTTATCTTTCTCCTTTCTTTGGATTCTCACCCTGTAAAAGGAGTATACTGCTTTAAAATTTAATTCTCTCATAGCAGTGAGAATTTTGACTCAACATTTATAAAACATTTTTTAGTTTCCCTAATTAATAGCAAAACACTATAGTGGTAGTAGTATAATACACTTACCAAAAGAATAAAAGTAAATGGTCATATCTGATGTAACATAATACTTTACTTGAGAAATAAATACCAGTATACTTATTACTTCTCTGTTTCATTTGCTGTAATAAAAATTATTTTCAACAGAAAGGAATCAAATTAATATTCAAACCAGTTGAAGTGTTATCATCATAGGCACTCCCACATTTGGAAGAAGGGGAGCTGTTTTGTTTTTCCAGGCTGTCGCACGTGTTTATATGGCAAAGTGAGGAATGCAGGCATGGTTTTGAAGGCCTCTAGCGTATTCACTGGTTTCTGGCATTCTAATGCACTCCACTCTTCTAACCATAAAAGTACTCTTGAGTGCTTCTGGAAATATATAACAATCCTTAATCAATTTAAGAGTGTTTTAACTGCATACATGAAATTTCTTGGGAGGAAAATGTTAGCTATTCTACACACATGTAGTACTTAAGTTAGCAAGAGAATTCCCTCTCAAAGGCACAAAGCAGTTTCCCCAAAGTAATATAATTTTCAGTTTTATGTGCATAAGTCCTATTGAATCCCTTAGAATAACAGGAAATTCTGCAGAAAAAAACCCCACAAAACTGATAGCCATATTTATTCAATGCTAGAAGAATAAATTAGCTCTCTGGACTTGGATTACTCTTTCAAAACAGTAGGTTAAAATAAAAGTTAACCAGAATCCTAATTAAGTAGCAACTATAAGAACTAATTTATTCTGGAGACAACATTTTCTACATATAAAAATCTAACAGTATAATGACTGATTAATAAACTTATTTTAAGTTGTACACCTCACATTACATTAAGCAGGACTTGAGTAGCAATTTTCTGGATTTTGATAAAGTAACATTAACTTTCACATTAAACAAAGTACATTTTACAGATATACAAATTAGCACATTGGTAAACTAATATGTTCACATGTAATATTTATCAATCATTCAAAATACAGTAGTCTCATTTTTAATAATCAGTGTCTATACCTTTCAATTATGTGTTAAAAGTTATAACAATATATGTGAGGTGTTCAGAGCGGTTTCTGACACAGATTTGGTTCTAAATTTATAATTATATATAATAGATATAATACATAATTCATATATATATCATAAATAAATTCAAAGTTAGAATTATTTCTCCTGATATTTTATCATGTTAAGTGAAAAAGATTTCATGAAAATATTAGGCACTGATTTCTTTTTTCCTAACAGTTAATAACTGCGAGTATATATATATATATGCACATACATGTATAATGATCATTTGTATCAATCAATAATAATGATTCTTAAGTGACATATTACTTTTATATAAAAGTTTTTAGGCCCTCCCTGGTGGTGCAGCGGGTTAAAGCACAGCACTGAGAAGCTAAAGCCACTTCTGCATGAGTTCAATTCCCGCCTGCCCCGGAGGTGACCACATGGCGTGGCAGACCTCTCCTGACCCGCCCGCTGCTCCCCTCAGCAGTGTACTTCGTCGGTCTGCCTGTTCTGTTCCCCACTCTGTCTCTGGTGAAGCCTCTCACCGCCCCTGAGCCTCTGGCCTGTACCCCAGTTCTGTATGCACAAATAAATAAATCTTTAAAAAAAAAAAAGTTTTTATATTTGTGGTTAATAGAATTATATATATTTAACAGTTAACTATTATAGCGTATAAATATAACAGAATTCTATGTTGTAAATCTTTTTATCTGTTATTGCAGTATAACTAACATTATAAGGCTTCCTAACCAGAACACTAATAATTAAAATGTCCTTTTAAGCAGATTTTGCCCTTGGTGTTTTTTTTTTTTTTAAAGATTTATTTATTTATTCATACAGAACTGGGGTACAGGCCAGAGATGCGGAGGGTGAGAGGATTCACCAGAGACAGAGTGGGTGCAGAACAGGCAGATCGATGAAATACACTGCTGAGGGTAGCAGCGGGCGGGTCAGGAGAGGTCTGGCTCGCCATGTGGTCTCCTCCAGGGCAGGCGGCAGGTGGGAATCGAACTCATGTGGAAGTGGCTTCAGATTCTCAGTGCTGTGCTTTAACCCGCTGCGCCACCAGGGAGGGCCATTGCCCTTGGTTTTTATGAGGCAGAAACATGCATCATCATGGTGGCAAAAGGTGCTACAACTTTTTTTGAAAACTATTCTAACACCATCTATCTAATATTTAAGTGCTTTATTGCCTACTCATCCCATGCCTACTCATGCGAAGTCTTATATGTAGGAAGTTTTGGCAGATGTACAAATATTATAAGTGCCATGTAATAGTATAATGGTTGGTTCAAAACATGAACGTGACCTAAATAAACACCAAGAAGGAAACAGTTAAATATCCTCCATATATAAATATTAGATAATAAAAGTACTCAAGACTACTGATGTCAAACGTACTTTAAACTGATGTTTAAAGTATGTAAGACACAACAAAAGCAAGTCTGAAGAGTGTAATGATCTGTTAGAATTAAAAATGTAAGACAAAATAAATTACTTCTTCACTTGGTTCTTAAATTTACACATCTATAGAGTAAAGAAAGCCATATAGACATATATTTTGCCCTAACTTGTAGAACATGGAGATACAATACAAAACATCAGTTTTGTACTTTAAATATGCCTGTGTCTTTTAAATTTTCAGTGGAACATACACACCATAAAATGCACAAATCAAAAGTAAACAGTTTATTTTTGTTAGGCAAACACTTGCATAACACCAGCAATCAGAATACTATAAAAGGCATTAACTGTGTTCCAGAAGCCCTCTCTCCTTTGTTCCAGTTGCTTCTCTTAAAGATACCTCCTACCACACCTGTTTTGATATATTGTGCAAAGTATAGATTACTTTGGCTTTAAAAAAGTGATTAAAAAATTAAATTCTTCAGTATGAACATCTCTTATTTTGCATGCACTCAGCAGCTTATTTAAGGAAATACATTCAAGCTATATAGACTTTTTCAGTTTCTTGCCTTGTGAACTCAACTATTCTTTACAAGAGCTCACGAGGCAGGTACTATTATATTCTCTATTTAAGTAGGACACAACTATGGATACAGAACTTCAGAAATTATGTCCCCAAGGTGACATACAGCTTATTAGTAGTCTCAGGACCTGGATACACAAAGGTGGTTTGAGCCCACTATTTGTAACTCTTCATCAAATTCAAGAAAAAAGACAGCAAGACATGTAAAGTGGGGAGCATTAGGTAGGGTGTCCCCAGTATGAGATTTCCTTGTTAGCTTCACATATTGCCTCTGATCCAGTATCTCTCCATTAAATGGAGCATTAGGCTAAATCTCTTTTCCAGGAGCACTCCCTGGTGGTGCAGAGAGTTAAAGCACAGCACTGCAAAGCTCAAGACAACTTCGGTGCCAGTTCGATCCCCGCCCCAGAGGTGATCCACATGGCACAGACCTCTCCTATCTTGCCGGCTGCTCTGCTAAGCAGTGTACTTCATTGATCTGCCTGTACTGCTCCCCACTCTGTCTCTGGTGAATCCTCTCATCACCCCTGTACCTCTGGCCTGTACTCCAGTTCTGTATGCATAGATAGATAGATGATAGACAGATAAATAGATAGATAAATATATGATAGATAGAAGATGGATAGATAGATAGATAGATAGATAGATAGATAGATAGATAGATAGATAGATAGATAGATAGATAGATAGATAGATCTTTAAAAAAAAAATCCTCATGGGACCTCCCTGGTGGTGCAGTGGGTTAAAGCACAGCACTAGAAAGCTAAAGCCACTTCAGCATGATTTCCATTTCCACCCTGTAGGTGACCTATATGGTGCGGCAGACCTCTCTTGACCCACCTGCTGCTCCCCTCAGCAGTGTACTTGGTCTGTCGGCCTGTTCTGTTTCCCACTCTGTCTCTGGTGAATCCTCTCACTGTCCCTACACCTCTGGCCTGTACTCCAGTTCTGTATGCATAAATAAATAAATCTTTAAAAAATAATCCTCTTCTGAACTGAGTCCCTGCTATATAATGAGCCCTACAAAAACAGAGAGCAAATATGCCTCACCAGAATGTAGTGGCATCATTTATGACATTCAGAAATGACTCACACCAAGGAAATACAACCACAAATTTTGAAACTACTGGAAGCAATAATTTTAATGTAATATTATTTTTGGACATAGGAACGTTTTGTTTTTCAAAGCAAGTTAGTTATTTTTCAAAGGTCTTGTTCATCTTTTTGTGGAAAATGCCTATAAACAAACCACTAGAAAGTAAACAAAAAAAAAATCTCCTCCTTAATTGTGTCTGAGAAAGTCTTAATTTCTCTCACCAAAAGGCCACATATATTTTTTTTTTAGGCCACATATATTTTTAAAAGATGGAAGTTTTTCCTATATACAAGCAACCAATCAAAAGAAGCAGAAATTTAAAAAAAAAGTCCCCTTTTCAATTAAAACAAAAAGAATCAAATACATGGGAGTCAACCTAACAAAAGAGGTAAAAGGCCTTTACAA
>NW_004567102.1:68371392-68383257 GCF_000260355.1 Condylura cristata | reverse complement strand
TTTTTTTTTTTTTTTTTTTTTTTTTTTTTTTTTTTTTTTTTTTTTTTTTTTTTTTTTTTTTTTTTTTTGGCTCAGGTAAGCAGCCAAAGGGAAATAGGCAAGTAGGTTAAGGATGCTGGAGCAGTGGAGGGCAAGGGGAGTGAGACTATCCGAGGGAAAGCAAAAAAAAAAAAAGGGTCTAATTGTACTTTATGCCACAAAGCAGTCATAAAAATAGGTAAGTCTTACCATATTAGAATCAACTATGTAAAGAACCAACCTGAGAAAGTAGAATTGAATTCTCTGGTGAGTTTGCTGATTTATGAACCCAAGAAGGCTTCATTTGGAAAAACAGAATCCCTGGTTTGCTGGCTAACATCCAGTGACTAAGGGGCTAGAAGGCTTCCTGTTCAATGTCAGGCATAAAGAGTCTGAAGGAATTGAGGTTTGCTGTGCCTTCTTTGAGCTTCCCATCAATGCGCAGGGGCAGAACCCTCCTCTACCGTCTGAAAATTCATGACTTAAATGCCTGATTTAGATCCCCTACTCAAGTCCCTTGGAATGGTCCCCCTGTCATTGGGTTGCCCAGCTGACAGGGGTCCTTCTCTTCTAGAAAACAGAGAGAGATTTTGGTCACATAACATATGCTATTTGTGCGGCCCCTTTCTTCCCAGTAAGAGCACATTTCTGAAATGAAAGCATAACTCCAAGGACAAGAAAGGGAGAGAAAGACAGGTGAATGATAGACAAGCCAGGTTTGTTTTCAAGTACCTCTGCCCTACCTGCATGGGCATGAATTAGTAAGTGATGTGGCATCCTCAGGTCAGTCTGACTGCTTCCAGGTAACATGACTACCTGCCTCATACAATAAAGTAAAAACACTAAATTAGACATGTGTGGAATTTCAAGCATCTTTACAATTACTAATGAAGGAAAAAAAGTCCTCTACTGTTGGGTTTCATATGAACATGATTTTAATCATGTTTATAATAGTAATTGCTTCATATTTCAAAATAATTGCCACACTGAACCTAAAGTGCATATAGGCAAAGTTATCTCTGTCATTTTACATGAACATTATATGTGCCTGTTTTGTTCCTTTTGGTCATTTTTAAAATATCTCTCATGAGAACTAAATTACACAGAGGTCAGAGAGATAGAGCTCAAACTACAGTCACATGTGCTTATACACAACTACATGTCAATTTATATATTAAATGTTTATGTTGAGATTAAGCCTGTAGAAAAAGCTGTAGAATACAGTGTGGACTAGTAATTCACAAAGGAGTTTTACGAGTATTATTTTCATGTTTTACTTTTTCAGGCTGCACCTATTAAACTCAAGATCCTGAATTGTGGCACAAACTGAAACGTAAGACTAATTTCACTTGAAAATTCTTCACTACAAATGAACAAATGATTTCATCCACTAAGTATTTTCATCTTGGGTAGTTGTGAATACAGGCTACTTTAGCTTTTGTACTACTACAGTCTACAGTAAAAGTCTCTTATTTCTGAATATTCACAGAAAAGGACAAATAATTGTCATTACTTAAAATCAATCAACAGTACCTACTAGCAATAACAGTAAAAACAATCAAAGAGCAGACATAGAGGTAATTCAAATGTCTACTTTCTGCATACTTTCCAAGGTATTCTGTACTTCTCTCCATAAGAAATTATTTCCAGAAAAAGAACTATGTCGAAAATAGTCAAGTTGTGTAAAGCTTATCTGTGAATTTCCTCTATGTAAAGTGTGTCAATCAACACAGACAAATAAACATTGTTTGAGTTATGAATAATCTTGGAGGGAGGTATGAAGTTTCTCCAAACTTGCCTCAGAAAAGAACAGTCCTCCCACGCATATGCTTGGGCACCACTTGACTTTATCAAATGATCTTAAGGTCTACTCTGTTTATGGGTTCTCAATGGGGCTTGGGGGTAACTTTGCTCCTACATGACATGAGGCAAAGTCTGGAAATACTGTCTTCTAGAAGAAGCCTGCTACTGGCATCTAGTGGGTAGAGATGCTACTAAACCCTTTACAACACACAGGACAGTCACACACATCCAAGAAACAATTATTCAGTCCTGGAAGTCTACAGTCACAGCCTGAGAAGCACTGGTCTAAATATATTGAAAGATTCAGGAACAACAATATAAGTAATATATTTTCTATATATCTACCATGACAGCAATTCCAGATAAGCAGTTAAAAAAAGAGAGACAGAGAGAGACCTTGACAAATAACATTTTATTTTATTTTATTTTATTATTTTTTAAAGATTTATTTATTGTGCATACAAAACTGGGGTACAGGTCAGAGATGCGGAGGGTGAGAGGATTCACCAGAGAGAGAGTGGGGTGCAGAACAGGCAGATCGACGAAGTACACTGCTGAGGTGAGCAGCGGGTGGGTCAGGAGAGGTCTGCCACGCCATGTGGTCACCTCCGGGGCAGGCAGGAATCGAACTCATGCAGAAGCGGCTTTAGATTCTCAGTGCTGTGCTTTAACCCGCTGCACCACCAGGGAGGGCCAATAACATTTTATTTTTAACTTCCCTTCCTCACTCAGCCTCAATCTGTCATATACAAGTAGTCCTCCTCCTTTTCCGCGGTTTCACTTTCCCTAGTTTCAGGACCTATTGCCAACCACAGTCTGAAAATATTACATACAATAAAATATTATGAGAGAAAGAGAGAACTTCTGCATAATTTTGTATTATATAGTTATAATTGTTCTATTTTGTTACTGCTGTTATGAATCTGTGCCTAATTTATAGATTAAACTGTATCATAATTGTATATATATATGTGTATGTGTGTGTGTGTGTGTGTGTGAGTGTGTAAAACCATAGTATATACAGGCAATGTATGAGCCTGGGTTTCAGGTCCTCACTGGGGTCTTGGAATTTATCCCTCCTGCGGGTCAAGAGGGACTACTATAATCATTACATTGAAACAAAGGAACAAGTAATAAAATGCAGGATTAGAGATGTTAGTAACTTCCCACTGTCTTTGCAAAGGCAAGATTCACAGGGGTATTCAAAGCCACCTTTTAAAAAGTATATGGTGAGTTCATCAAGCCCACAATCAATTTAAACTTAAATAAATTGTTATAGTAAGTGGCTTCAGTTTGGTAAAAGGTAAATGAAGAATCTTACATATTAGCTATAAAACAAGAGTACCCTATAGAAAGTGTTCATAATTGCCAAGGATAGTTGAGGAACCCCGTAGATTAAAGCCCTTAAAAACAAATCTAGATTATTGTAAGTGGAAGTCTTTGTTAAAAGAACCACTGTATACTGCAAATGGCCAACGCTGACATCTGAGCACCTCTAGTGTTTCTCTAAAGGCTCTAAATATAATCTCAAATTTGCAAGATAAACCCAGAATACTAAATTTATGGAAGGCAGTTTATTGGCCCAGAAAGAACTTACAGATCTAAAAGTCTCTGGATCATTTGAGACAATCTAATATCTAATGCTCCTATCAACACTATTCTGAATGATTTATGTATATTCACTCATTGAATTCTCATAAACAATATGAAGTATATTCTGTTACACATTAGAAAACTGAAGCAGATCCAGTTTAAGTCACAGAATAATCATTAGAATCTTTATAAAAGTCAGGGCTCCCTAACTCTTTGTACTTAACTGCTATACTACTGAAAGAATAGGGTCCCTCAGATTTCAGTATTAAGAAATATTCACTTTGACAGATTTTCAGAATCCTTGACTTAACTCCTAGCTCACTGTCTTCCCAATGTATAAGGAAGAGAAATACTTTTCTACATCTATACATGCATTCTCCAAAGCAAGGCCTGAATTCAGAGCTTAACCACACGGGGTCAGCACCCAAAGTCCAGGCAGTTGTTCTTAAGGCCACTCTGCCTTGTAATGGTCTCAGTTGGCCCCACTCTCCCAAATCTCATGACAGAGGGTGTCCGGACTTCCTTCCACAGCTCTCATTTCTATTTCCTTCACCCATTCATTCAACGGATTCTCTGACCCCTGCTTACCTGCTTTATCATCTAGGGATGACAAATACTGGCTCTCAATTCAGTAAATTCTCCATCTACAGCAAAAACTAAACTCACATAACTTATTATATTTCTATGTGGTAAATATACGCAAAAGTTAGAAACTGGATGCTTTAGGAGTAAGGAAAGGATGAAACAACTAATCCTCTGGAGGTAAGTGAGGGTTACCAGAGTTGGTAAGATTTTGTACCTGAGTCCTGAAAAAGAAGTTGAAAAGAACTTTCAGAGGCAAAGAAATGGTACCATCCAGACAGAATCACACACACAAAGAGTGAAATGGAAATGACCAGGATATATATAAGAACTGCAGTTTTCCATACAGCTGGGGAAGTGATTTCTTCTGAGTGGGTGGTAAGAGATGAGAACGGCAGTCCAAGAAAGGTTCTCAGCAAGTTTGTACATCCTGCTAAGACATTTAGAATTTGTGCTATAGGCAAAAGGGGATTTTTAAAGAATTTTTAAGTCAAAGAAGGACCTAATAGAAACAAGTTAGTGTGAATAACTAATGGGGGTGGGGAGGAGAGTGTTGAAGAGAGGCCCCACAATGTCCAAAAGGGTTCTACAGGAGAAGCAGGAAAAACAATCAAGAAATCACAACCTCACTTTTTGTCAAATGAACAGTATGATAACAAGCCAAATTATATCTCTTTAAGTAATGACAAACATAAATGTCAAAAGTGAATATCAAAACATATATTGTAAACTCACTCCTCCTGGTTACACTAAAGGAGTTTAGCATTCTAACTGCTTAGATTGTCTGTAAAGTCAAATTTTCTGTCAAATGAACAATATGATAAAAAGTGAGTGTAGGACCAGTGTCACCCTAATGCCAAGGTGATAGTCTGAGGGTTAAACCTGTGGCCTTGGTTTCCATGGTTAGCTCACTCACTATGCTAACCAATCTTTTTGAACTGTGAATTGCTTATGTCCAGAAAAAGAAAAACTTAGTACACAGACATGAAAAGCCTAAAATTACATAATGAAAAAAAAGAGCCTACTCAATCTTTCTCTAATTCTTAAATGTCTGCAATGATACTATAATGAAAATAAACCTTTAAAAAGCACTTTACGTACCCAGAAATGCTAGGTATCTTCCTGAGGGAAGCCTTTGAAATCTAAAAATCAACAATGATGGAGACAAAACAGATTACCTTAAAATTCTTCATGGGTCAACTAAGAAAAATAAAACAGAATATCATAGTAACACCTAAAGGTTCTTACAAAAAAAATCTTGGTACTATTGCTGTTCTTGACAGACTTATTGAGGTTTGCATTCTTAAGTTACCTACTGGAAACACAGTTGGAGATTACTGAAAACCTGCAAAAGGAAATTTGAACGTGACTCACCCACCTTGTGATTAAGTGTGGTGAGAATTACTTGAGTCATAATCATACATGGACACATATTTGCATTTTAAGTGAATAAAATTTTAAGTGAAAAGAATGAACTAATTCAGAGGCCTGTTAACTCTCCAAGTCATCATCACTTTCAACACACTAGACAGGTTAAGTTAGAAATATTCGTTCTCTTAGAACATTCAGGTTTTTGCAAATCCTTTTAACACTTTGGAGTTAGAGAAGTCCAAGGTGAAATACAATGAATAGATCGCTCTGCTGGGCACTGGCCGAGTTCTGTGAATTGTGTATATGACCTTGTGGAGAATAAGCCCTTCCAGTATGTGGTACACCTATGATTGAGACTAGAATTTCAAAAATAATGCTATTGTTTTTAATAGCACATAAGTGTAAATTTTTATGATTTAATTGGAGACTTTTAAAAGAAAAGTCCCTTAAAAAAGAAAGAAGAAAGGGCAGCAGAAACAATAGCCATAATTGACATGAAAATTTAAGGGCAAGTGAATTTATGCTATTGCTGATGTTTCTTCACAAAGTCTTTAAAGGAATAAAGCAAATGCTCTAATAAAGCAAACCTTTGTGCATGCAAATGCTAAGTTCCTCATTCAGACTTGTATTTCTATTTGGAAAATACATTTACTAAACATTAAATTGAAATAAAATTGCAGAGTGCTTAAAAAGAAGACTTCACTTACTGTAGGGTGAATAGTCATGTCTTTAGCATATTGCAAAGGGACAAAACCTATGGTATTTGAGTATCACCTCCCGTTTTGTTTGTTAGTGAGTGCCACACCAGCATACTCAGCAGGTACCCTAGAATGATGCTTCAGGTCAGCAGAGCCATTCACTTCACACCTCTGAAGACCCTTACAGAGCCAGTGGGATATTTCAATGGGAATAAGGAAGTGTTGGCTGGCGGTGACTCTCCTGCATCACTCAGAGTACTGACTGTCTCCAGTGGGTTTATTATTCAAGTAAACTCTCAGCGTTTACTTGAATAATGATCTGTGGCTAAATACATAAATAAATAACAAAGGAAAGCCACTGATTTAGTAGGAAAAAAAAAGCTGAAGTTCTAAAACAGACATGTTCATCTAGACAGATGAAAGCTTAAAAAGGCAAAGTTCATTCATTACCTGTGTAAACTGAAAATACAGGCACCCGTTATAAATACACACATGCCGCTAGAGATACATTGGCAGTCCTCGTTGGCTGGGTCAATAAACGTGTGGATTTGGGATCCTCAACCAGAATTCAGGATTCAAACAACAGCAACAACTACAGAATCGATGACATCTAATCAATGGATAAGGCTTGAAAAGCAAAGGGATCTTCTACATGTAAGTTTATCCAAAAGTTTTTTTTATAAGTTTTCACTATGGACGATATCTCAAATAACATTTTCTCAATTCGATCATTTGCCACTAATCTTCTTGATGTGGGCTATTTAGATTAGGACTTGACACTTAAATCTAGTTGTTTTTTACATCTTTTCTCCCTTTTCAGATTTGTCTTAATATCCATCAACCTACAGATTTAGTAAGAAATTTAAAATCTTTTTCTACTATTCTAAAAAAGAAACATATAGCAATATGTATTTATAACATGAATTTTGGCTACCACAGAAAATGACCTCATATGCCACCGATGGAAACAGGTGCCTTTACTCAGTGCTGACAGGTAAGGTTTCTGCTGTTACACTGCAGAGCTGGAATCATAACTTTACCCCCTGCAAGGCTGCGCCTTGGTGTCATCATATGTAAAATGGAATAATAAAAGTACCTAACTTATAGCATAGTTAAAAAGTTAAAGATGGGTCTAATTCACATAAAAACTTTAGAGTGTCTGGCATGAAATCCTCATAAATACTAGCTACAATGTTATGATGGTAACAGTGAAATCAATGATAATGACTTACTCAAAAAGACCATAACTGCACAAAATCTAAAGTGACCATTTAACATTAAAATATACCATAAGGTACTTTTGAAAGTGTATTTCAGACATGACATTTTCAAATGGTTATTCCAACTTAATACAATATCGCTGTAATCAAATGTGATCATAGCCTAAAAAAATAATTAAAAAAAACAACAATAACTATGAAAAAAGTAGTATCTAAAAATTCTGGCATGGTAACATAAGCAATTTATCCCACAGCCTACAAGTATACTTTAACTACTATAAATAATGAAAGCTTTAAAATATGAATATGTTGTATTAAAATGTTTCCCCATTAGAATTTCTGACATTTTAATAGGTCACTACTACTCATCAGTCATGCACTGAAATCTCTGGGTGAGAAAAGGGCCAGACTGACTTTGAAAGGTTTCAAATATCAAACTATAGTATTATGTCAGTGCTCGAAGATCAATTAGCACCTTTCAATGACAGAAAAGGTTACAGGGAGATTGGGAGGTGTATGCTCTGAAAGTCTTCTAAGCCACTACATAAATGTGATTTTGACAATCCAAAATGGCTTTTATTTTTAAATTAATCTGTTTCATCTTTTTCTGGAAGCAGAAGGAACTAGGGGACTCAAGGAAGTGGTATTCATTTTCAGTACCTTTCTATTAGTGAAAACATGGCTGGGGACACTGTAAGAACCACAAGCTTCAAGAGAGCAATAGCATATCCCCAAGGCCCACACTAATAAGCAGTGCCACAAGCAATGTTAGGTGACAGTAATGTTTACAAAGTCTTCAGACCTCTTAAAAGCAATCAAGGTTGCTTGTACTGCTTTTGAATATGGATTCTTGTTTATTTTCTTCCACTTAATGTTCAAGTTACATGACACAAAGTTCGCCTCCTTGTACAATTTAATGAATATTTGTGTAGCCCCACATTAAAACATCTCCAGCTGCAAAATGCAGTAAAATATACACTACATTGAAATACACCACTGCATTTCACCCATCTCTAGAAGAAATGCCCAAAAGAACAGGTCATTTTGTAGTTTACTGGGAAAAATTCATGAGAGAAGCAGGTAGACCGCAAAGCCATCCCCACTCCTCCTAGTGTTGATTTCATTCACCTAGTAACCATTGTAATAAAATCCCCCAACTGTACTTCTGAATACAATTAGCTTAAGATACTCTACAGGGAGACATCTTATAAGAGTTTATAATATGTGACAACAATATCTATTTGAAAAAGAAACTGTCATGATTATTTTCTCACTGAAAAAATAACAAGGTGATGGAGGTTTGTTCAGCTCTTCAATGAGAGGATTTAACATCTTCTGTTTTTGATAGGAATGCTTTTCTATTTGGTTAAATGAGTGATCTGAAATATTTACAACCAGACAGTACCTAATTTTAGGTTTTAAGTGCTTTAACAGCTCCATGAAATATGATCAGCAGCTGCGATACAGAACTATGGTGAATAAACTCCTTATGAAGGGGGGCCTGTTTTCACTGAATGCTCACTGTTCCTGCATTTACCTTATAGGAAAAAAAAAGATAATGAAAAATATAATAAATACCTGAACTCTTAAGTTACCTAACACTTCACTAAGTCTTGAAAAAGATTATCTCCCCTCTTTTTAAGTTCTGTATAAAGTGTGGATGTCATTGGGGAAAATAAGTTTAATTTTATAATTTGAAAGTTAAAAGTGTGAGCATTCCAACAGGCTATCTTTTTATAACAATAGTATTGGTTTTTATATTATTCTAATTTCTTGAAAATTCTGAATAATTTAATTGCAGTGCATCAATTTTTTTAAATGAAATACCAAGCCAAATAAATATATTTTTAGACATGACACCAGTCATTTAGAGCTCGCAACAGAGATTGAAAACATGAAACAAGACACTCCATTTCCCGTGGCTATGTAAAATTTATTTACACTCCCATCACAATATAAATAAAAAGGAAACTCTTAGAAATACAGAACTTGGTTTTCTTTTTTTAAACTCAAAAAAATTGATCTTTTTTAAAAGAAAATACATGTTACAATAAAATGACATATTACTCATCTGCCAGTCTTCCCTAAGGAAAAGAAACTTTTATAATAAGATATTTTTAACTAGCTTTTACAAATCTTCTGTAACACAGCAGCTATATTTCTTAATAAGAATAATGACTATTCTTGAACCAATTTTTTTAATACAAACTTAGGGTTATTTTTAAACTTGAATATATCACTTAAGTAGATATTGCCTATGATTTTACACACACACACACACACACACACACACACAAACCTATTTATTTTGGAAAGGAAGAAATGGATTTCTAACACCCAATAAGATAAACACTTACTAATGAAAAGAGTAATTAAACTTTTTATTTCAGTTATACTGTGAAACTCTCTAATTATGATCTCAAAATGTTGAAGACTACTATTTGCAGATAACTGACAAAGGAAAATAGCCTTTTAAAAATCACAGATTTTAGACCTTCATTTATTCTTAAATTTAAGGATATAGCTCTAATAATAATCAGGAACAAAAAGGAATTTCCAGAAAATCTAATTATGCTACTTTCGAAGCTATAACTGTCAAAGATTTCACCTTTCTTGTACTGTCATTTGTAAAAATTGGTTTAACTTTGTATGACATAACTTTAATCAGCTGGAACAAACTATCTTATGGTTTATACCAATAAATATGGATACAGTCATATCTGCTTTTAGTATTGTTGTCATAAAAATAAGATTCTAGCAGTACCAAGCAATACTGTTTGTCTCTTCATACTACTGTTATTTCTTGACATAATCCTACTTTAGAAAATACAACAAAGCCTTTGAATATAGTCTCATAAAATGCATCATATCCCCTATCATACATTTTGGTTTAGGGTCCTCCATTGGCTCCTTTTACTAGTTTTCAGCTATAAACTGACAAGAGATACTTAAAAAGAGGTGTGGGGAGCAGATAGGCAGTTTCTGCTTACAACCAATTTGTACCAAAAATGGTTATCTAATGCAATCCTTGTGCTGAGGCAGTTTCAAAAATAAAAACAAAAACCAACAAAATCTCACGGACTTTCAATCCCGTTGGTCACCTAGGTGTAAATGAAACTTCAGAAGCTGTTGAAGGGAAGCCAGTCTTGGTTACATGCGCCTGGGACTCCCACCTATGTCCCTCAGAAGCCAGCACTGAAACCCACAATGCCTGAAGGTGCAAAAAGTGGCCACAAAGAAGAGGAACAAAATGCCATATTCTGGAAGATATGTTTCGCTCCATCAATTACGTTGATCCCAGGGTGCCAAGCCAAAAGTGGTAAGGGAGAAAGAAAACTGTTAAGTATGAGCTCTTAATGTGAAACCTAACCTGTTGGTTCTCTTAGGTATCAGATTTTGGAAGTGTCTGTAATGACAGCCAGGAAAGCAAATTAATGGCCAACGGCCCACTGGGTTTGAACACGAGACTCTTGTTACCTCTTCACAGATCTAGTACACAAGGCTCACGCACACGGATGTGCTCCACGTGGAAGTGCTGTAAAACCAAAACACACGCGGGTCCCCATTCTGCATCTAGAGACCTGCACTTTCCTCCAGTGCCCTCAGATCAGGACGCATGAATGTCTCTGCCCGCCTGGTAATGCAAAGGAAAGGCGCAGGAGACGAGAGCCTGAAAGACCGGCTCTAAACAACTACCTCCGCCCCCCAAACACACCACAGCTTAAGTTCAAACCCCATTTGCCTTCAAAGGAGGGGATAAAAGAGGTGTTGGTAAGGGGAGACACCACCCTCTCCAACGACGGAAGCAATGACAAAAAGTTAAACCGCGCTCCGGAGTTCGCCACCGCTCTACCACCCGACACGGTCTGCAAATATTCTATTGCCGCCAAGCTGCGCCGAATAATGTATACAAAGCCAGAAGCTTCTGCAAAGTGCTTCTAAACGAAAGTTCTGGCTGTAGTCTGAATAAAACAAGTACACACACAATCTTTTCCCAAATCCCGCTTAACGACACTAAAACAGCAAACCCTTTCCAGTGCCGGCACCACCTCGCACCCTGCAGGCTTTGAAACGCGAGAAAACCTGCTGTCCCCCGCCAGGTCCCTAGCTTTGGAGAAGTTATAATCCGGCCGTGGCATCCGCGTCCCGAGCCAATGAACGCGACTCCTCTCTGACAAGGCGCCTCTAATTTCACGGACCCTGGCAAACTGCAGCAGACATTCGGTCCACGCCACATAAAAACTATTCGAGTGGGGTGGCCGCAGTTTAAAAGCCCGCTTTATGCCTCGAGATCAGAGCACAGGCGTTGAACGTACACACACCCCCAGAACCCTGAAAACTCCAAGCGCCTGGGGCCCTCCAGGGACCTGGGTCAGCATCCCAGCTCCTGGGTTACCGAGGGGATCTTCGCCGAGTAGTAAATGTCACAGGAAGGATGTCGCGGAGACGCGGGAACGCGTTCCTTGGAGAAACCGGGACGGGCGCAGGTAGCCAGGGCGCACCCAGTTCCGAACCGCGTGGATTTAAGGCCGATTCGACCCGCAGCCCGGGGGCCCGAGGGCCTCCGCCAAAGCTGGGCG
>NW_004567102.1:68358782-68370611 GCF_000260355.1 Condylura cristata | reverse complement strand
GCGGGGGGCGGCGGCGCGAGGGGGATTGATGCCTTTTTATTCGACCTTTTATTCGACCGCCTGTTGTCATCGTCTGCGGTCTCGCGTGGGGCTTGCGCGGGGCCCTGGGCGTCCCCGGTGGCGCCGCGGTAATCTCTGCGCCCTCCGCGCCGCCCCACCCCGCCCCCACCGGCCTGGCGCCGGCCGCAGCCACCTCCCGGCGGAGGGGAGGAACTCGCGGCTTCACTTCGTTCTCTGAACGAGGGGATAGCGGTCTGTCCCCACCTGCTGCTGCGGGACAACCCCTGAGTTGTCTGTTACTGAGCTGTTACCCCGTCCCGGGTGTAGGCCACTGCGGGCCCCTGCTGGACTCCTTTCCACTTACCCCACGGGAGAAGACAGATGGGACTTCGCCTACTTGCCACAACGTAAAATAAAAACCGACCACACCAGACTGGGGGGATTTCTCAGAAGGGAGCGAAGGCCCTTTCCGTGGAGATGTATGCTAGGAAGAAGTGAGCAGTCTGGGGTTAGGCTGTACTGGGAAGGGCCTGGGCCCCTTCCAGTGCTGGGCACAGGTATAGGCATCCCTCCCAGACGCCCAAAGGTCAGGCAGCAAAGACTGACTTCCAAGGCAGCGTCAGAACTTCCCCAGGCACATTGCTGAAGTGACATTTCGTGCCTACGCCTTGCGTGTGCATTAAGCGCCCACACAGCATTTCATACTTTATCTATATCACAACCAGAGGCCACGGCGAAGTAGACACTAACCAATGAATTGCGCATCCATTTCCTCACCTTTTCATAAAATCTGTTTCTATTTTGGAGCATCTTCTTTAATTGTGACACCCACAGTGAGTGTTTTCACTTATTAAGAATTTCCTGAGTGCCAGTCATTAATCTGGTCACTTAACAGTACCCAAGAGTTCATTTTGGCTTTCCCAGCACCTCTATGGTGGTTATTTGAGCCTGTGTAAGAGACAAGGAAACTGAGAACCGAAGAAACCTTAGTAACTTTCCCAAAGACAAACCCAGTGGTCTCTAACCACGACTCCTATGATTCAAGAAGCAGCCTTCCACGCAGCCTTATGTGGCCTGAGAGATTGCAAATTAATTAATATAAATGGCTCCCATCCAAAGAAAATTTAGTTTTATTATATTGTGAACTAAATTATATTCCCAAAAAAGTTTAACTAGGATTTCACCTCTGCTTCAGCATGGTCTTCTGCTGCTCACCTAAGCACCTTCAAGTTCAAAAGCAGACACAAATATTGAATACTTGTGGTTACAATTTATTTTTTAGTTAATAGGGCATTCATTCCCTACCATTATTAGCAGCAATGGGAAAGGGAGGTTATAAATTTAAACTGTAAATGGTGCACATTGCTGCTCTCATCACTCACGGGGGTGTTCTTTCTTGCGGATTTATTTTTGAGGACTTGGGCACTGCCAGGCATAATGTTTCCTTTCCTGGTTCTCAAGGTAGAAAGGGTTCTGGCAGTGAATTTGGAGAAGGGAATTTGGAACTTGGTCTAGAGCATATCCTGGCTTGAAGAGCATTCCAGTTATATACACTTACAAGGAAATGGGTAGGCTTGATTAACTTTTCAGGTCGTCTTTTCCCCTATTTTACAGATGAGAAAATTAAGGGTTCAGTATTTATAGCAATGTGATAACACTCAGCAAACCTGAGATGCAAACCAGTCTCTGTAGGAATCCAAAGACCACTGTTAGCCACTGCAATGCCATTATTAATGGTAGTACTTAGAAAAAATGGTGCTGGTTTTTAGTACAGGGTATTTGTTATAAACATTATGCAATTGAAGTGTTTTTAAACCACTATGAATCCTATGTGGGTATAGCATATAATCATGTCAAAAATAAGTGGCATGCTGAATTTAATATTGTCCTCGGAAGGTAGCAAATTTTTTTATTTCATTTTGGCGTAAAAATTATATATTATTCTGACTCAAAATAAAGCCTGAGGTGAAAAGATGCATAATGTTAATAAAATAGAATTTCCTATTTTAATACATCATTATATGTGTTTAGTACAATACAAATGCAGTTTGTAAGCATGTTTCTTTGCTTCCTTCAAAATCAGATTTTCAGTGGTATTGATCTTGCTTTCAAGTTATTTTGCTCCTACATAACCTTTATACATCTACATAAATGATAATGAAAATCATCAAAAACAACCATACCTCAAAATAAATCAACATTTATCAACATTGAATCCACCTAATCTTACATATACATTACAAAGGTACCACTAAAAGCAATACAAAATACCATATTTCAGTCCACATTTGAAATAAGGAATTGAGATTAAGAAATAAAGAATTTCAAGGTAGTATAGAAAAAAAAACATGATTCCTACTTTAAAGGAGATATTATTTCCAGCATCCTATAGAATATCACTTTTATAACTTTTTCCATATCACCTGAAATACTATTAACATTTTTCATTAAATAAGCTGTTTTTTTTGCTAAATAAATTTATCTGATAAAGTTATTATCATTGCCACAAATGGAAAGTCAATAAAAACTGACATGAATAGAAAAGGAATAAAAGTTATTTATCCTGTACAACTTAAATTATCTCACACACCAGTTTGAGGAAATCTGGAGCCTTTGCTCTCCATTACTGCAGACAAGTGTTGAATCAAAGACATTTTTAGGCATTGCTTTTAAAATTCCATGTCTCACCATGCATTGACTTTCTTGCCAAAATACACGTGAAGTATCTGAAGTTGTGGTCTTTTTTAAATTAATTTATTTTTTATTGTTTTCTTACAATCCTATAAAATTCAAGCAATTTGTAAGCACACAATTAAAAACCAAATTACTCTCCCGAGAGCCTATATCATTTACCCACCATTCCTCTCCCTCTTCTCCAACTGTCCTCTCCACCCCTCTCACCAGCACACCTTTCATCTGAGGCTTTAACCACTGAGAAAAGAAACTTTTCAACGAACCATGAAGCAGCAGCACCTTTTGGCCATGTCTGGTACTACAACAAAGTTCTACAAGTCAAAGAGGCAGCAGTGAACGGAGCAGTGAAAAGCAGGGCCTGAAAGGGTAGGTAGGGAGATTCTCAAGTCCAAAATCTACTGGAAAATCCTAAAGTGATTCAGAACACTAGTAGTTCTACATGACATGAATCCAAAGAATATCCATCAGTGTTCAACCTCCTGTAAGAAAGGACATTTTTGTTGTTGATGAGAGAGAAAAAAAATGTGACTTTTCAGTGCAAATCAGGGGAAATATAAGATTCACTTATTAGCAATTCCCTTAACCAACCCCTCTGGGCAGGAAGCCTCTGCAGTTATCGTCTACTATTTGTTTATATTTCAAGTGTGCATGTCACTGATTTGGCATTGGGTTTTGTATAAGTCAAATTAAACAAACAAAGCCCTCCAGGAGCTCATAATCCAAAACATAATTTTTATTTTAATTTCATTTAAAAGTAACCTTAAGGAAAAAATTATCCCATCACTTTAGTAAGAACAAATTTAAGATTAAAAAAAAATGGAATAAGACACTACCTTCACCAAAAAAGAAAACAAACTGCTGGATGCTTGTAGAAATAATCACAAATAGATCTTTTGGGTTACTACTCCCTGTCGGTGCACCTTCGAACTGCAACTGGAAGTATACACAATTGTTAAAAAATAAGTTTATGCAATTGTTTCTTAGTAAGTCTAAGCCAAACCTGTCTGTTTGGGAAGAACGGACTTTATGAGATTGGCATCAATATGAATTAAGAGTACAAAACAAATGCGAATGAAACAGGATTGCCCAGGATCTAAAGGGCTATGCAAATAAACACTCTTTCTAGCCAATTTTGTGTAAACAGATGAAGCTTAAAAAGTTTTCTACTGGTTTGTGAAAGTGAAGAAATTAGATCTGCTGGGGACCTGTTGGGTCATTTTCTTCTGCAGACTCTCTGCTCACTTCCTCATTCTTGGCAGAAGCTCTGAGAAAAGGCACTGCACACACTCTAGGAGACAGCTTCAATGTATTTACTTTTAAATTCTCTATTGAAATTTCTTCTCAAGTTAAATCCTTTTAGTACCATATTATACAGCTCCACTCTATCTTTCATGTTTACACCCAACCTTCAGATGTTTATAAACAGATTCCATGCCCACTTTTAGTCATCTGTTAGCCACGTTAAACAAATGTAAGGCCTTTTAATCTTATTTCAGTTCAGTCTCTCCAAGCCCTTAATCATTCTTAGGGCTTGTGTCTGAACTATTTCCAGTTTCCTAGATGTTCATTTTTGTTAGAGGTATCCCACACTGAATGTACAGTCCCAGGTGTGGTCTCATTAGCATTCAAGAGTGATTCCTATTTCTTTTTTCCTGTGGCATTATGTTTTGGCTTCACTGCAAATTCCCACCAACTCGCACTACTTTCATGTCCTAAAAAATTGCATGTGATTCTTGCATTTCATATGGTCTTTCTTTTGGAGTACTATAACAATCCTGATTTCTTTCTTAAGCACAACAAATACATTTTTAAACGATCATAACAGTCAAAATAGGAACAATCTCAAGCCTCCCTGATAGTACAAGGGGTTAAATCTCAACACTATATGAAGCTATCATTATCCACGGCAGCTGGGACTCCATTCCCCAGCCTGGGAGCTGACCCTTTTAACATTGCAGACTTCTCTTTGCCTGCTGCTCCCCTCAGCAGTGCATTTCAGTCAATCTGTCTGTTCTGCTCCCTCCTGTCTCTGGTGAGTCCTCTCTTCCCTCCCCCAGCACCCCTTACCAACCTCTGACAACCTACTTCCAGGCTCTTATATGCACAAAAAAAATAAATAATAAACAATGTGAACAATATCACTGTATTATCCCTTTGATCATTGGCTTATAAATATCTATATTTAAAAATAGAAAGATTCAATTAATTTATCTTTTATATGATTTGTTCTACACCCACAAGTTTTCTATCTGCTTATAAATAATGTCTACTGATTATAATTTGATAGTCTTCAAACTCACAGTTCAGTAATTTGGAGGAGGAGTAATTTTACTTTTTAGAGGGCAAAGAAACTGATTTGACTATTAAAGTAATATGTTTGGGATGGATAACTTGAATATCAATTTATTTTATAAAATTTAAAGTTAGGAAAATTGCCAACTTGCAATAATTCATTTAATTGAATACTTTTGATAAAATGATAGCATTAAAAACTATAATGTAAGCTTTGAATTTCCATTTATTCTACTATGTTTTAAAGCACACTTAGAAACAAGTTTATATTTTTGGAAACAAGTTTATATTTTTTTTCACTGTTTAATTTTTATTAAAGCAAGAGTTTTATAATCCAAGTCATTTCTTTGATTAGTTATCAACTCTGCTCTTTAAAACACAAATAACATTCTGAGCTATTCCACAGTAAAGAATAACAAAATTAAAGAAAAGAAGCTTTGAATTTTTGTACTTTGCTAAAAATTTTTCACGGTCATTCATTATGTATTATCAGTTCAAACATACATCAGAATGATTTTCCTGTTCACTTGATGGCTTTCTTTATTCCACCAACACGCCTTTAAAAAAGTGGCCAGGACTTAGTGGATCTACTTGTCAATTCTAGTAAATCCTGACAATCTGACTGCTGCTCTTGACCAAGACTGTGCTCTTGACCAAGACCTCTTGACCAAGGATGTGCTCTTCAAGTTTATCATGGATTCCCAGATAATTAAGTGATTATTTCTTAATCAGCATCATCTTCGACATCCAAGAAGTCTTTGATATTATTGACAGCAACCTTCTCCTAACTCCACTTTTTGAACTTATGATTCTGTTTTTATCCTCTGCTTGCTACTTCTCTAAGTCCTATAGAGCTTCCCCTTCTTAGTTAAACTGAAAAAAGAGACCCAGGCATAAGTTCTCTTCTCTTTCTATATCCTCTCCTTTTATAATATCACCGCCTTCTACTACCTCTCCTTTCATTTTTATATGACCCAAGGTATAAATAGCCTTAGCAGAAAGTTGGGGATCCTCAACTGTGAGCACCACTGGCATCATTAAGGCAAGCATACTCAAGATGAAAGTATCATCCCTTTCTCTCAACCTCTACCATCAGCTTCTCTTCTTGATGTAGTTGTTTTCATGTCATCATCTTCATCAAAGTTCAAACACTTTGGCTTTAACCTTTACTTCGCTTTCTTACTTGACATACACAGTAAAACAACAAGATGTATTTGTTTTCAGTTGGCAGTGTCTTCTCAGTTATCCTTTCATTTCTCGATGATTCTGCCTACCAGGACCCAATCCTCTATCTGCTTCTTCTGTCCTAATTAGAATCCTCTCTTCCAAGTTCTTCTCTGCTAATCAACTGGATAAAACAGGATTTTTCTTTACCTGAAGTACAGCTATTATTACAGTAAAAAAAACAGTACACTATTTACAAAATATAAAGTGTAAATGTCTTAACCTATCAGTACAACTTCCCAAAGCACATATTACATGTGCATCGTTTAATAATGGATGACCAAATACCTGATTGCGGCAGCAAAAAAATAATCAGTGCGATGGGAAATTTATCTTTCTTTGTCTTCATTTAGTGATAGGGCATGGCAATTCATTTAGGTCCCTATTGGGCTAGTTGATACATCTCTTAAGGCCCAAACAAATTCCCTCTTTTATAGTCTGCTTCAAAAAAAAAAAAAAAAAGGTTTATTTACTTATGCATACAAAACTGGGGTACAGGCCAAAGGTACAGGGGCAGAGGGGCGGTGAGAGGAATCACCAGAGACAGAGCAGGGAGCAGTACTGGGAGATTGATGAAGTACACTGCTGAGGGGAGCAACGGGGAAGACAGGAAAGGTCTGCCATGTGGGTCACCTCCAGGGCTGGATCAAACTTGCACTGAGGCAGCTGTAGCCAGCTTGCAGTGCTGTGCTTTAACCTGCCGCACCACCAGGGAGGGCCCTATATTCTGCTTTTTGACTATCCCACATTAGCAGAGACTTTGTTCTGGGATCTGTAATGAGCCATCTCAGCTTCATGATAGAATTTCCAAAGCAGTCTATGAGTTCATGTTTATAGCTTCAAAAGAGGGATGACAAGATTGGAAAAAAGGCAGGAAGGGGAAGAACTTGGAGTGCCTGTCTTTGATTCCTCTATTTTCAGTAACTGAGGTAGTATTGGGGACATAATTAACACTTTTTTGCTATTGCATGATATAAATGATGTGCTTTAACTATGGTTCCCTTGTAAACTTTAACTCAGAGTAATTCATAGTTACTCAGTCTAAAATGAAAAGATAAGCCCACATTCCTTTATTTCTAGATCAAATTAGAAAATGCAGGAGAATATACTTCTGTGATCTCCAACGTACTATATACACGTGAGAGGAAGTCTTTGGGAGAACTTCATGCTGTTACTCCTCAGTTATGACTGACTTAATTTTTGAGTTGTCAAAATGTTGTAGCATTCTTCTCATTAATCTTCATGTAAGAAGTGATCTAAGTTCTTAGACCCTTTATCCCCATTGGAGCTAGTGAAGCTATTTTAATTTTGAATGAAAAAAGAATACATAAACATTAAATATTTTCCTGCAGTTAGTCTTATTGACAGATACTTGTTCATAACTGCCAAGACTGAAGGTAGCTAGGACATTAACCCAGACAAATTCAAGGGTCTGGTGACATTGTTGAGGTTCCATCCTGGGTTTCAGAATATCAAAAAGCCTACACCCTCTTTCCAGGGGAAGATTGATTTTTGCAGAGTTCCCATTTGTAGACCTGTCCTTTGGGAACCTCTGAGGAGCTACTCCTTGGAATTTTCTTCTCCCTTGGCTTCTGTGAATCCTTAGTAACGCCAATTCTTTGACCTCTTCTTTTTGCCTTGCCTTGATTCCAGTCTGGCTACCTTAAACGTGGATGTTTCTTAGCACCTACTAAGCATGCCAGGTCTTCCTTAATGTAAAAAGGTGCAAAGATGTAACAGGCACAACCCCTTCCTCCAGAAAATTTCAGTGTAGAGGATAAAATAGGGCACTTAAAAATAGTTATTACATGAGAGAGAAAGTGTCAAGCTCCTTAGGAGAAACATTAACAAGCAGTCTATTTTAGTTCAGAGTGGAGTGAGTTTGCTTCCAGTGGAAGGAATGAAGGAAGGAGAATGTGGCAGAGTGAAGCCTGTTTATGCCTAAGAATATGCATAATTCAATTCAGCAAAAACAGAAGTCATTGTCTTTCCCTTCCAACCTTCCCCAAACAAAATATTACTCTCCTCATGTTCCCTTAATTTGTTACTGGCACCAAAACCTCCAAGCCACTTAGAGGTGGGACCGAGGCTTGTCATTCCTTAACCCTGTTTTGCACCAGTCACTGATCCTGCAGTTTTCACTTACACGATAAGCTTTGCTCTCTTATTTCCTTTCTCTTTCTGTTTAATGCTAACTTAATATGAGTCTCATTTACTCTCATGCAGATTGTTTAACTAGCCACATAGAGAGTTTTCCCATCTTTAATATCTTCCCCCACTTCTATCAGATTACTCATTTAGCAATCTAGCTCTGTTCATGTCATGTCTTTACTTCTCTGGAGAAAACTTGCAGTTTAGCCACATTCCAGAGCCTTGATTCTCTGGTCCTATCTGTTTTCCAAAACAATCTGCCTCACTTCCAGTCACTCATCCATCTTGGTATTTTCATGAGTGTCTTCCAGAGCTGCATGCATCTCTATTTTGGGTAATAATCTGCTGATATGATGATAACTGCAACTAACATTACAAGCAAGGTACATTTTATTCATCTTTGAAACCTCAATAGTATTTAACATAAAATCGTATACATAGACACTCCATAAAATGTGTTTCAAAAAACAAGCACTCTTTAATAGATATATACAATCTGAGCCTTCTTGTATGTCCTGGAGATCACTGAAATATATTCATTGGTAGAGCTGTAATTTCTTTTAAATATTTATTTATTTATGCATATAGAACTGGGGTACAGAACAGAGGTGCAGGGGCGGTAAGAGGATTCACCAGAGACAGAGTGGGGAGCAAACAGGCAGATTGATGAAGTACACTGCTGAGGGGAACAGCAGGCAAAACAGGAGAAGTCTGCTGTGCCTTGTCGGTCATCTCCCTGCGCAGGGATAGAACTCATGCAGCAGTGGCTGTGGATAGCTTCATAGTGCTGTGCTTTAACCTGTTGTGCCACCAGGGAGGGCTCCATCTACATTTTTTAAGTTAAAATCAAAACCCATAAAACAATTCTCTAGTATAAGTTTCCTACTTTATATAATTTAGAGTATTAGTGCAAAGAAGCAATGAATAAGATTCAATTACCATGGTTATCAAATTTCAGGAATCAAAATTACCTATCTTTTTAATATTGGATATAAACTCAGTAGCAAATTATAACTTGCAAATAAGAATCAACTGAAAGTATGTATATAACACTTTTTAAGTATAACATATTTTTTAGAGTAAAGTAGGACTTGAATCTTTAGTTTTATTTTAGTATCAAAACAGAATTCACAGATAAGTTTGACAGTGTAACTGCTTTGTCAATATTAGCCAAATGCAAACAATATATTTATCTTTCAATATCACATTATATACTTATAAAAATAATGCATTCATCATTTACGATTATAACATACTAATTAATGCATTAAGTTTTCTCTGTGTGAAATTATTTATAGTAAATAGCAAAACAGTGCTAATAGGCTTTGAGTGAATCACTGTGAGTCTCAAATACCTGTCAAACTGAACATGAATCATGAGGATGAAGACACAGTTGTGCAGTTTTAAGTGCCCATTTTCTACAACTAAACATTTGTTGACAACTAAAAATATTTCACTTGTATTTATATTTATATATTTTCCAATTATGTTTATTGAACTAGAGTTGATTCATGTCATTTGTACTTTAATATCAGTGCATTTAAAAATATTTCTACTGAGTATTTTGTCATAGAACTTTATAGCTTATGACATTAAATTTTCAAAATAATCATTTTATCTAATTTAAGTTCTTGTTAGAAAAATATCAAGATCTTAGCTAATTTGAAGAGCCTATGTATTGTCTTCAGATGAATATGTAAAATTAAAAGTAGTTTTCTATTTCCAAACAGCAGACATCACAGTTCATCAAGGCTGATGCTCATTTACCAAATTAGACCCACAACAGCAGGCATTGTTTATACATTTAGTTCAATATGCAAACAATGCCCCCCTGAGGGTTATGTTTCAAAATAAATAAGAACTTGCTTTAGTTCCTTTTAGGTTTCATTGGATCTTCAAAGTGTGTGCTTATGTGAAACAGTTGGCTTCTCCTGACATCAGTAGTCTCTGTACCTTGTGCTAGATTAGATTGATCAACTCCTATTTTAATTTTACTGCTTATTATAAAGTCAGCAAATGACCCTTAGTGACAAAATTGATCAAACATAAAAGACAATATTTTGTCTCCTCATTTTTTTCATGTTTTTCACTTAGAGCCCACAAGCCATGAAATAGCAAGTCGACCATTTTAATGCCATTAGCATTTGATAAGATTTGTGAGGGATATGCTTTTATATTAAAACTTACAAAGAATTATTCAATTCAGTACTTATTGAATTTTTAATTTCAAGGATTGTTTTCCACTTGAAAAATGAGTATCAGTAACTTTTGTCATTATATATACTTATTGAATTTTTAATTTCAAGGATTGTTTTCCACTTGAAAAATGAGTATCAGTAACTTTTGTCATTATATATACTTATTGAATTTTTAATTTCAAGGATTGTTTTCCACTTGAAAAATGAGTATCAGTAACTTTTGTCATTATATGTATTTTTTACCCTACATTTACTTAAGTATCAGGATCTTTCCATCCACCCATGTCACCCGGAAAGTATTTCTGTTTTGACTGCCAAGCTCCTGTCTCTCTCTGCAACAATAGTGAGGCAGATACCTTTGCCTCAGAGAAGAGAAATCCATGGTATTGCCTTCTCCAAAAACAAAAATGTTGGAGAGGCTGATGGCAAAGTTCTTGCTTGGCATCTTTCACGTGAACTGTATCAGGAGAACAGGTATTTTTCTGTTGGTGATCACAACTCTTCCCAGGACAGCACCTCTATTACCATGAAGTCCATAATCTTGCCAGGTTCCAACACAACTTGAATGGTGTTGTTCACTCTGATGAAGGTCTCGCCAGAACAGGTGGCTCACCAGACAAGGAATTCATTTGGTGCCCACAAAGATCTTTCTCACAGCACAACTTGTACTTGATCTCTGCAGGTATAATGCAATGAACAGAGAAGTGACACTTGATATCACAGATTAGATGAAAATTCTCTCCATCTTTTCAACACTGATGACATTCATGAAGCTAGACAGGTAAGTTAAATCTTGCCAATAATACTAGTGAATTGCTATGTACATATCTTCTTCACGTCATCTTCTGTATAGCATATTTGTCTTAATATTAGGAAAATGATAAGGGGGGTACATTCTCTTAGCTCATGGGCACCCGTGGATGAATAAAGAGATAATACTCTGGTTTACTACCTAGCATCCAATGCTTTGAAGCTGCAATTTTTTACATGTGCTTTTGGGGATCAAAAGCCATGACTGAGCTAGAAATGGAAGGAAGACTGTTTTTCAAGTGAGCCTGGAAAAGAGGGCCAGAGAGTACATACCTGTCTTATTTTTCGAAATTTATTTATAAGCTGAAATTTGAGATAGTGCAACAAACAAAAAGTCACCTCTTTTACTAAGTTGACCCTAAAATTTGGTGTTCATTAATAACCCTTTTATTATAAGATGATTTATGCTTTAAGAAAACACTTTCTTTCAAATGCTTTTCCTTCACTTTAATATTCTTTT
>NW_004567102.1:68358063-68358682 GCF_000260355.1 Condylura cristata | reverse complement strand
CTTTCAAATGCTTTTCCTTCACTTTAATATTCTTAATGCTGCTTCATTAAATTATGACTAAGTCAATATCTACTATAGGGTCAATAGAATTTTCGTGTGAGGAAACTATAGAGCTCCAATCATCTTTTAAAATGAATAAACACACACAAAACTCATTAACTGCAGTTGCCTTTGATTTGAATCTTCTCAAGTTCCATCATATTTTTCATTGAGTATAGTCATCCAAACTATAATCCCCTTCCTAGTGAGGACAAGCCATAATTCTGGACAAAAACCCAGTCATCCCTCTTCTGTCCCTAATGTAGTTCTTCTGAACATCAAGGATGTGGCGGTATGCTCTGTGGTATCCTCACCAGTACTATGGTCAGCTTCTTCAGGAAAAAAAATAATCTAACTATAACAGTTATTCCTAGGAATTGTGACTTACAATTTAGAGTCATCATGCCAAATTATTATTTGTGGTACTACTCGCTAAATACAAAAGGTCTTGCAATCCACCTCTTAAAATTAACCTCCATAAAACAGTTCATGTGCACAAACTTAAAACAGTCTTCTGAAATTTCCCTTGGCATTTTATTTTATTGTAATGATTTATTTATTTATGCATACAAGAACTGGG
>NW_004567102.1:68292504-68357363 GCF_000260355.1 Condylura cristata | reverse complement strand
AAACTTAATATATTTAATGGAACATTTCTTCCTCTAGGTCATCTTAAAAATTATTCTATATCTAGTCTATATTTAGTATCATTTAGTATTAAATCTTAAGGCAGTTCTTTTTGCCCACCTGTGTCTGTGCAAGCTCTCCTTTCCTTTTCCTAATTAATTTGTCACTTAAAAATGTAAAAAAGGCCCTCCCTGGTGGCGCAGCGGATTAAAGCACAGCACTAAGAAACTAAAGCCACTTCTGCATGAGTTCCATTCCCGCATGCCCCGGAGGTGACCACATGGCAAGGCAGACCTCTCCTGACCTGCCCGCTGCTCCCCTCAGCAGTGTACTTCGTCTATCTGCCTGGTCTGCTCCCCACTCTGTCTCTGGTGATGCCTCTCGCTGCCCTTGAGCGTCTGGCCTGTACCCCAGTTCTGTATGTACAAATAAATAAATCTTTTTTAAAAAATGTAAAAAAATAACAATAACCCTTAAATTGCTATTTACATTAATCTGTTTTCTAGCTAAAAGTCAGTTATTATCTTTGTAAAGACAAAATCTTTTATTTAAAATACAGTCTTTGATACAGAAATAATTTAGTTCTTAAAGCAAAAGCATAACAAAAAGATATGTCTTTTTCTCCAAAATAATTTGTATTTCAACATTCATCACCCTTACTTGTAATTTTCTATGTTCTTATGGCATTTTTGCTTATGTCATATAAAATTTAAATCCATCAATCTCCTACAAACTAGAGTGTTACCTTTGCAAGTTTTTGAACAATTGAGAAGACTATTGGAAATCTACCACATCCAGTGTCTTAACTGTTTGCATCGATAGATCATGCACTGCAACAAACAATTGTACATGTGACTTACTATGTTCCTTTAGGTCACTGCATTAAATTATGTGTGGTTCTGGTGTTTTAATCTTCTAAGTGAGCATCAAGGGAAGAAAAAGTTGGAGAAAAGCTGCCTAACTGGTAGGAAATAAAAGAGGAAAGAGGACGGGGTAAAGAAAGGAGTTGCATGATGATTCATGTTGCAGTCACTTTAAGGATGACCACTTTGTACTCAGGAAAAATTCCTCTGACATCCATCACCCCTAATCTCAGGCTCTTCCTAATAGGTACCCAATGAATGTTGCATAACTAAATTAATCCAAGCTCAAATCTAGAGTCTGAAACTAGTGAAATTTCCTTATATTTCTCTAAAACCAACTTTTCTGAGTTTAGGAAGAGTCATGGGTGTCTAAGTTTGGAGACTTCCACATAACGGAACAAGAAACTTGCTCTGTTATACCAGGTCAGCCCAAAAGATGCTACTTCCTGGGCATTTTCTCTTGCATCCTCTCTCTCCTTATTCTTGTTTTTTTCAAGTGTCTTAAACTTTTTTTAAATTCCTTTAATACTCCATATTCCTTTAATAGTTTTTATGGAAATCATTGGTTTATAACATTTTTTTTAAAGATTTATTTATTTGTGCATACAGAACTGGGGTACAGGCGAGAGGCTCAGGGGCAGCGAGAGGCTTTACCAGAGACAGAGTGGGGAGCAGAACAGGCAGATAGACGAAGTACACTGCTGAGGGGAGCAGCGGGCAGGTCAGGAGAGGTCTGCCACGCCATGTGGTCACCTCCAGGGCAGGCGGGAATGAACTCATGCGGAAGTGGCTTTGGCTTTTCAGTGCTGTGCTTTAACCCGCTGCACCACCAGGGAGGGCCCGGTTTACAACATTTTATATAATTCAGGGGTTTAATTCACACCTCTTGATACTACTTGCATGTAAATTTTAGTGACCACTCTTAATTGATATCCCTTTGATAATGAGAGAAGAGTCATTCTGGAAGGTAATTATAGTTTCTCATGAACACATACTATTTTGAATGTGCTGATTAAGCATAGAATGTACTTTTGGCTCTGAAAATTATTTTTTTGTAATATTAAATTAGTGCTATGAAATGAGTACTCCCTGCCCACTTATATCAATAGAAGCAATAATAGTACAAGTGGGTTATAAGCTGCTTTGGCAGGATAATGTAAGTCCTTATTTCTCATAGAGGCTGGCATTAGGTAACTTTAATTGTTGGTTTCAGATGTCAGTTGCCATCAGAAACACAGCTGGAGACTGATAGGTGTCACTTGGGAACAAGCATTTTGGATAACTTTGAAGTCAGTTGGACTGAACGTGAAAATTTTATAGTTAGTGCAGATTGCTTTTTAAGATATATTTAAGTAAAGTATCACTTAAGCCAATTACATTAAAAACTATCCAGAATAAAAAACCTCAAAGGAAAATTCTCTTTGGTGGCAAAGTGTTAATCAAATAAAACAAGAAAATATTTTCCCCAAACCTATAATTTCCAAATTTTTGGTTCTCCTTATTTGGATATACCTCATTTTGGCTCTTTCTATTTCATTCTGAATGTCTTCCATTTTGAGATAGTTACTGAGAAAGATGTAGATGTGGTAGGATGCAAGGATGAAGGTCAATGGTTTGATACTTAAGTACCGCAGGGAACACGTTTGGGGGATTCTGACTTTTACTAGCTGTAACTATTCCCTCATGTTTCATTGGAAAATGTGGCCCTCTCTAAAGGATGCTGAGCAGCCTAGTCTGTGGAGTTATCTCTTTTAGACAAAGTGAGGCTTAGGAGTGAGTCACTTACTCTCCCTAGAGTACAAGAAGACAATGGTATTTCCTCTCAATATTACAATTTCTAGATTCAATTTGAAGTTATACATACATTAGAAGGTATACATAAATCAGATTTTAATTGATACGTGACTTCTAGAAGAATTTTAACCCTTGAATCAAAATAAAAATTAACATAATATGAAAGGCCTTCTATTGCAAATTGTCTCCCAGATTAAAGGTAATAAGTGCTAAATTAAGTTCGGTGTCCTGATGTTAGAAAGTTAACTGGCACTGGCAGAAGAAAATAAAAGAAGAAAAAAGTTTTAAAAAGTGGAAATGATATGTAATATATAAACTGGTTTACTCCAATGTTTTACCCAAATATTTTTTACCATACTCTCGAGTTTTCTATTCCTCTTCATATAACTGCTACTTCAGCATGAATCAACTTACACTAACATCAGACTAATCACTTTGTTTCCTACATTTTTTGTGATTATCACTACAGTGTCTTCTGTTGTTCACTTGAATTACTGGAGTCCTTTGTTCTGGTTGCTTCACATGCCACATTTATTGGTTTGCATCTAGAACAGCATGTGTCCCACAGTGAACACTTAGGGTTATCTTAGCATCCATGTGTTACATCAGCTGTAACAAACAAATTTGTGATTCTTTTCAAAATCAGAGATGCAGGGATTAAATATACAGGTGAAAACTCTATAGGCATGGAAGCTATACATTTTACGTGAAAGGTGTATTTTGTGGTACCCCCTATCACTCGGATTTGTAATTTTCCTAACAATTGGTGATAGTATTTTATAGCTTCAAAAAAGGGCATAAACCAGTGTGGTTTATGCTGAAGGTATAATGTAGTATATCACACTGTGGTTTATGCCCTGTTTTTTCCCTTTGATGTACAGACCCAAGATACTAGTGGATGAAACACTAGAAATCCAGAGACTTGTGTCCTAGGTTCATTTCTGCCACCTTTTGCTATCATTTAACCTCTCTGTGTTCAGTTTCCTAATCTGCAGAAAATGGAGAGCCAGCTCAGTGATTTATATCTAAGGCCTGAATCAGCAGTGATATTGATTTTGCCAACTGTTCACACTTGTTTAGGTTGATTGGCAGTCAATGAGTCAGCATTTAATTGTTGCCTAATACTTACCTAGGTTAGATAAATTTCTTAGTGACTAAGTAAATGTTTCCCAACTGATGTCAGGTCTATAAATGGCAAGAAAATTAAACCAATATCATAAGTACTCCTCTACTCAGATTTCTACAGTTTTTCTGAGCAGAGTAAATGAGGGGCAGAGAGCAACTATGTGCATTTAGTTTGGCTGCTAATTTAGCATCAGAGGACCTGTGCTAATCCAGGATAATTACTTTCAGGTCCAGCTTATCATGAGTGTGAGAAAATGGCTATTACTCACATGGTGTCTTGTAACAACTTTCAAGTGATGGGAGGAGGGGAATACTGAGTTATATTAGTAGACATAATTGCATGTAGTGAAAAAAAATTGGAAAAGTTCAGTTAAATCCATGCAAATATATATACACAAGTGGATGGGTTATTCATTTAGGACTGAGTTGATCCATAAGACTATATGGTCATTGATGTGTTGACTGATTAGATCTATTATGAAAATATGTTGTCTCCTAAAATGTCTTACCAAGAGCTTTGTAAAGAATCTCAAACATTCCATTACTAAGAACTGGTTGCTTTGAGTTATACCAAGGTATACTTGTTCACATGGATATCTTTGGATAGATGTTTCCATAATGTTTGTAAGCTATCTTCAAGGGACTCTTCCTGATGTGATAGCAAAAAGCAAAGTGTATCACATCTTTTTATATGAGCTAGGGAAACTAGGTAGATATGGTATTTGAGTGGTCAAGAACTCACAGGTCTAGGAGAAGTGTTACAATAAAGAAATGGGGACCAGAAAGGTTCATAGGGGGACACTTTAGACCCCTGATGAAAAATGATGAACAAAATGTGGAGACAAAAATTACCAAAGATACACTTCAACTTGCTGCTCTCTTAGAATCTATTGCTGGATGTGCTTACATCTTGAATGCTTTTGACAAAATGCTGCTTCTGATTCTTTTACCTAAGTAGTTACAAAATATTCTGTTCACTTTTTTACCACTTAGGAATATAAGACAAAGTTTTCTTGTTAATTCTGGTTGTTTATAAATTAGGATAATCACACATAAATTGATTTTCCTAAATTTGGAATAGAGGTTTAAAATCACTTTCCTAATTTTTTATTCTAAAAAGCTCAGTGGCAAGTAGGTAAGAAGTATCACTGCCAAAATATTAACAAAATTCTACAGATATACGTTGAAGATATATATTTTATTCATCATACAAAGTGTGTCGTGATGTTAGCCAATTCTTACTATATATTTTCTCGATGTACTTTCTATTTAATACTGATGATACTAAAAGAAAACAACCTTTGTAAACCCATTTTACATCTGAAAAAAACTAAGACTTCAAAAAATCAAGTCACTCAAACTTACTTTATTAAGTAGAAAGTGCAGCAAAAGATTCAAATCCAGATTAATAAGGTTTCAAAGAAACCTTATTAATAGGTTTCAAAGAACTCTGAGTAATTGCTAGCTAGTTATCAGGTATTCGTTGGCTCATGGCATTGGAAAAAAAGAAAACAGACAAGAACCAAGACAAAAGATAATTTTTGCTGTGGCATTTATGGAATCACATAAAAATACATTGGTTTATAGACTTTGAGTCTGGGGTTAAATCGAATCAGGCTGAACTGAAATTGTCACTAATTAGCATTCCTGCAGCACAGTTCCAAGCAGACTGATGGCTAACTGTTAATACAAATTGAATTAAGATGTCCTTGCCAAACCTAGGAATTTATAGTAGGCCCGTGACTAAGTAAGAAATTTCAGAAAAATGGAAAATACAGCTGACAGCATTAGTAATTCGGCATTGTTGTTATTCTATGCATTGCTGCTTGCATTCTTTTAGGAGGAACACTGATGGGAAAATTCCTCAGGCTGGTTCAAATGCTGTGGACTAATTCATTCCGGGTGCCTTTCAGTGAAACTGTGCTTTTGGTTACTGTGACCACACGTGTCGGATAACATTACCATAGTGGCATCTATGGCCGAGAGACACAACAGCTAAGGCTGAGATGTTTATTCCATTCCACCCTCACTTGTTCTAGCTCTCTGCAGTCCCTCCCCCCCATTGGGATGTTGCAATTTTATGTCAACTCAGCAGAATCTTGTTTTCAAACCAGATTTTTCTCAACCCTAATTTAAGATGAAAAATGATACAAATGTGTAACTTAGACAGGAATGTCATCTAGTTTGAATGATGTTCAAACAATTTTTGTGGCTTAAGATGAGAACTCTACTTTTGTGCTACCTAGAAATATACTGGAGGGCTGAGACAAATAGAAATAAAACTGTGTCTTGACATCTTTTCCAGACTGTATGCACCCCACTTACCTCCATTTTTCCATGATAGCTCTCCTCCCTTAAATAAAATTATGGCTATAAGAAAAAGACAATTGTAGAAATCTGACAAATGTATATGTACCTTGTAGAAGATGACATGTAAAAAATCAATACATACATGAAAAATTCTCAATTTCATTGACAACACATAATGTAAAGTAAATTAAAACATGGTGAGACACCACTATATACAGACAAAAAAAAAACTAAAAAGAAAGGCAAACAATACCAAGTACTAGAGAGGATTTGAAAACACCAAACTCTATCACTCTGCAATAGGGGTATATATTGTTTACCAATCTGAAAAACTTGTTGGATCCTTCCTAAAGCTGAACATGTGGAGATCTTCTGACACATCAGTTCTATTTCAGGTGTATATCTATCAGCAATGCAAAGTCATGTTCACCAAAATATAAAATGAAGTCAACAAGCAAAAAAGCGTCAAGCTTATACATGGTACTTGTCATGATATCCCCAAATGGAAACTACTGGAAGCTAATTGTAATACATAAATAAATTGTGACATATCCTCACAAGTATATAATGAAAATGACTCTTGAACACAAACAGTAATAGAGAGGAATTTTATAAGCATAGCAGCTAGTGACTGAAGCTACCCAGTAGCAAATACATACAACCTTATATAATTCAAGTAAAATACAAAATGGGTATATTTATGTTATATATTTATGATATTGGGAGATAGAATAGTACACAATTTGGGGAATATAATGCTTTTTTAAAAAATATCAGTTACTTTTCCCTGAATGCTTAATGCATCAATTTTAAGTTTTGTAACAGAACTATCTCAAATGAAATACACTATTTTTGCAGGGAGAACAGGATGGAGTTGAAGAGTCACTAATTTTGGTATCATTTTTCTGTACTCTGTTACTTTCTTGGGTTGCTACAAAGACCACAGTTCCTTACAGTAGCTTTCAATGTCAATAGATTCATCTCTTCTGCCATTGGTAGCAAAGATGGGTTCAAAACAAGATCTGCAAAATCAAGTTAACAAGAACTATTCAAATTCTTTCTTCTGAAAGTGATCAGTTGTTCTTGGCACTAAAGTCTGTATTTATCTTTCAACAAAATTGTTGCTTAATCTCAGTAAAGCTTTAATTCCATCACTCCTTTCTCCTTCCTATAGTCTATCTATCCATTTATAAAAGAACATATCTGACTGCTCATTGTTTGAAATAGAAATGTGTATCCTTAACTCAACAGGCTGTTTGAACTTAGAAAGTAACACCCAATCAACTGATGTTTGAGGACTTCATTTTTTCAGGAAAAGTACAGCCCATCATCTGTGAACATTCCATCACCCCTGCTCCAGGGAGAACTGCTCAGCGTCATGGCTACCTGGAGCCAACAGGGCCATCAGCCTGCCCTGAGCCAGTTTAGACCAAGTCTGGGCAGTGACCAGGCTTTCCCCTTTTCTGTCTGGCTCTAGGGACCTAAAGAGACCAATCAGGTTCAAACTAAATGACCAAATCAATTTTTAGTACTTCAGATATCACTCAACTTTGAGTTAATATATTAAGATTGAAAATGGAAAATGAGCTGAATATTATTAAAAATATCAAAATTTTATTTTTTCAATGATTTTTCCAAGTCCCTGAAATTTAATATGTTTAAAAATGATAATTGCTATTAATAATTAAAAACATGGTAGTTACTAAGCTCTTAGTATTTCCCTACTTTGTAGGTGGAAAAAGCACATTTTGAGGAAATCTGCCATTTTCAATCTCAATCAGATATTTAATAATCATTGTTCCTCCCAAAATGTTTTTATTCACAATTTCTCAATTGGCACAAATTAAAGGTAGAAATTATCAAACATATGAATAACTAAAGCAGAGTAGAACAGTTATAGTAAATCATATTATTACTATTGTTATTAAATAACAAAATGGAAATGATTAAGAAATATGTAAAGACTAAACTCATGAAGTCAAGTAGAACATAACTCAACAAAGTGATTTATCATTCATGAAATATTTGTAGTAATTCAGGTTTTAAATTCAGTCTGTTAATAGAAAAAAATTCCCAATCTCCTGGGAAAAACTGAATATTCCTAGTCTAAGCTGTCTAAAAAAAAAAAGGCTGGGCCAATGGTGATAGGTCATAAAATAAATAAGATAATGAACAATGAGAATTAAATCAGTTAAGGCCTATAAGTTAGTACTGTGTCAGGTACATAGTTGGCATACCATACATTTTAGGGTTTTTTTTTTGGTCATAATCATTGTTTTTCATATAAAAGATTTTTGTAATTCACTCTAGTTATGTTCTCAGAAGTTCCTTCAAACACTGGATTAACAAATGGAGAGCCACAGAGGTAGGTGCTTTTAAGTACAATATTTTAATAAATTTTAGGATATAAGATCAACATACAAAAAACAATTGTACTTTAATACTCGGCAAAACAAAAACAACTCTATAAAGGAAGAAAAATAAAGTACTTAGCTATAAATTTAACAGAAAGCACAACATTTACACCTTAAAAACTATATAACTTTTCCACAGAAATTAAATTCCTAAATAAATGGAAAGACTTAAGTATTCAGACTGAAGAACTGAGTATTGTTAAAATTGCAGTAATCCCTAAATTGAGATACATATTCAACCTAATCCCTATGAAAACTGAAGCTTTTGTTGGTGCAGAAATTTACAAGTTATTAAAAATACTTACAAAAGCTAGCAGACATTTTTAAATGAAATAAGCATTCTGAGGTTTACAGGGAAGGAAAAAGGGTTAAGGGGACCTAAGACAATGGAAGGGAAATTTTCTTAAAAATTTGTATAAATGGGGCCCTCCCTGGTGGCCCAGGGGGCTAGAGCACAGCACTGAGAAGCTAAAGCCGCTTCAGCATGAGTTCGATTCCTGCCTGCCACATGGCGTGGCAGACCTCTCCTGACCCGCCCGCTGCTCCCTTCAGCAGTGCACTTCGTGGATCTGCCTGTTCTGCTCCCCACTCTGTCTCTGGTGAAGCCTCTCGCCGCCCCTGAGCGTCTGGCCTGTACCCCAGCTCTGTATGCACAAATAAATAAATCTTTAAAAATATATATGTATAAATAGTGAGTTCTTAGAAGAAAGTAAAGATCAATCTTATCATGTGGATAGGAACAACCAGCCAAGTGGGAAAGAGATGGGCTTAAAGGAAAGGAGATAGACTTATAGGGAAGGAAAAAGAATTACGATACATAGGAATGGAAGGGAAATTTTCTTAAAAATAAATATAAAAAATAAAATAATATAATTAGTAAACTAATAGCAAAATTAATTATCTAAACAAAACAACAAAGAAGGACTGTAAAACAAATGATAATAAATACTATGATAGGTATAAGCTCTGACATATCAGTAATTAATTGCACTCCAATTAAAAGACAAAGATCATTAGATTGTCATAGTTACCTATTATTTCTGTAACAAGTTGTCATAAATTTAGTGGCTTTCAAAAACTAAGTCTAAAAAGATAAGAGATTGACAAGCTGATGCTCTATAAATGATGCTATAGTACATTAATATAAAATGCCTAGAATAAACTGAAATTTATATGAAAAACATTTGACCAAGAGTAGACAAAACAACCTGAAAAAGAATAAAATTAGAAGACTCACACCTTCTGGTCTGAAAACTTACTGCGAAGCAACAATAATCAAGACAGTGTAGTATTGACATGAAGATCAAAGGAATAAAATTGAGAATCCAGAAATAGACCCTCACATATATGGTGAGTTGACACTCAACAATGTTACCAAGATATTTCATTGGGAGAAGAATGATCTTTTCAACAATTGGTGCTGGTAAACTAGATGCCTCATGAAACACAATGAAGTTGTACCCTTGACTCACACCATATACAAAACTAATGAGAAATTGATTAAAGATCTGGATGTAACAGCTAACCTATAAAACTCTTAGGAAAGTCAGCCCAACCAACACCAGCAACAGAAAAGGATAAAGTGAATTTCATCAAAATTTAAAATATCTGTCCTTTAAAGGATACCATCAAGAAAATGAAAGGACTACACACACACAAAAAAAATTAAAAATCATGTATCTGGATTATATAAATATTACAAATAAAAAGACAAATCCAGTTAGATGTGGGTAAAGCAGCTGAATAAATGTTTCTCCAAAGATAATAATAACAGATAATAAGCACTTGAAAAGATGCTAAAATCATTAGCCACCAGAATAATGCAAAGCAACAAAGTAACAATGAGATAACAGTGGGAGGCTGTAATTAAAAAGGAAGATAATAAGTATTGACAAGAATGCTGAGAAATTAGACACTTCCCACATAGTGGAAATGTAAAATCATTTCTTTTCTATGGGAAGACAGTATAGTAGTTTCTCAAATAGTCAAACCTATTATTACCATGCAATGCTAACCTAGATAGATATTCAAGAGAAATGAAAACATATGTTCGTAGAAAACTTCTATGGAATGGTGATAGCAGCATTAGTCATAATAGTCAAAAAGTGTAAATAGCACAAATGATCGTCAACTGATGAATACATAAATAATGTGATATGTCTACACAACACAATATTATTTAACAATATAAAGTATGAAGTACCAATAAATGCTGTAATATAGATGAACCTGTACAATATTATGCTAAATGAAAGAAACTAGTTACAATGAACTGCATATTGTATGGTTCTATTAATATAAAATGTCTAGGATAGGGAAATCTGTAGAGACATACATGTATTAGTGGTTTACAGAGGTTAAGGGAACAGAATGATAGTGTTTGCTAATGTATATGGGTTTCTTTTTAGAGTGATGAAAATGTTTTGGAATTACTATCAGTGGTGATAGTTCTGTATCTTTTTGAATATACTAAAAACCACTGTACTGTAAAAGTTGATTTATAATGATGCATACCTGAAACTGATATAACACAATAATGCACCATTGTAACAATAAGTCATGAAGGGAATCAGAATAAAGAAAAACAGTCTTACAAATTCTAAGTATAATCTTACTATATAAAAATATCTTTCAATTGTGATTCATCCCTGAAGGGACTAGTGAATTTAAAGATCTAAAATTTTAAGGGAATTATTACAAAGGATTTTTAATTCTGACCACAAAACAGTACTTGTTGAGAGAATTGTCCTCCCGCTGTTAATCACTGTAAACATGGGTAAGTTTTTTGATAGACACTTTTGAAGCATTGAGTAACACATGGTCAGGAACTGTCATTTTGAGTAAAGTGGAAAAATTGCATGTCTCATCTTTTCTGAACTGGTGTATGTGGAAAAGGAGCCCAGTCAGAACATAGCAAGCTGTGTGGCTCAAGGGGAAATTATCTGTCTTCAAAGGTGTGGAAGAAAGTGAACTTGGAAAAACACTTTTTGATTATTAAAGATTATTAAAAGAGCTGGGCAGGAAAATGGCAATAATCATGCCCAGGGATTTTATTGTTGCCCAGTCCTGGTCTGTATGTGGAAGGTGCAGGGTAAACATCCACGCAGTCAAGAGAAGAAATTTAGGTCCAATGAGACAAAAAGTGAATGAGGAGCTTTGGTTTCGCTCTCTGTTGGAAGTTTGAGAGAGCGAGTGGAAGAAAGGAAGAACTGAAGGGAAAACAAAAGTTAACATTGGTCATTTCGTTTAGCGACTGTCACCAGAATCATGACATGGTCCTATTTTTCTTTTTTGTAATTAATATTTTTTTTATTGAGTTAACATTGGTTTACATTGTTTTTGTATTCTAGAAGTGGAGGGTACCCCCTTTAGGTGCTGTTTCCATGGCATGTTCCTATTTTTCAAGTGGTCAAAGAAAACCAAAAATTTGCTTAAATAATTACTAAGGATGTTAATAATGTTAATCCATAAAATTTAAGAATAATCAAAAGGGAATTTGTTTGGTATTGTCCTTCCAGTTTTCTTAGGGAAAAAACTAACTGTGAGGAAAATTACTGTAGGGGAATATAAGGCTTACGTATTCTTTGGAATTTATTTAGCTTGACAGATTCTTTCTTTTTTTTTTTTTAATGGGATGATAGATTAAGAGAAGAGTGGTAGAGACAAGACAGAAATTCTAAGACTATTTATACTCAGTAAATTATTCCCTAGATCAAAATTCTTCTAGAGAAATATTTTTCCAACATGGTCAATCCCACTAGTCCAATCACATAGATGGAATCTTTGGTTTAACATCAAACTAGGAAGGTAGACTAAAAGCATGATTCAATTTTAAATTAAGGGATTAACTAGGGAGATAGACTAAAAGCATGATTCAATTTTAAAAGAAGGGATTAATGTCTAGTATGGTGTGAATCAAATTTTTCCAGGTAATATCTCACCCTTCTGTCCTTTCCACTTGAGTAAAGGATACATCTGTCAATTGTAAACACGTATTCACCTACTGACTGAACAAAAAGACCATTTGAAAATGAGGTTAAGAAAAACATGAGCCTGGTCTTATCACATTAACAAGTGATTTAAAAAATTGTTTCAACCTCGTAGTATGTGGTTAGTCATCACCATAAGCACTACTAACTCAAACTAGATATTTGTACTTTTGCCAAATAATGTCACTTTAAATGTGTGCAAATATCAATATCACAGTGAAATTTAGGACCTAAATTCTGACAAGGTGTGACCACATATATGGTAGTGAAATTTCATCTGTTCCCTTAAAATTTCTCCTCTAAAGATGCTTTATTTTAGGAGAAATGGAATCCATTTAAGTTTAAAATTTCCATTCAAGACAGCTATGAAAAAATAAACTGTACTGAAAAAAATTCTACCTCTAAATATATATAGATTTGTTATTCACTGAAATTCATTGGTAATGTTTTTTTAATGACTACATTTTTTAATGCATTATGTATGAGAAAGCAAAGTTTCACTCTATTGTATATTAGGTTAAAACCTTTCAAATAAATAGTAGACAGTAAAATTCATCACAGTACGCCTCCATTTAACATTTTTCCACAGCTAATGTTCATTTTTTAAAGGGTTGGCTAAGGGCCCAAAGAGGATCATGTAACACTGGAAAAAAAATTCCAGATCCCTGGAAAACATTATAGAGACATTCCATTGTATTTAATTTTTTAAAAAATTATATTTGTCAAATTGTTAGCCATATATTAGACTATGCACTATGTGAATACACTACCATTTAAAAGTGTTAACAATACATCTTATCGGCCTTCCCACAAGCCAAGAGTTCTTGGTAAAATATTTTCCTACCACATAAGCCACTAGTCATCAACCATGTCAAACAACATTTTCAAATTAGATAATGAAATTCTAAGTTGACTGTATTCAATAAATAATCAAGAGATATATAATGCTAACCATGCACTATTTAAAACATATTCAAATCAAGCTATATAAAATAAAGGAATTTAAATAAAAATATTTATATCGATCACACACAAGTGAACCTACTAATGACTGTATTTTAGAAATGTTTACTTTTTAACACAGCTTATCCTGAATAGAATTCAAATGTATATATATGAAAACATTAACTTTCCTATTTGGTAGTTAAAATTTACCACTTAAATGACTTTAAGTGTATAGTTCAGTGATATTGACTGCGGGTAACTATTATCACCACCATTTATCATCAAAACTTTTTTGTATCTTCTTAAACTGAAATTGTCTGAATGAATTGGAGCATAGATAAGTCAAATCATGTAGTATTTGTCCTTTTGTGAATGACTCACTTAGTTTAATGTTCTCAAGCTCATCCCTTTTGTAGCATGTGTCAGAATTTTCTATTTCACAAGACTTAATACCATTTTCCATTACATAGGCATTCACATTTTGTTCATTCATTTAATGCACAGTTGTGTTGCTACCTTAGGAATAAGGTAATACTACCTACTAGGAATAATGCTGCTCTGAACACAGGTATCAAATATTTTCTCAAGTCCTTGTTTTCAATATTTTTAAATATACAGCCAGGAATTAATTCTTTAGATTCTTTGCAATCTATGTTAAACAAATTCTCAGATCTACCCATGGGTTTACATCATATTTGGAAAGTGGCAGGGTGGTTGTTGCTGTGTTGAGGGAAACTGTAACCAGAGCCTTCCCTTTGTGTTACATTTCCTCTCTTGGTCTCCTTGCTCAGGAAGGGTTGAGCAAATTCCACCATTACTGCCCTATTTAAAATTCCAAATATTCATTTTGCTTCAGTGAAGTTAAAATTTAGCTGCTGAATAATCAAAGCTGGAAGAAACTTGGAAAAAGCCCAAAATATGTTGCCACTCTCCAACCTTCATGTATAGCCTCATCCTTATTTAATGTAACTCCTCTAGAGCTGCTCTCTAGAAAACAAACTTTCAATGTCTTCCTTCTCAAGTACTTCCTATGTTCAACAGTCTCTCCAAAGAGAAGATTCTTTGCTGTGTTTTTTCCCTTTTTCAACCAACCTTCTTTCTACTTCTATTCCTGAACACCATGATGCTCCCAAGAAGCACATATTGATGCTTGAAAATTAAGTGTCAGTGTCATCTCTTTTTGGGAATCCTTTCTGAAATCACAAGATGGTATATTTTTTCCTTGTCTGAAAAATGGAGGGGCCCTCTCTGGTGATGCAATGGGTTAAAGGGCAGCACTGCTAAAGCTAGCTGCACCACTTTGGCAGAGTTCAATTTCCGGCCACTGAGATGACCCACATGACACAGCAGACCTCTCCTGATGCACCCACTACTCCTCTCAGCAGGGTACTTCAGTAGATCTGCCTGTTCTGCTTCCCACTCTGTCTTTAGTGAATCCTTTCACACACACACACACACACACACACACACATACACCATACCTTTGGCCTGTATACCAGTTCTGCATGCATAAATAAATAAATCTTAAAAAAAAAAAAGAATCATGTGTAAAAAGATATGCTTACCTACAAGTTAATGCACCTGGTAATTTCTAAATAAATATTGACTAGTGTTACTGAAGAAAACAAAATTTAATGTCAGATGAATGAGTTTTGCATGTTAATGCTTTTACGTGAAAAAATCATAATTATTTAGCTGAAATATTCTTTTGTTTTCTTTTCTAATTAAATCTTATTCTTTTACTTTCTACTGATTCTAAGAGTTCTTCCCTAAATCTTTATAAAATTATTATCATTCACTTTAACTCTAGTGCTCTATCATAATTGACCTTGTTATATTTAATGGGCTATCATTGCCCTTCCAGAAGTTTTCCAAAAACATAAAGCAAATAGTCTCTGTCTCTATTTACCCAATTGTATAGTCGGTAGCTCTGCTATGTATCCTCAGCAACCATTTCACCAATACCCATGAGTGACAGATTTTAGAGCTACTAGGGATTCAAAACCTCTTTGAGTAGAAACTTAACAATATGAAAGAGAATTTAAAGTGATTGGATCAAGTCAAGTTATGGAATAACTGATGAACTTTGGAGAAAAAGAGAGTGATTGAGCTGCAACTGCTGAGAGATCATCTAATTTCACCTGCTTATTCTCTAAATGAAAACATGAAATAACTGATTACTCTTAGATTGAGGCCAGGGACATGGCTTAGTGGGGAAAATCAGTCATTTGAGATTCAAGAAACTTGAATTCCAGACTTACCTTTACCATTAATATTGGGAAAGACAGTTTTCCTGTGTCTCACTTGCCGCAAGTGTTAAATGAGAGAATTGGATTAGAATTCCATGACACTTGGGTGATTTGGTGATGGGAAACCCAAGGGGATTGCAACTGATATGGAAAAATGCACAAAAATATATAAAAATCAACTAATATAATAAAAAAATTTCATGATGCTAAACTTAAGTAGGCTATTTTAATTTCCAATTTAATGATATTATTACTGAACATTTACATTCTAAATATGAGCATATTATAATTTTAATAGATTAATTGTAATGAGTGTGGGACAGATAACATGGACTTTCCTGTAAAATACAATGGATTTAAATTGTACTTTTTTTTAAAAGATTTATTTATTTATACAGAACTGGGGTACAGGCCAGAGATGCGGAGGGTGAGAGGATTCACCAGGAACAGAGTGGGGTGCAGAACAGGCAGATCGACGAAGTACACTGCTGAGGGGAGCAGCGGGTGGGTCAGGAGAGGTCTGGCACGCCATGTAGATCTCCTCCAGGGCAGGCGGGGATCGAACTCATGTGGAAGTGGCTTAAGCTTCTTAGTGCAGTGCTTCAACCCACTCTGCCACCAGGGAGGGCCCTAAATTGTACTTTTTAAAAAAAGTTTGTTTTTCCACTTTTTAGCAATCGATAAAATTATTTATTTTTAAAATGTTAGGCACTTGCTCAGTATAATCAACATTTCTGGGTTTTGAAGTTATAAGCAATAAAAATGCAGTAAAGGACATTGTCCTCAAAGAGAGAGAATTAACAATATTTAAATAAAATAAAAAATAATCTCAGCAAATAATATCTTTGAAATAATTTTTTAATTTAAATATTTATTTATTCATACAGAACTGGGGTACAAGCCAGAGGTGCAGGAGTGGTGAGAGGTTTCACCAGAGATGGAGTGGGGAGCAGAGCAGGCAGATCGGCTCAACGAAGAGCGCCACTGAGGGGAACAGCTGGCAGGTCGCGAGAGGTCTGCCACACCATGTGGGTCACATCCCTGGCTGGGGATCAAATACTAAAGCGGCTGCAGCTAGCTTGCAGTGCTGCTTCCTAACCCATTGCGCCATCATGGAGGGCCAAAATAAATAAAATTTTTAATGAGAATATTGGATGATATGACTGCAAGATAAGAAGAGTTGATTTAGATTGGGTGACCATCTCTAAAAAGATGACATACTTGGACAAAGGCATACATTATTAGAATAAATCAGTCATGCTGAGAAGCACAAAGATGGAAGTACAAAAACCATACAGAAGGAATGAACTTGCTTTTCTGGGACAGTGAGATATGTGGGATGAGGTCTAGAGGACAGATAAGGGCCAGCTTGGAGAAAAACTAAGTTTCCACTGAAATGTACATATCCAGCCAATAAAATCAACTTTTAAACATTAAGACAAATGTATCCAAGGGGAATTTTTGCTTAAAATCCAAACTGGCAGTAGATACTTCTGTCTTCTGTTTTCTGTGGATGTGAGTTTGGAGAGAGTGGGGCAAGCATGTATGTATGTGTGGAGCGTATGATTGGATTTCTTTTCTTTTTTTAAATTATTTTTAAAGATTTATTTATTCATTCATACAGAACTGGGGTACAGGCCAGAGATGCGGAGGGTGAGAGGATTCACCAGGGTCAGAGTGGGGAGCAGACAGATCAACAAAGTACACTGCTGAGGGGAGCAGCGGGCAGGTCAGGAGAGGTCTGCCGCGCCTTGTGGAGCTTCTTCCAGGCAGGCGGAATCCAACTCATGCGGAAGTGGCTTAAGCTTCATAGTGCTGTGCTTTAACCCGCTGCGCCACCAGGGAGGGCCCATGATTGAATTTCTTAAAGAAAGTTTCCTATCGACCTCACTTCCATTTGTAGAGATTGCCAAAGTACAAAGAATGGGCAATAATTGAACGTTCTGAAGTATATTTCGTGGTTCTTTATATGGGCCTTGGGAATTCAAAGCTGAATTTAGAGTTGATTAGAGAAAGTGCAGTTATTTTGCAAAGGACATAAGGGTATCCAATACATGTGAGATATGACTGGGAACAATATACTTTAAGTAGAGAAATAACCAGCATTCAAAATTGTATAACTATTATGTAAGCTGCCTTGGTCCTACCAAACTTATAGTAACTGGGTTACACTGAAATATATTTTTCCTGAACTGGTTTTCTTTTTTGAGGGGGTTAAATGAGCTGAGTACTATGCTTGAATTGATCCAAAGCAGAGATGATGAAACTGAGACTCAGAATCCTATGAAATCTGAAACGTGAAGCTAGAAGAGACTGTGAAAATATAAGTCGCTTAAGAATGTACAGAAATCATAGGAAGAACATGGTAGGTGACTTAAGCTGGTCTGTTAGTTATACATGTTTATTAGTGTATTCATTTTCTGTGTATTCATTATCTGTCCTTGAAATAATTTAAGGAGGAAGCAAGTGAGATAGAGACTGACTCTTTCTTTAACCTGTAAGTACCCATGATGCTAAAACTTGCAATTTGTGAGAACAAAAAAAATCATCGTTCGTTGTTTAATACAGAATACTTTACATAATTGACTGATGAGTTAATTTTTTACTTTCCAACCATTTGCTTTGGATGAATATGGAAACAGTGGAAAAATAAATATTTAAGAATAGAACTGCATTTACTTTATTCCAAATTCTGAGAAATTAATAAATATGTTTTTTGTTTTATCAGCAAGAATTCATGTGAATGACTTGTCCTATTTGCTCTGGGATTCTGGAGTTTTAAGTTGGCCAGAATTTTAAAGTGTTGAAAGATATTATAAAGCACTTACAAGTATTCAACTAGTCAGACTGCTCAATTAGCTGAACATTTATAACCTCAAATTTTGACAGAGCATGATTCATGTAGGCACGACCCCTTGGACAACAGATGGCTTTATTGTAGGCATGCCTGAGGAAAAGCATACAGAGCAATAAAAATGGAGCATATAGAGAAAGTAAAATTTAACTTGGGAGCATGGACTGTATTCCTAGAAAAGGAGATTATTGAACAATTTAGCTGACAAAAATTAGCAATAAGTTAATTTTTAAAATGTTTACTTACTAATATTCAAGACATTTACATATAGGACATATTGCAAAGCTTAAAAAGTAGGCCATAACTAATATCTAGTTAATATTTCAACAATCCATTAGAACTCACATTAAAAATCTAAAGTAACTATGTAAAAAAAAATGTTAAAGAAACAGGAATTGAGAAGAATCAAATGCTAATTAAAAACTTAAATCTACCACACTTTACCTTTTTTCCTTTTGTATTCCCCCTGTGTTCATGAACTATTTATATTCTGGAGAGTAATATGGGGTGGTAATCTGGAGCAATATTAATTCAACAGCATATGCTGGTACAATATCTTACCACTAAAGTATATCAAATTTTAATTAAGAAGATTTTATCATTTTCTAGAAGAGGATAAAAGATGACGTTAACTAACTAAAAATATTACTTTTAATTATGTATAGTTTTCTTTTTAAAAACAAGTTAATAACACATAGAATCTTACTTTGGAGAAAGAAACATCTATTTCTAAAATTACATAAATCTATAAAACAAATGCAAAATTTTCTTTGTACTTGTAGCCTATATGGAAGCTCCATTTTCAGGATTTTGAGAAACCTCCTAACATTTTTTCACATTGATTGTACTAGTTTTCATTCCCAACAACAGTGCAGAACAGTTCCTTTTTCTCCACATCCTTGCTAACATTTGTTGTTGCTAATTGTTTTAAGATGTGCCATTCTTACTGGTGTGAGGTGGTACGGCATTGTGATTTTAATTTACATTTCCCTTATTACAAGTGATGTTGAATATTTTTCATATGCTTGTTGACTCTCTGCATTTCATCTTTGGAGAAGTGTCTTTTTAACTCTTCTGCCCATTTTTCGATGGGGTTGTTTATTTTGTTTTTGTTTGTTTCATCAGTTTGTTGTTGTTGTTTTTGAGTTTCATCTTATTTTTGTTGCGTTTCATCAGTTCTTTGTATATCTTTGTGGTCACTCCTTTATCACTAGCTTTGTGTGAGAAAAATTTTTCCCAATCAATGAGATGTTGATTTGTTTTTTGTAATGTCTCTTTTGCTGTACAGAAGATCTTTTACTTGATGTAGTCCCATCTGTTTATCCTTTCCTTCAGTATCATTGCATTGGATGCTGATGATACCATTTCTTTTTTAAATTAGAGTGAGTGGAGAAGAATAAAATTCCATGTTCTGTGGGTGCCCATTTCATCTATATAGACAAGAATGTGCTAAAAGTCTATATATAATTAAACTTTTAGGTTAGAAACAGAAACAAGTGCAACACACAATGCTACTGATAGAAAATACAGTTAAAATGCATGACACTGTTAAATAGGTAGCTCATCATAATCTACAAAATACTTACAAGAACAAGTTAAACCCTATCACCTGTAGATCATTTCTGTGAGATTTTGTTGTCACTATTATTTATTATTTTCTCTTGTATTAGATGTTCCACAACTTTCTTAGCAAGACTGAATGTAAGTTATTTCTTATTAAATATCCAAAACTGTCATAAATATGATTTTTAGGAATACCCAGATTAATTAGACTCCAAGCAGTGACATAGACTAACATAGCAAGAGCTGCTGGAAATCAAAAGCTACTCGCAGTGTGTCTCCATGAGCACCTAGCCAGGAGCTCATGGCCCTTACAAAAATACATAATTCTTTAGACCTAATAGTCAAGTAAGGCCTTGGTAGAAATGTCAGTCATACTATGAAAAGACCTTTCAATTATTTACATACAATTTCCTTCTAATTAGTGGGAACTGATTTTAATTTTTGTCCTTTTCTCAAACAGGACCATATGTGGATCAAGTTTAGAGGTCAGCTGCTTCATCAAAGAAAAAGAGAAAGATGAGAGGGAGAGCTAGAGCTTTTGTGTGTGTGTATGAGAGAGAGAGGGAAAGAGAGATTGGTAGTTATTTAATTGATCTTGTCAATCATATCACATGATTCTATCAGAGATAGGGTTAATAGGTACATCATCTTAAGTTTTTATTTTTGTTAATAATGTGTTTTGTAAAGTCAAGGAACATTTCTAGGGGCTGTGCTGGTGACAAAAGACGGGTTTCAAAAGTGTTTGGCAGAGTACAAAGGCAATAATCTGGTGTCCCAAGCTACTGAGTGAGCCAAACAAGTGAGATAATTAAGTTATTGTTTTTTTATTGTTGTGCTATTTGTCAAGCAACTATATAAAGGTCTTTTAAATATATTGGTTTATATATACTTTAGCTAAAAACAACACCTTCAAGATACTTTTATAAAGCAATTTGGGGGAAGTTTTGAAATATTTGAATAGAATTGACTAGAATAATTGTAAGTACTATCCAACTTAAATATCTGGAGTATCCTTGGGGTATAGTTTGAGAAAATTTTTTAAATAATGCATAGATTTCATTTTTTTTCTGTGAAATTGACAGCAACAATATAATATTTGCAAGGTCCCCTACCTCCTGCCATGTCCTTAGGATGTACATCATCCACTGTTCCTCCTTAGGAAACTTTTGAAACTATAACCTTAAGAGAAAGCACTTGTAGTATCTTGTTGCATGCTATAGTTGAACCTGGTTTTGGCTTCTACATAAACTCTTAAAGCTGCTGGCTGGCAAGTGCCAGATTTGTTCATTTTGCAGCAAACCAAATAGGCCTCATATACAAGTTCTTTATTCACACTGTCACCTGCATGTCTGGATGATTTGTCTCTTATCCCAGTCATTCCTTGACCTCCATGTACAGGAGCCAGTTTTGATTTTTGCCAGGTGATCTTTCTAGGTTACAGATCAATAAAAAGCTAAAAAATAAATAAATAAAAGAAAGACCATAAGAATAGTGATGAAAATAGAACATAAGATTGTCCTGCCTATTTGGGGAAGATGGCCAAGTAGGTGTACAATATTGAACAAATAAATGGAGGTAGATGTGGGAAGAATGAGACTAAACGATCACATTATGGGGCAGGCTTCCTAAGAATGTCATATGTTCAGTTGTACTCAGAAGGGCTCCATATACAGAAGAGGCTCATACTTGGTTTATTGTTCTGCTGCCATCATTTTGGAGTTCTTAAAAATCTTTATGTTTGTTTCTGGAGGTTTCACAAACTGTTAAAAATAGAGCTTCGTTATGACCCAACAATCCCACTCCTAGGTATCTACCCAAAGACCCAAAAACTCTGATTCAAAAAGACACCTGCACCCCCATGTTTATTGCTGCTTTATTTATAATAGGAAAGACATGGAGTCAACCCAAACACCCAAAAGTAGATGACTGGATTAAAAAGATGTGGTACATATACACAATGGAATATTACTTAGCAATCAAAAAGATAAACTCATGTCTTTTGCAGCAACATGGATGGAGCTAGACAGGATCATGTCTAGTGAAATAAGCCAGAAAGAAAAAGAAAAATACTGGGTGGTTTTACTCCTAGCAGGAGCATAAAGGACCAGAGGGGGGAAATAATAATGATGATGAACAACTACTGTATAGCAGAGACACTTTACAGGGGTGGAGTGGGGAATGGGATCAAAAGTGGGGATGGGAAGTGCACTGGACCATGGTGATGGCACATGGGTGATTTGTTGATGGGAAGCCCACGGAGATTACAACTGAGATGGGAAAAGGCACAAAATGTAACAATAAACTATTATATTATTTTTAAAAAGATTAACTATCATAAAAAATTTAGTTTAAATTTTTTACATGTTAATTTAAATATTCAATTTATAATTGAACATTTGAGAGTAAAAACATACTCAATATGTCTATCCACTGTTCCTTGTCATCCTGTGAGAACTTTCCCAACTCATATCATGTGAGAGGATAATAAGATCTAGATGAGTCCAGCTAAGCATGTTATGTCTAAACTAAGTGAGCAAAGATGCTGACAGCCTCAAGGAGCAACTCTTGCCCTGACAACCACTACCTGCTTTGAATGCAGAAAGGAAGCAGTGATATTCTAAGAAACACAATGACCAAAACCTTCTCTTGTTCTTTTTCATGTGACTTCCCTGAATTAGGCACTAGTTATGCTGAAAATCACAACATTGAAAGAAAGGGAAAGAGGGCCACCCATAGGGTCTTCTCCTGTGTCTTTCCTTGTATTGGTAAGAAAGTGTGCATGCCAACAGATGAAATAAAAATTCTGCTTTGTGCTATTTTCTGCTTTCTAGTAAGAATGAAATATATTTGCATGCACCAGCTATGAAATAAGAATTGGTAATTTCACATATAAAGTTAAGAGATCATATATTTGTATTTGAAACTGGCATTGTACTGTATCGAAATGAATAACACAATTCATGTTAATAATCTAAAAATTTTCTTTTTCTTTACTTGGAACAACAACAACAAAAAAAATTTAAAACCATGGGAAATTGAAAGAGATCACAGGAAAAAGGGAAAATCTTTATGTTTAGTGCCTTTAACAGTCTTACCAACTAGGACCTTATTATACTTTACTCTGGATCCCACATATTATGCACCAAATTATGTTACTTCATTTTTTTCCATAGTAGGATTGAGTTTATTACTCAAACCCCAAGTAAAATATTCCACTTGAAACTTTTGGTACTATCTGCTTAAAGAGTCTTCTCCACCTTGTCACTTGGCAAATTAGTTCTTGATCACTTGGAAGAGACCAAATGCTCCCTTTCTGCCAGAATTGGGATGTGGTCAGAATTATCACTGGCTAGGGGGTCGGGGGGAGACTTATGGAGTGGGTCAGTCTGTGAGAAATTTCTAATTTATCATTTTTTTGATCACTTTTAAAGATACTATAATCATACAACAGTTGTTAGAACCATGGGAGAAAGGCGCTTGAGAACCCCTATGAAACACTCAGTTGAACTATCAAAGTACAGAATAGGAGATATATGGATGTCATTTTGGGTTTTATTTCTTTACCAGCCTTTCCTGAGTACAGAAATACTAGCTGTCAGCACAGCAGCCCATGTGGAGTAGATGCGTTGAGGAGCAGTGACAAGGGAATCCTGAGATTCCCCTTGTTCCAAAATTCCTGCAGGTGTAATTCCGAAAATAATGCCCTCCTCACTTTGGGTTCTAAATTTCTTTTCCGCTGATAACTAAAATAAAGGAAGAGTAGGTAAAATACCAGAGTTAGGCAGATATGGGGGGGGGGTATCCTATATTTTAAACTGTGGGCTCTTTTGCCTTGCTAAGAACCAGGAATGATTGGTATGTTAGGGGCATGGACCCTATTCTGCCAGAATGATAAAGGAGGGAGGGTGCTGAGGGTGTGGTGAATAAAAGAAAGATTGAGAAAGATTGAGCTTCAGCAGAGGGGTACTGAAAGGGAGACTTCCCAGAGCATTTCATTATATAGACATTGCAGAAAAGTCTGAAGAGGTTGTTTCAAATGGTGGTTGCTCATTTTATGATAAAATTTCTTACTTCATCTTAAAATAAAATCCATGATTTCTTGTTAATATTTTGATGGGATTAGTTTTGCATATGAGAGGAAGGCTAGGAGAGAGATTGAAAAAACGGGGGAGAGTTTGGGGGGAGATGGTGGAAGGGAGTTACAAGAACACTAGAGAATAGCTGATACCAGTTTGAGTTATGCAGATTTTAAAAGATTATGGTTAGCATTTAAGAGGATATAAACATTAGCTAATTTCCCACTTAATATTCTCTGTCTTCCTGACAACTTTTGGCTCTTCAAGTGGACTTCTTTCTGGGCACAGAATCAATTTTCCTCATTCCTTGGTCCCTCTCCAAGGAAATAATTAACTCCAGTGTCTCCAATTTTACCATCTATCATTTTGTCTAGCAAGTGGACTCCTTGGAAAGATGATAAAAGAGAAATGTCCTTAGAGATATGTGGCAAAGGCAAAGAACATTTTCATGATAAGGGGAAAGCCTGTTTTCCTGGCCACCGTCAATGACCTATTTCCTCCACTCTAAGTATAGAACACCAGGGCTTTCCCCACACCTGACCCAAAAGCTGCCAACTCTGGGGAACTGAGTCTCTACTCCAACTGAAGTTTTACATGTAAACAACAGGCCTCCACCAGTCTTTCAAGAAACTGACTTTATTTCTTTAAAAAATGATGCTACTATACATTATTAATGTAATATCTTCTGCTCTTCTTAGACTTGAGCTGTAAATTCTTTCATTACCAATAATGATGAGAGGAAGGTTTTCTTGGGTTGCTTCTAGGCTTTAACCCCTGGAAAACAGGTTTTAAAACTTGTCTTGTTAATAATATTATCTCTTTTATAGCAATCATTTCTGTGCCACCCAAATATTAGTATCCTTTCAATACCTGCAGTATTCCTTATCCTACATAGGGCCTACATGGCAGAGAACAGGTAGAATTTCCAAGGACCTTTATGGATAGACCAAGAAATACACCTATAATATTCCAAGACCAAAACCTAATCTACCAAAAGACTGAGGTTTTGTCGGGATTCAGTGCCTAGAATTGTAAATATTTGATCTTAGAAGTCTTAAGAGAGACAAACTATTTTATGTAGAAGAAAATTATTCCAGTGTTGGGAATGTGCAGACAAAGTATATGGACACTTTGTGAACCCTGATCATGTTAGGAGTCCTGCTTAGTGTGTGATAGGAAAATAAAGAAGTTAGCCAAGGAGAGGAAGTGAGCTTTATTAGGTAGAAATATTAGATGTACACAGAGGACTTTGATAGGGAGTCCACTCAACAATTATTGTTAAATCTGATATGAGCAATAATACGACTCCAAGTAGTATTAAAAGGATTTATGCTCCCTCAACAATTACTTATTAAGTGATTTATACACACCAGTCACTGCTTTAGGTGCTAGGAATTAACAATGAAGAAAACAGACAAAATTCTCTCTTGTCTTTGTGGAGATAGACAATAGCATTATGAGTGACTCTCAACATCTCTTCCATACTTCCTCCACTCAATTGCATCAATACAGTGTGAATTTTCCTCCCCTCAAGGGTAAGTGATTCTGGCTAAAGATATCTTTAGCAATAATTGTTTGAGGGAAGGACTTTGTGACTCAATTCTGGATAATGAGAAGAAATATTTGCTGGAGGCTAACAAAGCTATAGGAAATCAATTTCCCTTTTGTGTTGGACAATATGGCAGAAAAGGCAAATTACTTCACTTCCTGACTTCAGCAAGCTATCTTTCAAATAAACCACTATTGCTGTTTGAGGTAAAATAGTATGAAACTGCTGAATCAAACATCCTACAACTCCTTATATCTCTGGCCTTTACTTTATGAGTTAATTTATTTCTTCATTGTTTTAGTTTTTAGTTTAAATAGTTTTATATATAGGCAAATATATCCTATGTGATATACATATGTAACAATTTTATATACATCATTTGATTATATAAATAATCTTTCTCAGGATGAATATTCTGTGTTATAAAATACAAAGAAAAAACATGTAGTTGAAGAAAATATCAGAAATGTTGTAGCCAAAGGTCAAGCCTGAAACTGCTATACTTAAAAATATGCACTATGGAAACAAGCTGTAATTCACTGAAATTTTACTTTATATTGATTACTGTGATAGGCATGTCACAGGCTATCTAATTTTAATTATAATAACTATGAGTTTAATATTATTTCCTAAATTTACAAAAAGTAAATTGAAAGACAGAGTTTATGGTCACACTGTGCTGTAAACATGGACTTCAAATTGAATTTTTAATTGGGCCTCTCCTCATCACCATAAACTACTGCTTATGAAAAAGCATTTCCTTTGAAAAAAGAAAGATCTCAGGAAGGAGTTAGCACCAGGGATTGATATTGTGAGCACTTATATAATAAAACAGAAGAAGTGTGACTCTTGCTGGAACAGTAGCATAGTAATGGTTAAAGCAATAAAACTCCAAGGAATAAAGTTGTTTGTTTTTTTTTTTAAAGATTTTATTTATTTATGCATATAGAGATGGGATACAGGCCAGAGGTACAGAGGCAGTGAGAGGGTTCACCAGAAACAGAGCAGAGATCACAACAGGCAAATTGACAAAGTACACTACTGAGGGGAGCAGTGAACAAGTCAGTGCTGTACCATGTAGGTCACCTCTGGGGAGGGGATTGAACTTGCATTAAAGTGGCCAAGGCTTGGCCTAGCTTCTCAGTCCAGCACTCCAACCTGCTGCGCCACCAGGGAGGATCTGGAATAAAGTTTTGAGAATTTCAAAGTCAAGTAAAAGTAAATATTTGGGAATTATTTTAATATTGTACAAGGATCACAAATTAATTCTGGGAATATCCCAGTAAGGTATTTTTTAATAAGAGGAAACAGGGAAATTGCTGTATGAGAAACATTGGCTCACCTATAAGCAAAATCATATGCTAGATGCCTGAAAGAAGAATTTAGTAATAATATGGAAAAAAAAACTGTCAAAATGAAAAATGGACTAATTCATCATTATACTTTTGAACTATCATATTCAAGATGTATTGTGGTAAAACAGTTGAATCAGGTTTATCTGCCTATTCATTCAAGGGAAAAAATGCTAGGAAAATACCCAAAATGGAGAGGTTGGCAGAGATTATATCTTCCATTCTCTTGAATTCCCAATACAATATTTTTCCTGTTATTAGGAAGCGAAGGGGAAAATGGAAAAGAAATTATGGGGTCGATTTTACCAAGAATTCTTGTGCAATTCTTCAATCATTGCCTGGACATCAGAAGAAAATTTCACCATAAAAGTTGCAGAGACATGATGGATAGTTAATCCTCACCATAGCCCTATGAGGTTATTGTATTAGCTTCTGTTTTACAATTGGAGCTGGAAGCTTAGAAGAATTAAGTCAATAGCCTTAAGTTGCACACTCATGGAGATAAAATCAGTATTGAAACACAGGTTTTCATGACTCCAAAGTACTGTATTTACCCCTTCTCATAGTTCTTTCACCTTTACACAATTTTAAATAATTAAAATATAAAGGGGAAAATTAAATTAAAGATTTAGAGGAAATAAATAATGATAGATATTTACTAATTAAAAAATACTTCATCTTGGGCTCTCCTGGTGGCTCAGCAGGTTAAAGCACATCACTTCAAGCTAGCTGAAGCCACTTCACATGTGTCCCAGAGGTGACCCACATGGCCCAGCAGACCACTCCTGACCAGCCCTCTGCTCCACTCAGCAGTGTACTTTGTCAGCTAGTCTGTTCTGCTCCCTACTCTGTCTCTGGTGAATCCTCTCACAGCCCCGCCACCTTTGTTCTATACCCCAGTTTTGTATGCATAAATAAGTAACACTTTAAAAAAAATACTTCATCTTGTTCAGTTGATATGCTCTTTATAGCCCTTTCTAATTATAGATCATAAATACATCACAAATAGCTGTCTTTTGTAAAGTGAGATTGAATTTACCCTTCTTCATGAAATAGTGAGAAAATCTGAAACAATACTTGTAAGGTACTAGACATTTGGCAGCACAGGTCAGTAATTTTTGAGAAAAGGAGGAGAAATGGAGTGTCATGATCTGATTGGATAGAGATCAAATTACCTCCGTTAAGAGGGCAAATTCAAATAGAGATTGGTGGTCTTTTTGAACTTAGAAAACAGAATTGGAGATTTGCAAAGAATAAGATGGCCAGCATTTTTGAGCAGCAGAATCAGAAAAAGAGATGCACAGAAAGAGAATTCAGAGATTGACTTAGATATTAACTTATATCATTGGCTAAATAGTAAAGATGCACGAGGATAAAATATCTGAATTCAAATGAATGATCTCTGGAAAAAAAACAGATGGAATTTTTTCCCAAAATTCATATAGGAGAGGGAATAGATTATGTTCTCAGCAAGAAATAATTAGTACATAGATCATAGAATCATTAGAACATAAATTATCCCCAGACTATATGTTATTATGAGCCCTAAGTGTATATATAAGCAATACTTAAAGCTATTTTCAAAAATGTATCAGTATGCTAGAAAAAAAGGACTAATTTTTTAAAAGATTTATTTATGTATGTATACAGAATTGGGATACAGGCTAGAGATGCAGAGGCAGTGACAGGATACACCAGAGACAGTGTGGGGAGCAGAGCAGGCAGACTGACCAAACACACTGCTGAGGGGAGCAGCCGGCTGGTCAGGAGAGGTCTGCAGCACCTTGTGGGTCACCTCTGGGGCAGGGATCGAACTCATGCTGAAGTGGCTTTAGCTTCTTAGTGCTGTGCTCTAACCTGCTGCACCACCAGAGAGGACTATTTTTTTTTTAAAGATTTATTTATTTGTACACACAGAACTGGGGTCCAAGCCAGAGGCTCAGTGGTGGTGAGAGACTTCACCAGAGAGAGAGTGAGGAACAGAACAGGCAGAGCAACGAAGGGGAGCTGAGGGGAGCAGCGGTCGGGTCAGGAGAGGTCTGCCGCGCCATGTGGTCACCTCCGGGGCAGGCGGGGATGAAACTCATGCGGAAGTGGCGTTAGCTTCTCAGTGCTGTGCTTTAACCCGCTGCGCCACCAGGGAGGGCCCAGAGGACTAAATTTTTAAGAAATAAAAGATCTAGCATCCTAAAACATAAAATAAGCATTGTCAATCAATCAACATTTACCAGGCACACAAAGAAATAGGATAATATAACCAGTTAGGAGAACAATCAATAGAGACAGTACCAACAATAACAAAGATGCAGATTTAGTGCATAGATATTAAAACAACTGTCATAAAATTAAAGAACTAAAGTGATCAACTAGAAATATTTAGTCCAACTACAATAGTACAGAACTAAATACATTTTATGAATCATGCTTCTTGTAGTTTTAATTTAAAGTGTAATGTATGTGAAATACTGATGACCTCCATATGTGAAATAACATAAAAATACATGCAGTAAGTTAGGAGTAAACAACATGTTGTCTCTATTCCATAAGATTTCAATATCTCTTCAGGTCCAGAAAGCAACTAGATGGTTGAATATTATTTGGTAGAAGACAGTATATATGAAATGCCATAAAGCAAAGTGAAATTTAAGAGCCAGTCTCAGAGAAGTTAAAGGAATAGTGGACACATCAGCTGGGATTTTGCAAATGAGTAAAATTCTGTGTCTGGGTTATAGAAAATAAATTTTAGATGTAAAAAAAAATTGACCAAAAACATAAGTTTCCACATCCATTTATGATAAAACATCTCAACAAAGTAGGTATGTACCTCACATAACAAAAGTCCTAATGACAAGCCACAGTTAATGATATTCCAGGGTGACAAGTTACAAGCTTTTCCTCTAGAACTAGGAATAAAATGAGAATGCCCACTCTTTCCACATTTATAAGAAATCCTAGGCATAGCTAGATAAGAAAAAATAAATGAAGGGTATCCAAATTGCAAAGGAAGAAATAAAATTGTTACTATTTGCAATTATATACAGATTACATATAAATTACATATAAATATATAAATTACATATTGAAAACCCTAATGACTCTACCAAAGATGGTTAAATCTATCATGATCTATTTCCAAATAAAGCCACATTCTAAAGTACTGGGGATTTAGGCCTTCAGCATTTGAATTGGGGTGGGGGGTGAGGGATATACAGTTATTGTTGGAGGCTTTTGTTTGTTTGCTTTTGTTGTTATTGTTATTTTTTGGAGAATTTTTAATAGGGAAGAGTGATAGTCATAATTGTCTTTAAGGAAGAATAATCTCACAACCGTGTGGGTCAGTCTCTGAAGGCCTGTACCTATGTTCTCCCTAGTTTCCGCTGCATCCAGTTACAGAGATGCTGCCGAGGTCCACCGTACCCCCGTTAACCTCTCTCCCCTTGCCTGTATGTTCCCACTCCTGAGGTTTCTCTATATCACTGATGACTAATTCCTATTCTTCCTTCAATGCTTGTTTCCTTATGTATTTAATAGTAATCATAATATATAGGCAATGTCTAATACATTTTAGGAAACTTCCCCTATGGATTCTACTGCCCTTCTGAAAGGTAGAGTACATAAACCACTGTCATGACCTTGCCTTCAAAAAAGTTTAACATCCATATGTTATCATATGCATTATATTTTTTTCATAATTTTCTCCATGCTTGCCTATGGAATGGTGACATATTTTAGGTAATATACAGTATCTCATCTAAGATCTCTTGCACCTAACTCAGTATATGATGCTTATTAAATAAACAGACTAGAAACTGACAGTCATATTCCTTAATTATTCTTTGAAAAAAATTAGTGTGGGTTATATACATTGTTCATTATGTGTGTTTGGCACTTTTATAAGTGCCTGACATACATTAAAACTCATTTAATCTTCATAAAACTTCAGTGAGTCAGGTACTATTCTTTTGTTATTTTATAGATAATGAATTAAAGGCTCAGGGAGACTCAATAAACTGCCTGAGATTACATAGCAATCAGAGTGACAGATGCTGTAAGCCAACTCTTGATTCAACACTGCCAAACTGTATCTTAGTCCTTTATTTCAGAACCATTTCCACAGCTATATGACTTTGAGTAAGTTATTGGATCTCTCTGTATTTCAGTTTTTTTTTCTGAAATAGGAATTATCGTATCAGTTATAAAATTAATACATATAAAACATTTTAACAGCCCCCTAGCATTGAGCATGTCCACCACACACACACACACACACACACACACACACATGCATGCATACACACACTGAATAACTAAGAATTTATTGTAGACTATATAGCTAATTGAAGCCATACTGCCTCCTGCTGATGATTAATAGTGTCTGGCTTCTGAGGAAGGATGGTATTGGCAGATATTTTTTTTTTTGCCTTTTTATGAAGGATGGGACTGAGCTGTCACTTCCTATGAAAATGAGAAAGAGGAGGTCAGAGGTGTTTTTGATAGCAACACAAAGGACCTTTATATAGCTTTAAAAGGATTGCAATGTTGGGTCTGAGAACCTGAGTTTCCATTGGTTTACAGTAATGATCTTGACCTCCTCTCCCTCCTTAGAAAGGGGCAATGGAAAGACACCAGGGAAGAAGGAAGAAAATTTTAGAAAAAGTCATGCAATATGACCTTAAAAGGAAATTTTTTTAAATCAGATTTTTTTTTTAAATTAGAAAACCCTGGTCACTGAAACTGTTGAACAGTTATCAACAATTCTTCAAAACACTCTAGCAGTTTACATGTGGAGCCAGTTGCTTTCTAATTGCTACAGCAGGCTACCACTGGGAAGAACAAAGGAAATATTTAGCACATCGTAAATTCTTCTGCAGCCCTGTGGAGTGACTGGAGTTCAGATTACACGTTTATAACTAGCATTTGAGAGCAATTTCTACTTCACTTTGAGAAAGTTGTTGGGGAAGCTGTTCGGCACTGTTCCTCCTACAATTCTGGAGAAATACAGACCAAGTGTTTACATTTAACAATCTAGTTCATTTGTGTTGGAATTCAGTGAAGGTTGGAAAGACATCACAATGAAGTCTACCCTCCCCTCTAGAATTTGCTTTTTAGTGGGAAGTAAATGTCTCTGTGAGTGGGAAAATATATCTCAGATATACTGGTGAGGAGTTCTGACAGCTCTCCAATAGAGACAGTGGTCTGTCTGCTCTTGAGCCAAGACTGAGACTGTCTGAAGAATAGGCAGCATCTAAAAATAGATTCACAGGGCCAAGAAAAGCAAGCAAGAGGGAGGCAGTAAACATGTTATAAGTCACCAAGGATGGAATGAAGAAGCTACACCATATAGCTAAAGAAGTGACCATCACCGTCTGCAATAGTAAGGGCAGCAAGAAGTCAATTGGATGTGGAAAATCAGATAAAATGACTTTCTTAACCACTATATTTATGGTACAGCTGCATAGTAAGTGGGTCTGCAATTTCTGATTTATCTTTGCCTTTGGAGGATATGGTTCAACTCTCCTTGAATTTTCATGGATACCTTTTCTTAAACAATAAAAATACACTGTGAATGACTGACAGTTTATTATTTATAAGACATCTATGGCTGGTAGGTTCTTATGCTAGTCATACTTCTTCACCCAGATGACTGACAAAATATGGAAGAATCACCCTACCAGTCTTTATAGTGAGTGAGGGTCTCTCTGCAGCACATGGTAGAACAGGCTGATGTGCAGATCTTCTCAATACATGAAAAATGGATGCTTTTCTGGACTTGTGATCTAGTTCCAAGATCTATTGAACTACAAAACAAATCTTGTCTAAGTCTTTCATGAGGAACATAAACTGTAACCTCACTATCTTTTCTCTGAACAAATTTAGGATTGCAGGATCCTTTTGTTTTACGAATGAAACGTTAATGAGAGGTAGGTATGGTGTTGTACCTATTTTAAAAGTTTTTTTCTTTATAAATAGAAAACCAGACTAAGCTGAACAAAGCTGCTGTATTTAATTGTTACTTTCTTTATAGCTTCTTTATAGATTTATAGCTTCTCTTTATAGTTTCTCTTCCAATCTCTTTCACAATTTCACCCAACAATTGACAGATCCACATGACAATTTCTCCATTATGTCATTATAATAACCTGTACCTCAGTAGCAAAGTAGTCACCCTTTTGGTTACTCAGTATATATTCTCATTAGATAGGAGAGTTCTTTTTTTTTTTTTTAAATCTGGCATTGTTAAAAAAAGTGCTAACAGCAAATAAAAAGTAATTGAAAACCATTAAAACACCTGATTTGTCTTTAGCATCAATCTGATGCCCTCTGGAACTGCAAGAATTTATACTATATGTAATCTGTTACTTAAAAAAAAGGAAAAAATAGTGATACCTAAGTAAAGAAGTATATATATTTCAAATGTATTTTCAATCTTTAAAAAAATGGATAGAAAAAGAATGAAACTGTGAAATGAGGAATTAAGTATATTAGCTAAAAGTTTATAAGTAATATGATATTCCTGAAGGTGCACTGTTAATGTTTTCCCCGACAAATTATTCAAATCTATACACAATCAAAAGCAGTCTAAGCTCAAGACAATGACTTCCTTATTTCAAGTAACATTTGATACAAAATCCAATCTACCCTTTTGGATTTCATTTTGATGAGATTTATTTGCATTCAAAAATGTAAATAATACTCTAGAATAATCCATTGGGAATTTTATTGAATGATTAATTAATTCATTCATTAAATCCCAAATTCTTACCAACATTTTAGCAACTTCCACAAACTTAAGTATTTAAGAACATAAGGTAAGTACAGGTCTAATAAACATAATTCTAAGAGGGAATCTTTTATTGTTGTGGGGCTTATAAAATTGAAGGTCTCATGTTTTAAGAAGATAAAAAAAGGAATTCTTTCTTTACTGTGGAATAAATGGACTATCTCACCCATGAATAATGATTAACGTTCTTTCACTCAGAAAAAAGGGCTTGTCGGGGTTCACACCTGCAGCATTCACGAATTACAGGCCCAGTCCCTTGAAAGAAACTTAATAATCACTATTCACAGGTGAAGTGTGCTTCAGTTGGATATAAAAAGTTGAGATAAAACCAGTCAGCTTTGTTTCCAGTGCTGTTATTTTCCCAGCATTCCGTCCTCTCCAGTCACTGCAGAAATACTTGAGCAGCTTTAAAGTTCTCCAAAGGTGGTGTTGTAAATACCTTTTCTTTTCAGCTTAGTTCTGTGTTTATCAGAGATTCAGAGGTGGTTTTAAAGGTCAGAAAAACAAGCTGCCTGAAAACTTGGACTCAAACCCAAGTAATAAGGTCGCATTTTTACAACTGTTCTCTTCTTGCTGCTCTCCAGGTCGCTGGGACCTTAAATATCCTCATTCTCTGGCCTTTCTGATGGGTCAGATTTTCCATGTAAATATAAACATAAATGTAAACATGTGAATTCATTTAAACAGAAATGCAAAATGTAAGTTTATATGTAAGACTGAGCACTAATTTAAATATAAACAAATGTGAATATAATACATTCATATATTTATTTTTACAATTTGATAGGAGACTTTTGATTATTTTTGTTGCTATTTTCGCTCAAGGAAGATGTTCATGACTTTTTTTTCTACAGTGTTTAGAATATATGCTGAGTAACCAAAGAGGTGAATTCTCTGCTACTGAGGTACAGGTTATAATAATGACATACTGACCATGGCCCATGACCATTGTACCTCAACAAAAAAATATTGCATAATAATTTAAAAACTAGTATATTCTACATTAAAAATCTAAATTTTTGTATTAACCAAAGAGACTTAAACTCTAGCAACACTGCTTCGACCCTCCTTCATAGTGAAAAATGATGGGAGCTACTTCACTGGGCTGCTTGTAGGCCTGATTTGAATTCTCTGTCAGGGCCTGTGACTCAGTTACCATCTGCTGCCAAAGCCTCTATTGCACAATCCTAGAATAACTGACTTGTCATTCATCAGGACGCATGTCTCTTTCCCCTTAGCCTTTTACTGGTCAAACCAATCTCAACTACTTGCGTCTGCGCTTGTGAGCATTTAGGCTTGTGGGGAAGTGTACGTTAATTGTGAATTTTTTCAGTCCTTGATTTGTAAAGTCATCATTTTATAAAATACTGGAGATATGAAGATGCAGAAGAAGGTTATCTGACGTAGGTGGGATGTTGAAGGTGCAGCAGAATGGAAGGGAAACAGGATTATGCTTAGGTCTGGAGTTAGGGCAACCAAGGGCAGGCTTGGGGCCAGTGTGGGGTGAATAGTTCTTCAGTCCTATTCTTGTTTTCTCTTGCTTTTATTTATGATAACCTACTCTTTACCTTCCAAAAGGGGAATGATTTTATTAAAGAAAGCAATGTACTGGTATGTTTATATTTAAGCTATCTATCAACTATTTTACCAAAATTTTTTTCATCTCTGAATGCAGCATTAACACTGCAATGTTTTTATGAACACTGCTCAAAAATAATCTTTATCACTGCAAACCACATATTTTCCAAATATTCATCTACACTTAAACAATCCTTAGATTTTTCACCTATGATGAAATTTGGGGATCTTTGTATAACATCTGAGAAAAATATGTTAAAACTGCTTAGTAAATTAGGAATCCACCACACAGAGAGCAAGAGAGAGAAACTTACACAGAAATATAATATGTTAGGATATTTTAGCCACTATTGAGATTCAGCTAAGTTGACCTTAGCTCAAAAAGAAGGGTGGAAGGGCCTTTTTTAAAAACTGAGTTTTAATATTTGTGCATTTCCAACATTTTGCCTTGATAGAGAAAATGTGAATATTAGTATAACAAGTTAAAATTTTAATTGATTGCAAGTATGATCACAACAAGGAATACATAAATAAAAGTAGGAAAACATTCTCAAACAGTTAATTACAGGACCTAAAATTGTTTCATAAAGAATTGACATGGGAGATGTAGTTTTGTTTTCTGATTTAAATAAGTGGAGCTTTTGTAAGTTTGATGTTGGCATGCATTAAAGGATAGTAATAATTTTGTCAATTAACAGAAATGGAGTTCGTGAAGAAGGTGTTAATGTTTGCATATTGAGATTTGTTTTGTTTATTTGAAAATAATTATAATCAAGTTATGAAGCAGAACAGAAACATGTTTAAGTATCTTCACAGATAGGCTCTTTTTCAATAAAACAATGTCAGTCCTCATAAGGAATTTCTAGTGCAAACCATGCAATAAGTTAACTAGATAAGTTCAAGTTGGCAGGTCTTACAGTGGGTTCAGCTTCCAACTCTGTTACCAGTTCTTGTTTCTTTGTTGGTTGAAGTAGTAGGCCTGCCAGGTTTTTTCTTTCAAAAGCTTATAAAATTCATAGTTAAGAAGCAGGTCTATGAAAACTTAAAAACAAAGAAGGAGATGAATTCAAAAGCAGCTGCTCATGCAGTTTGATTCCAGTATTTCATTGCAAGTCACGATGTCTTCACAGCAGCTTCATACTTAAAAGATTCTGAAAGTTGATTGATTGTTCCCAAACTGCTACATAGTTTTATTTGATTAACCACGTATATTTTTTGCCAATATGTCTGGCTACCTATTTAAAGTTAGTGCATTGCTGGCAGTATTACAAAAACAGATCTTAAGGATTGGAATCAGATTTGGCAGTAAAGGATTCGGTTCCAAGCTCATAGGTGATCTTAAAATTTCATTTGACACAAAAAGAAAAACTTTGCAGTCAAAAACAAAAGACTGTACTTTCATTGAAAAAAATTTCTTGGCTGCCAAACGTGTTTATTTTTCCTATGTTTTTGCTCTATCGCTGAGTCTTTTGAAGAAAGAACTTTAAATGATATAATTTAAATATATATGCACACACACTTAAAGATCTTTATTTAAATGTGAAGTAAAACCTTACTCCTTAAAGTAAAAAAATGACATATTTTCAAAAGTTCATTGCAATAAAAGAATCTTTTGTCCTTCCTCTTGGCATTTTAAGGTTTTAACGAGTTGTTTATATACCTCAATAGCTTGAAAAGACAGATGTATTTTATGTAATCTTCCATGTAAGCTTTTTTCATTTCCCTTATAAATTACTTTTCCATATTTTAAAATGTAGTTATGTTTTCAGGGAAAAATGGCCAAAAAATATGAGCCGTTATTTGTTGGCCACCACGAACCTTTAGATAAAGTAGGTATAAATCACAGTAAGCAATAAAACTCTATCCTAAAAATAAACCACAACTTTATTGAAGAAATATCTATTAAAATTGTGTTGTCTCGTTTTCATTTTACCTGAACATTAATGTATGAGTTTCATTTGAAAGCTAACAGTTAACATCCCATGTTTCATATTCTAATTAACATAAAAAAGACCTGTTTCAATTAAAGAAAGCAAACTTCCTAAAGATTCAATGATGAACTGCTTTTATATCCCATGAGCTGGAGCAGTAAATTATATGTGGCATACTGAGAAAAAGAAAACAATAAAGAACAAAGATCCCAACCCCTGAAATATATAATTGCCTAATAATAATTTAAGTACATGTGTCAGGTTGTGTGCTAGCAAGTTAAAGCCAGAGAAGCACAGAGCTAACGAAATTGTTTCTTGCTTTTTAATCTCCATAAAGCTTTCCTCCTGCTTTTAGCTCATATAGGTTTGAATACAAATCATAGACCTTAACTTCATCTGGAACTGGAGTCCAGAAGACAAACAGAAAACAAAACAACTTCTGAAATGGCTTAACCAGACTAAGGAACGTGTGCTTTGATGAATGATTCAAAGGCTCCCAGAGTCAAACGAGCACAGCTCAGTAGATGGCTTACCTTAATTTTGTTGTCGTGGGTAATGAGATTCCTCTGGCTTATAAATACCTGATTGTAATTAAATAATCCAACCCAATCTTTGCAATTAAGGTAATGTAAACTCTGTTATTTGTGGGATACATAAAAAGGCAATGTGAGAGCTCCCCCTATTGACTCACAATAATGCACTATGTACCCTGAAATGTACTTCCGAATACTCTTATAATCTAGGAGACAAAAGAATATTTAAAATAATCTCATTTAAGTTTATACTTGAAAAACTAATGACATTTACTATCATAAATTGATGACAGATTTGAAACTTGAACACACAGCCTTTGTCTCCGAGCCCTATTTTCCTTCATGTTTCAGCATAAAACCAACCAGGTTGTGTAATTCAGAGGTGGGAAAGGAATTGAGAAATCCTTTTGATCCAATTACAGCGTCCTCTAGTTAAGGGTACCCAGAGAGGATAGAAGGCACATACAGACCATACAGCCTCTTGCTAATATTCAGGTCATTCTTGTGTTAATACTTGTTTCGGCATACAACTGAATTCCCAGTTATTTGCTACCTCTGGCCACTATTTCTACTCTAAGAATGCGTTCTGTTTTGTTTGAGTCCCAAATCTTTCTGTCTGTTTGCAACATAAAAAATTTCAAAAAAAAAAGTGAGAATTTAAAATTCTTAAAGTTATGAAACACTAATTCCCTTTTTAACATTTAATTTTGGGGTGATAAGCACTTTTGTAAATCAACTAAATCATGCACTGATAGGGTTATTACATTTTCTTATATCCTCCTACTCTTATTTATATACTGATTTGTGCAATTATGTAAGTGGTCATTAAAATATATCAAAACAATGAGTAAAAAACATTAGTGGTTAACTAGCCAGTATTATATTATCACTTTCCTATACTTCATCATGAGGTGATGATCTCATTTATGGGATGAGCACAATTCCCCCCTTTCCTGAAATATGTGGAGATAAATCTATAAATTGAACTGTTAACACCTAGAAGACAAAGAATTGCATTTTATGCATCTATTTTCATATGTCTCTTATTTTCAGTGAACACAGTTACAATGAAAACGGGGTTGAGTGAAAGTTTTTGGTTTGCCATTGCTTGTTATGCCATTTCTATTGAAATCTGCTCAGAAGTGCTACTTCCAATGGCTTTAATCCAGTTGGAGTGCTTTTTAAAACCCACAACCTTAATGCCTTATTCTATCTGACTCTCAAAATGCTGAGGTTATGTGCATGTTACTAAACTACTTTCCTTTCCCTACTTGCTTAGCCTCTATATTATTTAATGTAGAAGTGCTTGTGAAGTGAGATTAAACTCATTTAGCAAGATCTGTACTTCATGATAAGAAGAATAAAATCTGTCTTGTCAAACAACTTAAGACCAGAGAGAATAATCCTGTCTCCTCAAATAGTTAAACTTTATCCATGTACTCTTTATGATTAAAAATGCAAATAGAAATTGTGACTTTTTTTTATCAAAGTGAAGTTGGCCATGTATTTTAAATAGTTCAACCTTTCTGGAACTTCCTCCCACAAACATACCCATTCACTTCCTAGAAGTTCAATGCAAACCAACAAAATGTACCTAATATGTTATTATCAAGTTATCAGTCATTTGTATTCCTTCATGATAGACTGAGAATTGAAATCAAGTAATATATCTCTTCCCATGTTTGTCTTTCAAGAGAGGTTAAATAATGAAGGTTTAAAGGTATTTTAATTTGCTCTCCCATAGACACAAATATTGATTTTTTTAAAAGGAATGGTTTGTAACTTAATGAATAAAATGGAGGTCAAAAAATATGTATCTTTGCCTTCAAGAAATTTAACATCTTTAACCTAGAATCTTTAGCCAACTATTTATGCTCTTCAAAAATGTTTTCAATATTACTAAATTTTTTGAACTTTGGGTAAATCATTAGCTGGATTCAACTTCTGGCTTTCTAAAACTCCTGGAATTTAGAATTAGAAAATGAAAATATAGTAGCTTGATAATTGAACTTTTAGAATTGGATGAAAGAAATAATGGTGTTAGTACTTTCTAGCAGTAGTATTTCTTATATAAGAATAATCTATTATATGATCAGGAGAGGTGGAGTCTAAGTGGCAGTTGGAGAGGAAGCAGATGCAGGAAAAAGGAGGCTGGTGATGATGTAATGGTAAGTGGAGGAGCTAAACAAGGTAAAGGGAAACTTCAATCAGGTATTTACCTAAGTTTTCTAGTCTCCATGAGGAAAATCACTTGGCTCCATTTCTGTTTCTTCCATAAGGCTGTGTATATTTTTGTGAGAATATGTGGTTGGGGACCTCGGTGAAGGACAGTCAGGATGATAAGAAGTTTGATCACTGGTGTTTAGAAACAGTGGAGTCTTAGTCACATGACTAACATTATTTAAATAAATTATTTACAGAATTCTTTCAAATAAATGTCAGCATCCACCAACCTTACCCTCTGCTCAAATGGTCAGTGTTGTGGAATGAACCCAGATTTTAGCAAAAGAAATTCTGGTTACCAGCTGTTAGCTATGAAGCAAGTTTTTACACTGAACCTCATTTTCCAATTTTAAAACCTTGGAATAATTGTGTTCAGCTTACAGGACAATGTTGAAAGCTAAATTAGGTAAGGTAAGATAAAATACCAGATAGGCAGTAAGTTGGAGCTATCATTTTCAGATAAAGTTAAAATAAGAAAGAGGGCGAGAGCATTTGAAGAGAATGTCTAAGTAGGGTTCCAGAAGGTTTTCATTCCAAGAATATAATGACTTAAATTTAGCTGTCCAATGTCCATTTCTTTTTTTTTTTTTTGATGTTCATTTCTAATACACATCAGACTAAGTAAAGAGGAAACTATTTTGATTAAAAGGTAATTTTAATCTTACATTAATTTTAGATTAAAATACACTTTTTGGAATTAAACATATCTACTTACAAGTATTGTCATTAATTAAGGAATAAGGAAAGAAGAATTACTATTTCTGATTTTTTTTTCAGCTTTATTGAGTTGTAGTGGGCATACAACATTTCGTAAATATTAAGTTTACAATTTGAAGATTTTGAGTGTGTGTATTATGAAATGATTAACATAATAAGGTCTGTTAACATATATTATATAACATAATTATAATTTTTACTGATAGTAATGGTCTTGAGGAGTCATATAAGAATATGAATTATCAAGAAGAATTTGTTTTAAAAGTATATAAATATGTTCAAGGATATGGAACATATCTTGAGAATCTTAGATAATCAAGTAAAAGAGTATTAATTAATTAAAAGATACATTGCCTTTTAAATGAAAATAACCATAGTTTCCAAATACCATCTTCATCCAAACATTATATTAGAAATCAGTTATATTTGCTATAAGAGAAAAAGTTTACTTTTTAGCAACTAGAAAATAACATGTCAAAATAGAAGAGATATCAAAAGTATACATGAACTACAAAGTGCAACACACCTCTAATAGTTCTCTGAAAAAAAAATAACAATATAGAAAATAAAAGGAAGACAAAATGAACTCTCCCACCCTACAATATTATTCAAAGAAAGTGATTCCTACACAGCAGAATAACAAGAATTTGAGAGTGTTGGGGGTATGATGAGCTTCACAATATTCTGGTGGCTTCATAGTCAATTTAGAAAACAATTTGAAAATATTTAGGTTAGTTGAACATAGGACTATGTATGGCTCAATATATTCAGATAAGGATACATTCTGGAAGATCTTCCCCCTGTTTACAGTAAGTATACAATATTCATGATAATGACTTTTAATAATAAAATGTTGAAAACAATATAAGTGCCCATGGGAAAAATAATCTCATGCAGCCTTTTAGAGAAAGTTTAAAAAAAAAATCCTTTAGCTGTATTTTTACAGATGATTAAAAAGCTACAAGGACAATATATTATTAACTATAGATTTAAAAACATGATTCCTTAGGGAGAAGTATTTACTTGAACTGTACACATAAAATCCTAAAGATCCAATGTCACAATATATTTATATTCAACCTTGAAAGTTGAAATGTATTTGATTAGTATTTAAGTGGTGTTTTGATGAAATAACAAGATCCAGTAAAAGTGTCTTTAAGTTAGAAGGTAAAAGTAACTGTAAAGGAGGCTTGATTAGATCATACCAATGCAACTAGCAAGACAATTTTTTTATTATGGTGGGAGAAATAAAATTAAGGTAAATATGTTCTTTACTACTATACCCTTCAAGTATTACCCTACTCTTTGTCTTAAACTTTAGGAAGCACTTAACTTTCATTTTAGTGATCTTCATTATTTTTGGCTAGAGACAATTTTTTTTTCTTATGAAACACAGCCAACTCTGATCCACTATATAAAGTGGAATTTACAATTTAATATATGTGTCAGTTAAGATTGAAAATTCCTCTCTAAAAGAAACAATCAAGTTTATTTACCATGGAAATTATAGCTTATAATAATACATAGTAAAGTTTTTATTTCCACCTACAGTTTGGGAATAATGTCTTTAGAGTGATTTGGAAACTCTATTGGACAGGGGTTTAGTACTACTTGCCACGATTACCCCAGCACCACTACCTTTCACCAAAACTCCTCAGCACCCACACACCAACAGTTAGACTGATAAAAATTTTCAAGAGCAGATGGGAATATGAGTTTGTTTTCATGATTAAGATAATATATTTTTACCACATAGTTAAATTATATGGGAACAAGAACATGGATTTTTGCATTCTGGATGTAATTCTGATAACACAAATTCATAGTGGAACATAGGCAAAAATATTTACTATAAAATAAACTTTAGAAATGGAAAAAGTGAACCTCCAAACTTTCGCTTTAAGCAACATAGCACAAGTGAAAACCTGAGTTAGCAACCTTTCTTTCTTATCTTCTGAAATTATAATGTAAAATTGCCTTTAGGTATGTTTAAGGAGAAATAGAGCCTTATTAAATTATTTGCATGGATTGTTTCTGGAATTTCATTTCTGATATTATGCAGATTAGATACCCTTAAAATATTCCCTCCTCACACAAAAACTCTAAAAATGCAGGATAAAATTTAAAAAAAAAAATCTTTTTGAATGCTTAACTATATTCTGGCAAGAAATAAAGACAGCAGATTCATAGAAGCCAAAAAGAACAAGCAAGCATAAACCCAGAGGCCTATTCCATTAAGTTGGCAGTTGCCCAGGGGGACATCTGCCAGGTCCTGGTGGCACAACACTTTCTTTCAATGGACCCAGTGAGTTGGGTGTAGGTGATAAGACCTATGGATTAATCAAATAGGAAGTTTAATTACATAAGTTCTCATTATGTCAAAACCTTGAAAAGGCAACATCTTTAGTAAAGAATGGCCTAGAAAATGTAAGTCACTAGAAGGAAAAAAATATTGAAAAAAAATTTGGCCACAGATGGAAGGAGGAAAAAAGCCTTTCCTGAAAATTTGTAACCACAAGCAAAACAATACTCAGGTTCTGGGCCAGAATTCATTCTATCTGTGTGGTCTGAAACCTCAGGATGAAAATTTATTTTAAAGTGATCGTGGGTTGTTAGTGCCTCTAGCCACCTGGCAGACACATAGAACTGGGCCACAAAAAGTACCCTTCTAAAGTATTGCAAATATGAATCCTTAATTCAAAAACTATAAAATACAGCATTACTATAAATTCATTACATATATATATATTCAATGCATTTGCGAAATAATAATGAGTATGATAATAGACTAAAGACTATCCCAAAGAGAGTATTTCTGAAAAAAAAAAGCAAACTAATAAAATCTCTATAAATGAAATAAGTGTTATAAGAACTCTTTAAAAAGGCTAAATACAAGATATGACACAGCTGAAGAGAGATGCAATCGTTTGGAAGATATATAAAAAAATTTCCAGTTTGTAGACCAGAAAGAGATATAAAAATATATTAACAACAGGATAAGAAATTTTGTAAGGTAGAAGTAATAAATGAAGCATATAAATGGAATTGTAAATGAGAGAGTAAGAAAATGTTATGAAAGTAATATAGACAGACAATGTACTTGAAATTTCCATAATTGAAAAAAATAATATCAAATAAAGATACTTTAATGAATGTCAAGGTAGATACATACAAAGAAATCCACACGTGGGCAATATGTAGTAAAATCAAGAACTTTGAGACAAGAACAGAAGAAAAAAGAGATTTATGAAGGAATAAAACTAGACAGACTTCTAAAATGAAAAATATATAGAAGACAGCATAGTAGAGCTTTAAAGTCCTGAAAGAATGACATGCAAGCCCAGAATTACATGAAAAGATATATAAAATATTTTAACCAAAATTAAGGAAGTATATTATCAACACTTTTTAAGGGAATATATAAAAACTTAATTTCAAAAGAAAATTCCTAAAACAAAGCCTGAGATATAAATAGAATCTCTGCTAACAAAATCATATATTTGAGGTAAACCGAACAGAGTTTAATTATATAAAACATTGTCTAACCACTGAGATTAAAATACATAGACTTAGAAAAAAGGGTTAAGACAATGTTTAAAAGAGCAGAAACTGTTAATATGGTATGCATTCTAAATTTCTAGACTTGCTTGCAAAAAAATTTAAAAATGGATTGTACTTTATGAAGGTAATTGTTTTTAAAATTTTTGAGTGTAAGAATAGAATAGAAATAAAGTATACAACTTCTAAATGACTAAACAGATACAAATATGCATAAATATATTGAAGAAGACAGAAAAAAATAGGAACTAAAAAATTTTAATTGGAAGCATAGATTAAAAAGATGATACTATTATGCCAATAAGTTCAAAACAAGTTAATTGCATTTTTTTGGAAAATATAATGTGCTAAAATTGACCATCAAAACATCTAAAGAATCCTACCTATTACTAGAAAATTTAAAAAATCATTTAAAAATCATCCCTCACGAAAGAAAATCTGATAATTTTAGTCATGAGTTCTATCAAATATTCAAGAAGATAAAATTACCTCTTCAGAGGTAAAAAAAAAAAAAGTGAGAATACTCTCTATCTTATTTTGCAAGTAATTATTTTGACTCATAAAAATCAGGAAAAAAATATATATCTGGAGAAATTATATACTTTTAAGTTTTATTACCAGACTTTCAATAAAGAGTTACATAGACATAGACCATATTTATAAAAGAAATATATCAAATTCTTCCCAAATAATCAAGAAATTTAACTTTCCAATTAGAATCTCAGATGAAATGTACATGGAAGAGAAAAAGCCAGCATCTCAAGTCTTTCCATAAGAACAAATATCATAACTAACAATAAAGCAACTATAATTTAGTAAGTGTCAGCTGGTACAAAGATAAGGAAAGACACCAATGGACTCATGTATACATGTGAACTTCATATAAATGACAGGTCCCTGGGGAAATGGCTCAACAAATTAAATGTGTACAACTGGAGAGCCATGTGTAAAATAATACTAAGTCTCTAACTTATACCACAAATAAAAATAAATTCCACATGGATGATAAATAAGAGTGGAACAAACAAACTCACAAATAACTATTAAGCCTTTTAAAGATAATATTAGTTACTAACTTTGTAACCTTGACACAAGGAAGAATTCCTTAAAGTCACATTAAGCACAAACCAAAAAAAGTAACAATAAGAATTTGACAATTTAAAACTGAGTATTTTAGTATAGAAAGTTCTATAGAAAGCTGAAAAACAAGTCACAAACAGGTAGAAAATATTCACAATATCTTTATTTACCAGAAGATTAGTACATAAAATACATAACTCATGCCTATAAATTAATTTTCTTTAAGTAATTACCAAGTAGAGACAGGGAAAAAACATGAGTAGTCACTTCATAAGTAAAGCAACTGAGAAAACTGAGAAGCACGCTCACCTAATTTCTGCTCAGGAATTCAGCAGAGCTATCATTTCACACCCACCAGAACGACAAAAACTCTTCAATGTTTGACTATCAAAGGTTAGTGAAGCGATCACAACTATTAAAACAACTGATGGGAAAATAAATGAAACCACTTTGTAAACAGTTTGACATTTTCAAATAGAGTTTTAAAATGTGCATATCTGAGGGTATTTTCTCCCCTCGATAAATACTTTCACATGTGCAAGTAACCAGGAACACAAAATTCTCATCAACTTTGTTTATGACTGTGAAAACTGAAAAAACTGAAAAAAAATTCTATAAAACGAAGATGAGATAAATATATAGAAATGTTGGCACTGTGTTTTGTGAGGATCCACACATATATGACTAACACAAAGAAAAAAGCAACAGTAAGAGTGATCATTTTAAAAATCAGGAGAGTAACAATGAAATCAGGAAAAGCAATGGGAGCTTCAGTGTTGTAATATTGTGTGGTGCATGTGTACACGTACAAGGTGTGACGTTGTGCTCCCAAAACTACATTTATATAGCCTAATGGAGAATCAATAAAACTGGAAAAAAAAAGAGTGTGACAGATTTTAACATGTATATATGCTTTATACATAATTTTTCTACATAAAATTTTTACAACTGATATACTTTTTGCAAAAGGTTTCTTAGCTTTTATTGACTTTACTCAGAGTAGCAATAAATTCTTTCCAAAGCAATGGTGGCATTGGTGTTGATATTGTGTGACAGGACTTTCAAAGTCAGTATACCTGGTATTGTAAAGAGGAATCAATTCTATATTACTTATGTTTATGATTCAAAAAGATTTACATTCATCAGCTTTGTAAAAGTAAGTAGAATATATTCTAGTGTTCTGCTCATGAAAAATTCCAATAAAGCCACAAATTTTATTGTGTATGTAACACAATTTTATTTTGTATGGAAGAGGTCACTGCAACATTTTTATGATAACGAAATACACACTATGGCTATTGTCTGATTATTAATATAGAGTCTCTAACTATGCACTGTATTTTGCCTCCAGGGACACATGTTTAGTTTGTCTCATTGATATGCTATTTTAAGTGTTGATTTTGTATTTCTAAAAAATATTTCTTTTACTGAATTCTATACTGACAATGTGGAAACTGCATTGCCATAAAGAAATATTTCTACCACTGTTACTCTGATATTCAGAGAGAAAGGATTTTATTTTTTAAAGAAAAGAATAAAATTTCATGAAGAAATTGTTTTTCATTACACACAATAGAATTCACGTTCAACTTTAATGTTTAGAGCTGGTAATTATAATTCTTATAATTCAAGTTTAAACTCTGAATCAACACACTAAGGAGTTTTGCTATTAATACAGGCAAACAAAGAAGGAGAATATGCACAATGCACATGATCTCCAAGAAAATATTTAAAATAGATCTAGGGGTTAAAATAAAACTCAGTTTAAGGATTTAAAAATTCTTAACTTTTACATGCTGAAGTAGAACTAGGCTTCTTGCACTGGCATACTGTTAAGTGTCTTGAAAAACAAAATGCCCTCTGATAAGTAATCAGATACATCATTATACACCTGCTAGAACAAAAAGTACTGTATGCTGACTGTCATAAAGAGTAGGAAGTAGGGACTGGATGCTTCAAGAGATTGGGGAATAATAAAGAAAAAGGCATCCTTTCAACTCAGAAGACAGTAGCTGATTTTATTCCAGACAATGCTGGGAGATGCTGGAACTGGAACTCATTTATACCTGATGACTAACTAGGGCCTTATACAGGCCATTAGATGGGATCAGTATCATTTTAGAATCTGATGGAGAGCTGTCCACAAGGTCAACGTTGGCATGAAGTATCATTGTGCATTGGAAGTAGCCTCAGCTCATAAATTTTTATTCAACCTGCACAGCAAGAAATTAAAGCAGATCTTAGCTTAGTTCCAGTTGCAAGAAAAATACATTATGGATTTTCTTGCTCCTATGGCAAATTGGTTTGTCATGTTACCAAATGAAATATAGGAAACTAGTTAAAATTGAATTTCAGGTAAACAACGTGTATTTGGAAATAATTATGTCCCATGAGATATTAGGAGCACTTACAGTAAAAGTATTTGTTGATTTTTACTTTAACATCTTATCGTTTAGCTGGCAATTCATAGCTTGTATTCTCAAAATTTCAAATTTTTTTCAAGAGTGTGACTGTGATAAATCTGTAAAATCAATAGGGAATGATAACCACATTTAGTTTGAACCTGACAGAGTAACTAACAGCCAGATCAGTTAGATCCGGTAGTCTTATTTGTTATAGAGCTTGGCTATTCATGCCAGGAGAAAAAGAAGCTTCTATGCTATCCAACATGGGTAGTGAATCTTTGGGTCTTTGCCTGGTGGTGCTTCATTAATTCTTCTTGGCTTGATTTGCATAGAAATAAAAGATTAAATGAGAATGGTGAAAGGCAATAGCCTTAGCAAGATACTAAGAGTCTGTTTCACATAGTGTGACTAAAAGGTAACTGGTTTTCCTGGAAAAGATACTTTTATCAAAGAAAGCCCAATTTCAAGAAGGAAACGCTAAGTACTCAAACTGTAAGAGCGAAAGCCAAGTACACTGAATTTTTTTGTGTATCATTTCCAATCAATCCCGACAAATAGCATGATTTAAATGAATATTACTTAAATCTTCCTTATAGCTCAACAAGTCAATAATTCTCACAATCATTCTATCCATAAGTATTGACACATGTTAAAAATCTTAAAGGGAAAGAACTAAATGTGTAAAAAAGTGTGTTGTCTCCATTCATACACATTACAGCAATGTCGTAAAAGAGTTATAATCTTATTTGATAGAAGAAACAGCAGGGCTATAGCAATACACTGGGGTCATCAGAAACAGTGTTAGGATTGTAAACTACGTAATTAGACCCTTAGATTACACTGCCACTAAATCCTCTCGAGGTAGTCTTGTTCTTTCTCACAACTACATTTCCCTCCAAATATCCAAACTGTGTAACAGAAACCTTGAAATATTTCTCATCACTAGTATCACCCCAATATGGGATAGAACCTGAACACACAGTTTGGTACTTAATCCATGGTATAAACACTCTGCTCAATTTGGGTACCCCAAAAACATTTCAGAGACTTTACTCCAGGACACATCAACTCCTCCAACATCCTTAGTGACTTCTCTCAAGACTTTTAGCCAACAGAGCTTGAGGCAGCTACAGTAGGTGCTCTACAAGCACCTTTACCACAGGAAATACAATGCCAATAGGGAATAAGGAATCCTACAAACATACACCTTTATTTTATTTCAAGCCAAGAGCAAGACCATTTGGAAATTAGAGCTATAGAATGGGGAGTTATACCAGAACCAGGAGAAGGAAGCGGGAATCTGCCCATCTCTAAATGTTTCAACCATAACAATGTAATTTTCTGGTTAATTCCAGGAAATATAGCTTACGCTACGATCTTTCTGAGGAATCCACTCTCCCCCACTGTTGACCAAAAGGGACAAATTCCACTACAAAACACTTATTAAAGTTTCTACACCCATAACATTCCAGAGCCCTGAGAGGCTCCCGGTGGTTCCCAGGGTTTTAAGTATGAAAGGAGACCATGCCTGTGTGTTCTTTTCCCTGCTCATATTGTCCCTTCAATCAGTTCTTTTTTGTACTTAATTTGACTGTGAGTGACTTGGTTCCTTTCCAGAAACACTGAACGTTGGTGGTGGAGGCCAAACATTATAGCTAGCAGACATTCGTGTGCTGTTAGAAAGAACCCCCTCCACCACCCTCACTCAGCAGCTTTTTGTTTTAAAAGAATTTGATCATATTTATGGACATGAACAATTTCTAATACTCTTAGGCCCTTCTGGATCCCTGAGAACCTGAGGAGAACTTCTCAGTGTAAAAACTACCTATCCTGGGCATGATTAGGTAAGCCACATACAAACACATCAGAACTGACCATTCAATATATCTCGAGGTACCTACTGCTTCTTGGAGGCCTGATCTCTAGAAGGGTACTTGATTTAGTTTTGTTTCCATCACAGAATGTTTGGACATTAGTAGAAGTTTAATAAAATAGTTGTTGAGTAAGCAAATGAAAATCTCAGTAATTTAATTTAACATACTGTTTACTTAGCTATAATATCCTTTTTAATAAAATTTCTAGTTTACTTGTATTTTAAAATCATACCTGCAAAGCAACATTCTTTCCAGTGTTCACAAGCAAAATGTAGTAATACAATGCATATAGAATTCATGTGTTTTAAAGTGATAAAAAAACATGAAAATTAGAAAATAGCTTTTTGTAGAATAATTGTTTTATTCATAATCTAAATACCTTGTAACTTAAATTACAGCAAAATAAATGCAAATAAAAATACACTTGGACGTTTGCTGTGTATAAAATATGAACATCTTATACATTTAGTACATAATACTTAACAGTCCTAAATCTATGAAAAGTTATATTAACCTGGCTAGCTTTTTAATATAAAGAGCTAGAATATTTATTTGATATTTCACTAAAATCTCATAGACTTTGTATGGATGCTAGATATCTTTGCCGAGCAATTTCTCTAATGAACTACTTTGTTATGATGGAAGAAAACTTCTGATAGTTAGGGAAGATTATTTATACAGATTAAAAATTTTAGTTCTGTTCGGTCCTCAATTCTTGGGCTGATAATGTAATAAAAACTTCTATCCTAATGATTATTGAACCAGTAAAGCTATTAGAGTTTGTATTTCTTAGATTTTTTTTTTAGTTTTGCATGCTTAAATTTTATTTATTCTCCTAAATCACACTTGCAATTACTTAAACTTTGTTTTATAATTTTTCAGATTTATAGAAAGTCATAAATGCATAAAACTTCTTCTAAAGCATGGAATTTGCAATGCCAACATTTTTTATTTAGTCTTATTTTTTTGTGTTAAAGATTTGGAGTTATTAATGTACCAAAATGCATATTTCCAACTATTGTATATATATTTCCAAAATGCTTTTGTGAGATTCTCCATTTTTTGTTAAAGATTTATTTATTTATGCATACAGAACTGGGGTACAAGCCAGAGGTGCAGGGATTCACCAGAGACAGAGTGGGGAGCAGAACACGCAAATCCACAAAGTACACCACTGAGGGGAGAGGTCTGCCATGCCATGTGGCAGGGCCTGGGATCTCTCATTGAAGTGGCTGCAGCTCGGTTGTAGTGCTGCCTCTTAACCCATTGGACCACCAAGGAGGGCCCGTGAGATTCTCCATTTTAATGCCACTCCTAAGTATTGACCCAAAGAGTGAAAAAAATTCCAGTGAAAAGCAATATATACTCTCCCATGTTCATGGCAGCACTAGTTACAATAACAGAGCTATGAAAACAACCTGCAGGCCCAAGGTCAGATGAGTGGGCTAGGAAGCTGTGCTGTATACATACATAATGGACTACCTCTCAGCTATAAAAACTTTATAAACTCTTGGGCTCTCCCTGGTGGCACAGAAGGTTAAAGCACCACATTATGAAGCTCTACAAAGCCCCTGCAGCACGAGTTCAATCCCCCGGCCTGGGAGGTGACCCACATGGCCTAGCAGACCTCTTCTAACCCTCCCACTGCTCCCCTCAGCAGTGTACTTTGTCAGTCTGCCTGTTCTGTTCCTCACTGTCTCTGGTGAGGAGACCACTCCTCTGGTATTTATCCCAGTTCAGTAAGCATAAATAAATCTTTTTTTAAAAACTTTATAACCTCTTGACTTTTATGATAACATAAAGACTGTAGAATTGGGGTTATTAGATGGGGGAAGAGAGAGGAAAAACAAAGTGGACAAGGCATACATAAATGAACGGTAGAGGACCTTACATGTCTTGGTGAAGGGTGTGCTGTGCTAACATACACCTGAAGGATGTGATCCTATACCTGTAAACCATATAAAATGTTATAAACCAATATTACCTCAATAAAATAAAAAAGGAAATAAATTATGTATATACTAGGAATTACCCAGAAATGTGATACTCTCTATTAAACTAGCTAATGTTTATGAAACCATTATTTGAAAAAAAAAAATCTGAAGACCCATGAAAAATATACTGATTACCAAAGGGAAAGGAAATCTAGGTGGAAGAGTTATGGGAAGGAAGGAAGTGGCCATTGGCACATGAGTTTGGGTGGAGGGTGACTGATACATGTGCACATAAGGCAGCTTGAAGTTGTACCCCCCAAGTAATGTAGTTATGTAAATGACTGACACATTAATAAAATTTGAGAAAGAAATAAAATATATGACTCAATAGACAAAGGAAGAATACAAATAAACCCAGATTACCCTCATGGCATTAAAATGCACTTTACTATTTCCTGAGGTAGAAACAGAATCAAAATTTCAGAGCTGGACTCTAAGCATTTCCTCCACACCTGAGGGAAAAATGTAAAAATACAAATGGACTATTTGTTCTTTTTTGGCATTTGAAAATAAGACCCAATGTGGGAAGCTCTGGCATAGCCCCTTGCTATTTTGCAGAGCTGTTTTGCATAGATTATTCAGCTATGGGAACAGCCAAGCTTCTCCAGAGAAAAAGAGGGGAAATCAGGCTCATTGCACCTTGTCCAGTAAAGGGAGAAAATCCACATTTGAATCAGACTGAAGGTTAATAGAGAAAGGAATCACATAAATGCATTCCTTTTCCCCAAGGCTAGGCTACTGTCAGCAAAAGATGATTGAGTTAGGGAAGGCATTTCCTCTTTTTTCCCCTAAATTTTCAACATCATGAATTCCACCCATGCATAAGATCCTCATCTCTCCCATCACACACACTTAAAAAAGAGCATCAAAGTGTCAATTATGTAAGCCCCCTCCCTCCCCTGCGAATCATGCCAGATTTCTCATCACAAACATAAGCATGATGATGATGGGGAAATAGCAAAAAATGTTTTACATGTTTTAAAATAGCTATTCCATCATTTTGGTAATATGGGAACATGCAAATATATTGGGTAATTATACTTTGTTACATCTATAAATTGGGTGCTGACAACTTGGGCAGAAATTAGTTTTTATTGTTTCACCTTAATTGTCTCAGCATAATCATTTTATGTCCTTTGTAAAACATGGGAACCACAGAAGAAAATACCTTCTGAGGGATTTCCATAATCACACTTTATCATCCAGCATTTGACTCTTGTTCATTGGTGTAAGAATCTATAGATGATACAGATATGATTGATTGGTTTTATTACTTTTCAATACTTAATGATCTTGCCACCAAATATATAAAAACTTTACATTTGCTTCTGTAAATAGGTTTAGAAAAGGAAATACTACTTTTACATGGACAATTTTAATTCAGATCTAGTAGTCCTATAATTATTTTATTTCATTTTCTGTCGGATAATTATTTAATTTTGTTTACATCCATGTAAAAATATCCCACTAATTTTCCACCTTCTAACACTGGTCCAAACGACGTTGGAACCTCTATTACTTCGTAATGTTTTATCTCATGATTACTTTTTGCCCCATTACTAGTACTCACAAGTAGGGTTTTAACACGTGCAAAAACCATCTGGTATGCTCCAGACCATGAGATCCTGGAGACATGTGCTACCAGAAAAGGACTTGATTCATTTAGCATTGCTCATTTAAAATATTTTCTTTGGTTGGTCTAGTGCTTGTCTTAAATACTTGAGTGCTCCAATTTAAGATTTATTATGCCCATTAGTATTGCTTTGTTGAAACTGTAGCATGCATTCTAACAAGTATCTACAATTTATGATGGGAAGTTCAAAGTTGTATAATTATTGTAGTAATTTCCAACTCATTCACTTGTCATTTTTTATTTCCAGACCTTCCCACAAAAATTTCCAAAATTAAAAAGGCTCTTGTCCAACTTGGGCTTTGTTCAAAAGTTAATAATTTTAGCTTTTGGTGAAGCAAAAGTCTGCTTTAAAATATATCAAACATTTTTTTTTCCTACTTAGCATATTACAGATAGGTCACAAAACTTCAGAAAAAATGGAAAAGTGGCTGAAACATTCAAATACATGATTGTTGGAAGACACTTTTCCAAAATGCAATCTCTTGGACTAATGTCTACTAGAATCAGCAGAGGAAAGTGGAGGAAGCTTCCTTCTAAAATGATTTTGAAATCCCAGTTAAGAAGACCTTGCCAGATCACATGGGAAAGAAACATAGTCATTCCGCTGGGCCCCCTCTGACTTATCCAGTCACGTAGAGAAAGACAGGCAACCAAGAGGTGTTGCTTAAACAGCTTTGTCATCTGGAGCCTCTGCGTGGGCAGCCTGGCGGTCTCTCGCTGCCTATAGCACTGTTCTCTCTCACAGCCAGCGCAGAGGTGTCCACGTCCTGATCTTTGGATCTGTAATTTGCCTTAAGTTTCAAAGATGAATTTTTTCCCAAAGGAATAAAATGGTCTCCCGTTGTATAGAACAAAACCATTATGATCAATTGACAATTAGAATCTGATACAGATATTTTCGAGAAATTTGTTGATTTTGATACAGCGGTTTCTCCGTTTTAACCCCAAAAAACCTCATTTTGGAAATTATTTGTGTTGTCTATTGAAACGTCCATAAAGGTGGTTTGTTCACATGTAGGTAATTTTAACATCTCTTTTGAAAGCTAAATGGAATCTTTCCTCCAAATAAAATTTGATTGTTTATTATAATATATAAAAGGATAAAATGCAGTTTCTGACTAGAGGTCAGAAAAGCAAAGCTTGAAAACCATCTTCCAAGTCTTATTTTTAGTCTTAGCTTTAGAAATTAAGTTAATAGCCATGAAGCAGAAACATTTTCATGCTAATCAACATCAAGTAGAGGAGCTAACATCTGTGTTTTTTATTCTCGATCTAACGCAGTGGGCAGACTATCTGACTCCCATTCTCAAACAAATAGCACCATCTTTTAGAGCTTCAGTTTATTTCGCTGAAAGGCAGAATACATCGCCTCCCATGCACAGTTTCATTGAGAGGAAATGCAAAATGTAATAAATTCCAGTGCCATCAGGAGGGTGGTCTTCTGAAATCTAGTTTTATAGCACCAAAAATATCTTAAGCAGACAATGAAGAAAAATCACTGTAATTTCCTGTAAAAGGAGAGCTCTCCCATCACAACTTTATAATTTAGTATTTCTGAAAATTTTATTCTGGTTAAGAAATGCTGTGTTTTAACACTGTAAAGCAATAAAGTCAAGCCAAGATTTATCATACTTAGCTTTTCAATGTGGTAGTGTTAAGGGGAAGGATGTCCTAAAGAAACTCTGCAGTCTTGTGGTCTCCATCCCCTATTCCAGCTTTCTAGACTCTACCTCCTACTCCAGTGATTGAAAACTACAACTCCCAGCAGTACCAGGGAGAGAACTGCGACGACCCAATGGTGGAGCTAAGCAGGCATTCTGGGACATTGGGGGATAAATAGGGCGCCATTGTGTCTCTGGCTCTCTCCCTCGGAACCGGCTCCCTTGACCATGTGACTCAGGGATTTCAGTTAGTTTGTAACCAGAACTCCAAGTCAGCCCAGCAGGTAAGATATTCCAGTTGTTTCCTTATCTTTTCCCCTTTTGTAAATAAACCTATTTTGTATTGTGCCTGCAATACAACTGAATTTAAGTGCACAGATGAGGCCCTACCGACAGGCGGCCCAGTTCACACTGGAGTGCCCTGTGACAGTAGCATTGAAAAACATGCCACACCTAATTGAGATTTGGTAGCTATACTTAGTCCTATATAGTAATACTGTTTATAGATCCAGAGTTTACTTTTACATGTAAAAGTAAATGAAAAGTGTAAAACACCATGCAGTGTCCTATCTGTTTTCATTAAAATAAATATGATTAAATATTTCTTTCATGAGCCATAATAACAAAAGTCAGTGGTAGACTTTTCTCTCTTAATAATCTTGGCCCTCTAAGCTTAACTTGGAGAATATAGAGATTTAAGTTAATATGGTGCTTTCATGTCTCTAAGCTTGAGTAACTTGGAATTTCAGATGCATTAGTTAGGCTTTTCAGAGATTAGTTCTAATTACAAGAAAATGGGTTTTGCAGTTGCATTTTCATATTTATTATCAGTTTAATTTGGAGCCAGAAAAGAAAAACAAAATATTAATTAAGTCATTCTGCCAGGTTGTCTCTAGTGGGTGGGAGGAATAGAGAATGGAAAGGAAAAAGTTGAGTTAGTTACTTCAAGAACTGAATTCAAATATAGACAAATTAAGTGTGTAGTTGTTTGCTGCACTTTTGAAATCTGTAACATGCTTATAGTTTATAACATCACTTTCACTTGACTCCCATATGCACAATCTCCACTTAGGGCACACTCCTATGAGGACTTTGCTATTCATCTTTTGAATTAATTCTCCTTTTCTCCTCACAAGAGAGAGGCTACATATTTAAAGTGAAGTGTATCTAAACAAGGTAGAGAAGCTATGTGGTAAATATAAACAAGGGAGCTAAAGTGTTTTTTAATATAGTAGAAATGTGTTAGAGTTTTTTTTGGTTATGTACTCCATGTGATCTGATTCTGTGTGATTCTAGTAAGATGGAATAAATATTGAAGAAAAGTAGAGTTGGAACTTTGAACCAGAAGTATGAGGGCTTAGGGAAATCTTTGTTGCCTGACTGGTAATAAGATCATTTATAATCACCTTTGGGTGTCCTAGTAGGAACACTTTTGGTAACTGCTGTAGAAGTATTTAAAATATATGTTCATATCACAAAAGATAAAAGTGGCTGTTTTTCAAATTTTCCTTATCACATATGCAGAAATTTGTCCACTGGTCACTTGAAATATGTGTTCCATGGATCTCCCTGGTAGCCCAAGGGTTAAGTATCAGTGCTATCCCCAATGTGGCCTTGAGTTCAACCCCTGGCCAGGGAGCTGACCTATATGGCTCAGGAGACCTCTCCTGTCTTGCCTGCTACTCCCCTTAGCAGTATATATCAGTAGATCTACCTGTTCTGCTCCCCACTCTGTCTCTGGTGAAGTCTGTCACCTCCTGCACTTGCAGTTCTTCTACACAAAATAATAATAAAAATAATAATAAACAAAATTTGGGAAAAAAATATGTGCTCATAAAGTGAATGAACATTACCCTTGGCTTTCATGGCAGGAAACCCAATCAGTTACTGATGGCCAAGACAAGTCTCAATAGTACAGATTTTACAAAAGGAAGAACTAGTTGAACTAAACAGTATTCATAATCTCTTATTCATAATCTCTAAAACTAAAATTCTTAAGGACTCTTCAGCACCTCCTATTCACCTGACACTAATGCCAGGATTTGTACCAAAGACAGATATTTCAAAGACATACTGGATTGCTACAATATTTAAATTTAGTATCTTAAAATTAAACTTTAACTTTAAGTTACAGAATAATTATCAGGGCTTTAATATTTCTCCTTGTAAAAGATTGGAAGTAATTGGGTATACAAAATTGAACAATAAAGTATATGTGTTAACATCTGAACAATACTGTATTTTGATTTAATAGTCATGGAAAATATTTCTAAAAGTCTTCTGTGACTTCCATAAAACAAGAATTAGACTTAAAAAAAGAAAAAAATTGGGAAAGCCGGGGTCCCAATTCTATTGTTGAGTGTTGGTGCAATACTCAATGCTGTCTTCATGCTAATACCTGAACTCATTTATTTTGTTTCTGTCTTCTGTTAGTGATCCTGCCCAACGATCTTGCTGAAATCTGATTTTTGCTATGTTTTGATTCTTTCTCTCCCTACAACCCCTTACGAAGTGATGCTTTAGACAACTCTGTAGTTTTGGATGTTTTACCGCCAACAACTCCACTCCAATCCTACACCTAACTCTTAATTTCTTTTTTTTTTCCTTTTTTGTATTTTTTAAATTGATGAAATTTTGATTTAAAACACCTCCCTGGTGGCACAGCAGGTTAAAGCACAGCACTAAGAAGCTAAAGCCACTTCAGCATGAGTTCGATCCCCACCCCAGAGTTGATCCATATGGCGCAGCAGACCTCTCCTGATCTGCCCGCTGCTCTCCTCAGCAGTGTACTTCATCTGTCAGCCTGTTTTGCTCCCCACTATGTCTCTGGTAAATCCTCTCTTCCACCACACCGCTGGCCTGTACCCCAGTTCTGTAAGCATAAATAAATCTAAAAAAAAAAAAACTATGTGACTTGGAGGTATAATTTCACATATCTTTATATCTTTAGATACATGCTGCCATCTGTAACCCTTCACCATAGTCTATTGGGCATGCTGCATACTTAGCTCCTTACTCCCAAATATCTTGTTTGATAGTCTCAATTCTACAGTAATATTTCTAAGGTTTGTTTTGGTTTAATTTTGTCTGTTTCTTCATTTTGTTTCTTTATAGTTCACATATAATTGACACCATCTAGTATTTGTCTTTTTCCTTTTAATGTATATTAATCCCTCCAGTTCTATCAATGTTGTTGCAAGTGGCAAGAGTTCATGATTTTTATAGCTGGGGAGGATTCCATTGGGTATATATATAATATCTTCTCAATCATTCATCATTGTCCCATGACTTGACTATTGTAAATAGTGCAGCGATAAACATAGGAATGCATTATCCCTTTGTGCTAGTGTTTTTGCATTCTTTGGGTAGTTGCTTAAGAAAGAAATTGCCAGGTCATATATTAGTTCTATTTGTAGTATTTTGAGAAATCTCCATGATAGATTCTTTTTTTTTAAAGATTTATTTATTTATGCATACAGAACTGGGGTACAGGCCAGAGGTGCAGGGGCTGTGATAGGATTCACCAGAGTGGGGAGCAGAACAGGCAGATTGATGAAGTACACTGCTGAGGGGAGCAGAGGGTGGGTCCGAAGAGGTCTGCTGCGCCATATGGATCAACTCTGGGCTGGGGATCGAACTCATGCTGAAGTGGCTTTAGCTTCTTAGTGTTGTGTTTTAACCTGCTGTGCCACAAGGGAGGGCCCTCCATGATAGATTCCTAATGCAGAAAAAGAAAAAGAACATAATTCTATTCCTCCCTGCTTACATGGGGAGTTAATTTGTACAAGTAATTTTATCTCATGCACTAACAGTGCTCAATAATTGGTTATAAAATAATTAGATAAATGCAATAATATTTAAATCCTTGATACTCCTTCTCCAGACTTTGTGTTGTTCTGAATTTCCTTCATTTCTATAATGCATTTTTAAATTTTGATTTCCAAGAATTCACACACTATAGAAGTCTCGTCTCATGGGGAAAAAATGATTATTCACATAAGAATGCATGCCAATAAGTTATGTTTGTTTTTTCTAATAAGTTTTGACAGTATGGGATCAACTTAAATTTAGGTGTTTGGTAACCCTAAAGTCTACTGTTTACTATTGAGATCCTTTTTTCTTCAGACTTTGTAACTACAAAATCTGCTGTTCTAGTTGCCTGCCTGTATGAGAACCCGAGTTTTCTGTGCCACTCAGATGCTCAGTGTGAGCCTAATCTCAAACAAGCACTCTCATATGATATACCACATTCAATCTCAAGTTGGTTCATGTTTTGAATGCAGATTGAAGGGTAGTCTGTCACACTTGTAAGTAGACATTGTCTGTTGTATGAATGAGACTGTAAACAGAAAAATGAAAGGAACTGAATTTGTTTGCTCGCTACGTAATTGCTTTTTTCATGTTTTCTATGTTTTAACTTTAGCTTATCACACAATAACTCAAGTGGTTTTCCTGGCAGTCTCACTTAGGATAATCACTAAGACTCTTTAGTATATCAGCCAAAGCAGAAAGTTGTGTCTCTTTTCCCAGAAACTGAACCATAAAAAATCATTACATGCACATATAAACTAGATTTTGCTCAATTTCCCTCCTAGCCCACAGATATGGAGGCTTTTTTGTTTTTCTGTTGATTCAAAGTACTTTGGGTAGGAGCACACTTCCTTAAATTCATCTAGTTGTAAGTCAACTAATTTCAATGCTTACCTTTCAAAAGATGTAGTTGAATCCAACCTTATAATTTCCCCTTAAAACTTCCAGTCTACCTTCTAATGCACAAATAAGGTATACTTCGGAAACTTGTTGCTCTGACAGAATTTTATGGTCAATAACATTGGCCATGTCCCGTTGAAATGAGTATTTTCCCAACTGGTACATTATTTAACAGGCTACAGTCTCAGAGTGAGCATCTGTATTATGGAAACACCATGTGTAGAATTTTGAGGTCAAACTATGTTAAAGCTGTGTTCTCAGAAGTCAGTCTCTTTCATACCAAATGACATACAAATGTCAACTTTATTATGTTCCTAGCAGCTACGCATCTATTATTATTTTGACCCTACAATAAAATTTCCTTATGACGATGCCATTGTTTTAAGTGCATAATGTATCCTGTATGCTAAAGGTCAAAGAGTGATGTGCCTCTTTTGTTCTCTCCTTTTCAGTCTACGTTATTTTTTTGGGGGGGTCAATTATTTCTTTCTTGTTAGTTTTGGGCTTATTTTGTTCATTTCTAGCTCCTTACGGTGTAAAGTTAGGTTATTGATTTGAGACTTTTCTTATTTTATTTTATTTTTTTACTATAGGCACATATAGCTATAAATTTCCTTCTGATCAATGCTTTTACTGCATCATATAAATTTTGGTATGTTGTGTTTTGTTTTCAATTTATCACAAACCATTTTATCATTTTCCTTGCAAATTTTTCCTTGGCCCATTGGCTATTTAAGAGTGTTGTTTCATTCCTACATATTTGTGCATTTTTCAGATTTCATTATGTTGTTGATTTCTAGTTTCATTCCATTTTGTTTAGAGAAGATTTTTATGGTTTAAATATTTATAAATTTACTTAGATTTGTTTTGTGACATGTAACATTTGGTCTGCTATGAAAAATATTCTGAAATTATTATGAATTTTCATATATATATATTTGAAAAAAATGCATATTATACTGTTGGGGTGGACTGTTCTGTATATACTTGTTAGGCTAGAATGTGATTTTTTAGTAATATCCAAAAAAGTTATTATATGTCAATAAAGCTGTTAAAAACATATTAAGGCAACTGGGATCATATTACTTCCCTGATTAAAATTTTTTCAGTGCCTCAATAGTCTAAGACAGAAGTTAGTTAAATTCTCTGGGATAGCAAAAAATATTTTTGATGTTAGCATCTCCTGTAATTTTTCTACATACTTCCTGTGTCTCTACCATGTACATCAACTTGAACTTATACCAAGACATCACAGTATTTTAAATCTCCCCTTTAGAAACTGTTTTTTCCTTGGTTCAATGGTCCTATCTCTCTTCAGTATAACAGAGACACATTCCTATCCCTTTAAGATTCAGTTCAAATCACACTTGCCAAGTTCTCTCCAGTTCACCAGGAGGTAGGCCCTGCCTCTCCTATAACCCCATGGGTCCTTATTCAAGCTACGAAGATTGTACTCTTGATGGATTATATTTGCTTATCTTTTAGTTTCCTCTATTAGGTTTAAACTATGTGGTCAGAGACTATTTTATTAGACTTTTCCTCCAGTAGTTCTCAGAATTCAATACAATTTTGTTAAGTATCTGTGAGCTCTCAAAACGAAAAGGGTAAAAAACAAACAAAATTAATTGCTTATTCTAAAAAAATCATGGTATATAGGCCCTACCTGGTGGCGCAGTGGGTTAAAGCACAGCACAAAGAAGCTTAAGTCACTTCCGCATGAGTTCGTTCCTTCCTGCCCTGGAGGTGACCACATGGCGAGGCAGACCTCTCCTGACCCGCCCGCTGCTCCCCTCAGCAGTGTACTTCGTCGATCTGCCTGTACCCCACTCTGTCTCTGGTGAATCCTCTCACCTTCCGCATCTCTGGCCTGTACCCCAGTTCTGTACAAATAAAAAAAAATCATGGTACATAAATGTTCATTATTATCATAGTTCTCTACTCTTGTCTTCAGGGTAAACAATATTCCAGGAATCAAACAAGTATCTGTACCATAAGGAGAAACAAGGTCACATCCTATTTTCCATCAATAAATAATTCCAGAGGCTCTATCATATAGATTTGTATCTCTCTCTGCACTGATCAAGAACTTATACATACATCTCAGCTATCCTTATTCTCAAATTCTTGGAGTTTAAGCAGAATTATTTGATTAAAATTTTGTTAGTGTTTGGAAGTAGAAAAAAACCTATAAAACAAAATAAAAGTGATTTAAAGCTACCATTTTTTTACCCTAGCAGTTATAGTTTAATTAAATTTTATTTTGTCATATTTTCCTTAGCTGATCTTAAAACAACCCAATGCTTTAAAAATATTTCCTGCTTCCTGGTTTGTCCACTTTGATTTTGTATAATGGTTGCTCTTTCTTAATTAAAAGGGCTACTGGAGGATAAAGGGGTGGTAATACAATCAGGCCAAACTTTTTCAAATTTCCTTCTTTATTGCTTTCTGCCTTAATGAAAACTCTCTCACACTAAGCCCTGGTGATATAAAGAACAACATAGTTTTGCATTTAACATTACAGTGCATATCAAAGAAAACAATTTTGTTGCTCTCTAAGGAATCTCATAGCAAGAGTTTAAAATTTTTAATATTTGGATTTGTCACAAAAATATCATTCTTACATTTAAATTTACTTTTCATTGCATTATAATTATTTTCACCTATTAAATCAGGCGATCAAGACACCTTCTCTTTAATAGAGCTTGAAACCAGTCAAATAACTGGTGAAGAGGAAAATTCAGATGGGACAAAGTTGCAAAACCAGCTTCAGAAGAGAGTCCTAATCCAATTGATTATGCCTCAGAGAGCCTAAGAGTCCCTCTTCCATCGCTGAACAATTCTTTTCTGCTCAGCTTTAAAAAACTCTGAAATCTAGACCAGTGGAACGATTCCAGTCTATGGATAGTGTGATTAATTCAGAGAAGCTTGGCATGGCAACAAAGTCAGGTGTTTTTCCCTGTGAGAAATTTTCAGTTTATTTCATGAATGAGATCGATGAGATTTGGATGAGCATCCCTTCTCAGAGAGAGCACTGAGAGTGACACTAGGAAAGGTTAGTGGAAAAGCACTAACCTTTGTGCTTGTTTCTCATAGAGCATCACTAAGACTTCTGAGGAGGTCCTGGGGGATTATAGCCAACCCTTGGGGGATTAAAGTCTAAATGTGCATTAGGTGGAGGAGAGGTGACTCATTAGTCAGGTGCCAATGTTAGTCAGGTCTCACTGTATAGTGAGCATCTCTTCTTTGCAGGGTGCTGCAAGAGAAACAGAGTGAAGGAGAAAAGACATACATTATGGGTCTGAGAAAATGTTTTTCAAGTTGTGATTCTAAGAGGAACTACAGCAGAAGTGCTGTGGGCGCGCCAATAGTGTGGGCATCATTCAGACTGTTGAATGAGAGTTTTGGATAATTTGGCCTGGATATATGTAATTTGACCTTCTTCCCAGAAATTTCTATGCACACTAAAGCTTGAGGACTGCTGCTCTTGAGCTCCCAGTCAGTAAAGAAATAAATTAAACAAGTCCAGCTATTGTGGTAAACAGCATAGTTTGATTTTTGCAGAGGGAGAATTAAAAACTCTTATTGAGATTTGAAAAGGGGAAAAATGGTGCCTGACAAGCACAACTTAAATACACCTAAAGAAGGAGGTATATAAAGCTTGAGATAGCTTTACTGAGACAATATGTGGTATTTCTATCACTGGCATTTGGAGGGACCATGCTAAAGATGAAAAGAAAATTAGAGTAAAAGCAGAATATAGGAAATATATGAAATATTGCATTTTTATAAGTACTATTCTTCAACTATCACAAATTATAATACTTGAAGATATTTTAAAAATGCTCCACCTCCAGCCCTCAAAATTCTCATTATGTTTGTTTCTTATAGAGCTTTGACATCACTTTTCTTTTAAGTTTTTTAATTGTATTGTTATCATTTAAAGATTTTTTTTGAAAAAAGAAAAATAACAAAGAAAAGCTATTGACAAGAGGCAGGTGAACAATTTGGAGAGTAAAGACATGAGGGATTTTAGCTTGAGATTTTTAAAATATTCACTTGCTAGCTCCAAATGGTTATCAGAAATACAAGTGGAATTTCTAAAAAGAAGCTGAAGTAAGAGATGCTGTCTTGGAATGGGGACATTTAGAACATTGAGTGTGGATGAGGAGGAGAGATACAATTAGGATTTAGAGAAGGGGAAAAGAGTAAGAGACATGAAAGTGCTTAGAGCTACTTGGCATTGTTGATGTTTCTAGAATTTAATGTTCATAAATTCTGAACTTACTTCAAACTGTTTCTTCTCTCCTAATTTTCCCAGACAACTTTTCCACTTTTTATTATTTTTAACACTTTCTGCTTTATCCCATCCAAACACCACATCTATATCTCTTTCACTCTCAACTACTGCTGCTGTTTTGGCATTTAGTGATGAATATTTCAGGTAGAGGTTTGTAGGAAACATAAAATCACAGCTATCTTTTTCTTGTGAAGAATATCCTTACCATTTTACACAGGTCCTGTACCATTTTACATTTCCAACAGTGTACAATAATTCAGATTTCCCAAATACTCTTTAACACTTGATTAAAAAAAAATAATATCCATCCTATTAAGTATAAGGTAATATTTCCTTGTAACTTTGATCTAAATTTCCCTAATGATTAGTGATGCTAGGCATCTTTTCATATGCCTGCTGGTCATATGGATTTTCTTTACAGAATTTTTTTGCCCAGTTTTTAATCAGGTTATTTACAAAAAAAATTAAAAAATAGCAGTATAATGTGACCCAGTTAGGTATGTTTCTGAGTATATATTGAAACAAAAGAAATTAAAATCTTGAAAATGAAATCTGTTCTCCAATATTCATTACCATGTTATTCATAATAGTCAAGATATGGAAATAACCTAGGTCTGTCTGCTAACATTTTAAAGAAATGTGGTTCGGCCCTCCCTGGTGGCACAGCGGGTTAAAGCACAGCACAAAGAAGCTTAAGTCACTTAAGCATCAGTTTGATCCCCGCCTGCCCGGGAGGAGATCCACATGGCGAGGCAGACCTCTCCTGACCCGCCCGCTGCTCCCCTCAGCAGTGTACTTCGTGG
>NW_004567102.1:68251160-68292404 GCF_000260355.1 Condylura cristata | reverse complement strand
TTAAAAAAAAAAAAGAAATGTGGTTTATGTTTACAATGGAATCTTTTTCAAGCTTACAAAATAGCAAATCTTCTTATATATGCATATATATGTAGATATGTAGATATATATTATATATTATATATATATATATAAAACAACCTGGAAGACATTTTTCTAAGTGAAATAAGCCAATAACAGAAGGATAAATACTGCATGATTCCATTGAATACTGTATTTAAAACAGTCAAGCTCATAGAAAAAAAGAGTAAAATTATTTGCCAGAGGTAAGGGGTAGAGGGTGGGGAGGAGAAATAAGGAGTTGTTGATCAACAGGCATAAGGTTTCAGTTATACAAGATGTACAAGTTCTAGAGATGTACTGTAGGCCATTGTGTTATAATCAATGCTGTGCTGTGCACTTAAACATTTAAGAGGCTATACTTCATGTTAAGTGTTCTTGTACCAACAAAAATAATATTAACTGAATGTAATGAGGAAAATATCAGCATAATTTTTCAAAACTTTATTTTTGATTTATAGTTTTAGTCTAACTCAGTAAAAAATTGTTATAGAAATAGCAAATAATAACGTAAGTTTTATGATCAGCCTATGGAGCCAGGGATGGGTACCTACTCCAGTTTGATTCTCTTTATCAGTGCCTCGCCTTTCCCCAATGCTGTTGAGAAAGCACATATCCTAGGAATATAAGAAGCCTACTAAAATATGAAGTGAGCATATTTGAGATAAAATAACCATACTTCCTCTATAATTGCTTCGGTTATGTAAGCAAACAAACATCTTTTTTATTTAGGCCAGCTTGAGTTGAAATTTATATAATTTGCAACCAAAGCATTTTCTAAAACATAAGAAAAATCAGCAGATTAAGAGTTAAAAGACCAAACTACATTGTACATGACATACTGCACACAAAAAATTAGTTGAATGAAGAATTATCAAATTTTCTAGACTTGTTGTGGCAGTTTGAATGTATATATTTTTTATTTTATCCTTTATTTTCCTTTTTTTGCTTATTCAACTGACAATTACATTGAAATGCTAAAGTTAGAATTATGGTGGTATTATCTAACTAAGGTTAAAACTGAAAATTCTATTTTAGAAACTTTTGTAAAGGTTAACAATTACATCTTATTTTCTTACTAAGAGAAACCAGTTAGCAGTTAATGTAGATAAAAGAGAATGAGGACTTGAGTGAGAAGAGTCGAGGAACAGTTCACAAAACCGCAGCCATGTTTGGGTTCTGACAAACATCAGAGGCTAATTTACCTTGGATAATTTTAAGAATGTGTAATGATTTGAAAGTGCCTGTCGTAGGGGTTATCAGGTTTATGTTGGGAATTGGTTAAACTCCAAAATGTGGTTGAATATTACCTGCATGAGTTAGTAAGTCCAGCTATCTGACTTATTGTTTTAATGATTTCAGGACTCTCTCAATAAGAATGTGACATCAAATCCTAATATCTGCTCCAATATTATTTGATCTGTCATATTTTTTTTTTTCCTTCAAAATGATGACCTGTCGAATTCTTAAATACTGTAATTTGTGGCATTCAAACTAAGGCTGGGAGTCAACTTGAGCCAACTCTGAGTTTTTTCCCTTGGCTCTACAAGCAGGCTTCTAAATTAAGGTTATATTCAAGTCAAAATACTAATGATTTCTGTCAGGGATTTAAAGAACCACAATAAGGAAACAAAACCATCTTTCTGTGGTCAAATTCAGTTGGATGGACATCAATTCACATGTAATAGAAACATAAAATGGGTGTGTAAATATCATCCTTTACCTTCTGATACTTTTCATTTTAGCATCAAGGTGTCCCTTCATATCTACTCAAATGTTATGAATGAAGAAGTGCAACAATTATAATGAAAACAGAATAAAACATTTATTTTATTTAATTTATTCTTAATTTAGTCCTGTGGTTAGAATGAGCAAATCCCAGATTTCATGGATGCTGAACTAGGGTAGAAAACATAACTAGCTAGGGTGTAAACAATCTGTAGATGAAGGTATCTTCTGAATACAAAAAAAAAGAGCAGGAAAGATGATTTCTTATTTTTTTAATGTGTTTATTGAGGTAATGTGGGCTTACAGTACTCAGATATTAGGAGTATATCTTCATACCAGAGAAGCTTATTCATTTATTTATTTTCTTTAATTAAGACAACATTGTTTTACAACACTGTATATAACTTAGGAGTATATTTTCACACCTCTCTAAATGTATGTTACAACTTCTAAAATACACAATAATTTTCCTTAGTAAAAATAAATCATCAGATTGAAACCATAGTTTTAAATGATGGTGATGGGCAGTATGATGTTTTCTTTTTATTCCTTAATCATGAAGAACCTGTTTTCAATTGTTCTAAGTATCATTTTTTGGATATAGTATAATGATATGTTCCACTCAATGATCTTTTTGTTTTATGGCCCAACTTCCTAAAACTAAGCAGAGAACATTTAGAAGGCATCTGAGGATCTGTGAGGATCTGGAGTCCTTAAGGCTTTATTCTTATTTAAAAAAAAAAAAAAAACCCTTTTTAACTTTTTCGGGGATTCCATTGCACTTGGCTTATTATTCCTTTCTTAGTTAACCATTTTTTTGGTTGTTTTACAGTTTTTTAAGGTTTTTCGGGTTGGATTTCCGTTTTGAGGGGAAAAAAACCCCTTTTAAAAAAAATTTACTAGCTTGTTATCAATTAATTAATTTTTACTATTTTTGCATTTTTTAAAAATTCCAAATAAAAAGGGACTTAAAAAGAAAGTAAGGGGAGAAAAAAAAAAATCTCTTGACCCACATCTTAAGTCTTTAGATTCCTGCTGAACTCTTCTGAGGACCAAGATGAAACAGAGCACTAGAGAAGAATGTGGAAATAATGGGCCCGAGACACTGGATGAGTTATATTCTTACATACAAAGCTCCTGAACACTCACTGTCCTAAATTTTATTTTTATATGGCACACATTTAGAAAATTTAGGAGTGTCCTGGAAAGTTGTAACAGCTGGTCTGCGAGTGTTGGGCCCCGGGAATGGGGGTGGTTGAATGTCTGAGGAATTCCGAAGCCTCTGGGAGAAGCATGTTTCAGAGAAAGGCCCCAAACTGCCTGGGAGCCCACAGTGTGAGAAACAAGCCGCGGGACGGGCCCTGACAGATGTTATGAAAGGGTGGTGTTAAGTGCCTTTTTCAGGATATTAAACCAGCATCCTAACTGGCAAAAAAATGAATTGTCACTGACATTATGTCGGCCCATTGGAGACCCTCTCTGCTACTTTCGTGGTCTGGGAACCATTATACATGGGAGATGGATCTGCTCCTGGGCAGAAATTAAATAATGATTTCTAATAAAACCTATTTTAAACTGTTTGGGCCAGAGGATAGAGACAAGTCACAAAACATTATGTGTTTAAAGCTGCTCCCCCTCTCTTTCTCTTTTTTAAAGACCTGAATAATGGAGGAGAGATCTGGCGATAAGGTACAAAAAAAAAAGACCTTTCGGGCCTAGCCAATCTGCTTAGCTAATGGCTGTAAACTGACACCTCTAATGAAATAAAAATGTCTCAGTTCAAGTGCATAGCTGCACGATTGTTAACAACCCTGAACCCTGGCTGCGATCCTGGCGATGGGTCCTGAGTAATGCTGGGACCATTTCCCATGACTTCCTCCTGCCCAGCCCTCGCCCACTGAACAGCAGATAAAGGACTCCTGAACAACCTTGAAGGACAGTAGCATCAGGGTTTTAGGCCAGGCGAGCCGTGTGGCTTATCCTTTTATCTTTTTCCTCTGCTTGTGCAAGTGGATTGCTCCTTTTTCATGTCAAGTCCTAGGGCCCTTGGTGAGTCACTGACGAGGAGTGTTTGCTCGGCCTTGGGCTTTTCAAAAGGTGCCTGTGAGACAGAGATGTCGTGAGGGTGCAGGCCGGCTCCTCAATTCTGCCCTGGCCTCCTACAGCCGAGCTCCTCAGCTCTGTGGTGCGGACCGCAGGCCGAGGAAAAGCCCTGTCCAAATGTGCTAAGACTGGATGGCTGTGGTTAAAATGGTTTCCCTTGGCTCTCCTTCACAGCTTGCAGTTGTCTGATTTCAATCAGTGGCAGTTCCCTCCACATGTCCAGCCATCAATCTTCGGCCGCCCCTGAATGAGTGTGTCACAGCACGGGGCATGTTCCAGTTAAAAAATAGCCTTTGCCGCTGCTTGGCCTCCTCAGCCACTGATAAGTATGTCTTTGATATTTTTATTAAAAAAGAAAGAAAACACATTGGGAAATATGTTTCATTTCTTATGGCAAAGACCAAAGCCCCTGAGGTGGAGGAGGTTTGAGGAGGTTGAGGAATTGTTTTTCCCTCTTTTTAGAGAGAAAACAGGGAGGGGGCTGAGTTCTACCTTGAAAATTCCAGAGTTTTGGTGAAATTGGCCCACTCCCAGACCATCTGTGCCAAGGTCCCCATCACAAGAAGGGCCGGAGAGTATTTCACGAGCAGGAAAGACACCACTAACAACAAGCGTTTTCACGGAGAAACGTCGTTTTGAAAAAGTCAGGTTATGAAAACAAATCATGGTTGTCCTTGCCTTCAGCGTTAGGTCAGCCCCAAAGGCTGCTGATGGCTGTGTTAGCCCCTCTGATAGAAGGCTCTGTGCTCCTGCTTCCCTCACAGCGAGGCAAAAAGGCAGGCGTGTGGGAGGCACGGAAGGGTCACTCACAGGCTGGGCGCTCCTGGCCGGGCTCCTGTGGATGCCTGCCCACTTAGTCACCTCCAGGACATGACACAGTAAACATTCTGTAGTCAGTTCCCAGCAACTATTCTAAAATAGGCTGTCCCTATCTACTTATTATCAGGGGTCCACCTACCTTTCTGGCAGAGCCCTTAGGAATCGCTAAGCAATGCACTGACACGACTTCCCAGTCCCAGACTCTCCTCCCCTCTAGCCTTTAGGCCTTCTGTGGAAATGATTTGAATAAAGGCTAAGGAAATGATTTGAATAAAGTTCATTCCTCCAAGTTTTTAAAAGGAGATCCGTCATTCATTACTGGGAGGCACTTTGAATTTATCAAGTCTTCATCCCAACAACAACATAGGTGTGTGTCTCCTAACTAATAGTCTGGGAGTTACCAAATCATGTTCCATCTTTATGTCATTAAAGCTAATAGTGACTCGAAGTCTGAGAACTTGTGTAGGATTACTAGGGATGAGAATGTTTCTAAATAGCCTAGTGTGGTCATTTGAACTCAACAGATTGTAGGTCTGGGACAATTCTAATTTTCAAAATCTTGGAATCAAAAATAACAAAGAGCCCAGGTTTTGAGGATGCTTCCAGAATTTGATCTAAGCATCTGGTACTGGTAATGGTTACACGAGGGCTTTAGGACATGATGAGTCTTCTGTCCTAAGCAAGACTATAAACAATGTTTGTAGGATGTAGTATCCTCATTTTAAAGAATTGGTTCATCTTAGAAAGGAGGTGAGTCATAACAGTTCTGAAAGGACACAAGGGGAAGCTATTTCTTCACTAAGGACAGTTAGAGTCACTTAAATGGCTAGTCTACCTGGAAAAGCCCTTTGATGAACTAAACTCAGTGACTTTCCTCACTTGCTGGTTTGCCAAAGTCCATAAAATTTTATTAGCTCTGAAATTTTAGATTCATGAATGAATGATTGAATGACTGAATAAGACATGTTTGTGTTGGTACTGGTAATTATGATGCTTACATTTATAGAACACAAAAGCTAAAACAAATATTTTTGAAAGCCTGTAATGTATTAGGCACTGCTCTTAGAGGTATGGATACAACAAAGTAAAGTCTCCATGGAGCTCATGTGCTAGAGGAAGAGACATAGAATAATTTATTGGATGGAAAAATAAAAATTGTGATGTTGTATACTGATAAACACTGCTAGTAATAATATAGGGGTTGGGGTGGCCTTTCTGCAAAGATTTGTTTAAATAGAGAACTGAATGACAAGAAGGAATGAGCTAAAGAAGCATCTGGGAGTAAAACTCTCCATGCAGACAAAATATGTGGGAGGAAAAGATAGTAGCCTGAGGTCAGGAGGTCATGGATCCCAGTGAGCCAGAAGGGAAGGGGATTCAGGAGACACAGAACTTGTGATGCCAACAGAAGGGAAGTTCTGAGCAAACTAGAAAGAGTGGACCACCCTTTGTGTAGAAAGGAGTGAGAATTGGAAGTCATGGTCTGGAGTGACTTCATTCTGAATTTAATGCAGCTTTTATGAGGTATCTGTGAGTTTCAGTTTCTTTCTTTTTTTTTTTTAAGATTTATTTATTTTTTCATACAGAACTGGGGTACAGGCCAGAGTTGCAGGGGCAGTGAGAGGATTCACCAGAGAAAGAGTCAGGGGCAGACAGGCAGATTCACGAAGTACACTGCTGAAGGAAGCAGCGGGCGGGTCAGGAGAGGTCTGCCAGGCCATGTGGTCACCTCCCGGGCAGGCAGGGATCGAACTCATGTGGAAGTGGCTTTTGATTCTTAGTGCTGTGCTTTAACCCACTGCACCACCAGGGAGGGCCGAGTTTCAGTTTCTTAATCTAGAGAAGTACCTATTCCATAATGACATTACACATGAATGGTTTAGCATTTGAGATTAGATGGATATGGTGTTACAATGTTTAGATTAGAAATGTTCTTCTGTGTGCTCTTAATATGCAGAAGTTTGAAAATGTGAAAAATGTGACAGACTATAACTGCAGCGATCAGGTTCTATAATTTGCTGAAGTTGTTACTCCTACTGCAGTGGCAGTGGATGATAGCTCAGTGGTATTAAAGGAGAGGATGTTCATGGGTGCATATTGATTTGTGGGAAAGGCAAAGATTTGATTCTTATAGGGTCTTTGATAATGAGGGAGACTGACAATATTGTTATATTTTACAGGGTGGTAAGAAACATGAGACTCTTGACATTGGCATTGAACTGTATGGCTCTGTTGTAATCTAGTACTCACTGTATATAATTTCTGGTAAACTCAGACAGAATCAGAATAGGGCATAAATCAAGATGTGAGAAAGAATGAAAAGTAACAGTTGGGAATACTGTATAATGTTAGCATGGGTTAATATTCATATCCAGCATTAACACTATCAGAAGCTTCTTGAGTTAACATTAAACAGTCATTCATAAAAGGCCTGAGGGAATGTACTGATTAGTTCTTTGTTCCCCTATGACTAATTAGCAGCCAGAGACAACGATAGCAAACTTGAAATGATTCTGGTGAGACATTTCTGACACTTTGCTAAATTTGTATCTCAAGAAAAAAACTTCACATCTAAGTGAATCCTGACTTGCTAGTTTGCACCCCATTATTTTTTAAACAATGTAATACTTCCTTTTCATTGGTCTCCCAACTTCCATTCTTCCTCTCCCAGTCTATTCTCAGCCAGAGTTGTCTCATAAAAGCAAGTTCTCAACACATCCTGTTTAGAAGTCCTTTAATAGCTTTCCCTGTCCTAAGATACATATTCTGTAAGACACCAGCTCATCTGGCCACCACCTTCTTCTGCAGTCTTATTATCATCTTTTCTCTCCTCTGTTCTCAGTCTACTCCAACCACACTAGATTTATTGTTCTTTCTAAAACTTTGTCTTATGTTCATATAGAAGCCTTTATATACAACAGACTCCTTTCTTGCAAAACTCTACTCCACAATGATACTTTCAAATGAAGAAAGCATTGGCTGAATTTTTTTTTTTTTTAAGAGGTCCCTGTCTGCTTCTGGTATTTAAAATAGCCACCACCAACCTGTCATTTTCTATTACCTAAGCCAGCTTAATTTTTTGCATAGAACTGAGAAGCCATCTATTTCATTTGTTCAACCAGAATGATAAGAAATTTAGCATCACGCTAAATAGTGCTAGTCGCCTTCTTTCCCTTCTTTGGAAGATGCTTGTTCTGTGTGACAGTTGGGCTGCTGTTCTTGCTGGAGACATTCTCTCCTTGTTACTTTTACTCTCCTTGCCTCTAGTGTTGCTGGTCATGCTCTGATTTGATCTCTTTCTATGCTGCAGTGTTAGGAACTGAATCTTGGGTTTGGTCTGCAGGCATGAAGTTAAAAAAACTCAGATCATTTTTCTGTTTGTTTGTTTTGGTTTTCAGTCTCTTGAACCTACCTATAATTTAAAAAAGAAAGAAATCATCCTGTGTGATTCTTTCTAATTCATGAATTGCTGCATTAGATTATTAGGCTACTTAATAGCAAATAGTAATAATTGATTTTGTTAACCATTGTCATGTACATTAGTTCTCAGTGACCTTCCAGAAAGATGTTACTGACCTGGCAGATGATTTAGATGTTCCCAGGTTCTCTGCCCAACACAATATTAATATCACCTCTCCCAAATATTCCATTGTGTCTTTCCCAAAATTTAGATGAGCCAGTAGTTCCTGGAATACTATTAATAACATCAAAGATTTTTTTTTCACCAGAGCAAAGGTAAACATTAATTATCTTTAACACATATATAAGTAGTACATATCATTTCCATATTATGTAGACTTAGTCATTTCAGTATGAAATAAATAATGATATATTAATATTAAAACACAAACATCTCCAACCTTCCTCCTCCACAAAACAGTGCAAAAGGTTACTTTTCTTTTAATTTGTTTTTTTTATGGTGGAATTTTACATTAAATAAAGTAGGGTAAGTTTAGCACATGCTTAATGTCTATGTTAAAATTTTCTTTTCCTTAATTAATGTGGTTAGACATGTGGTAGTTAAATTTAAAGCTTATTGCTTTAAGATGTTTTTCAGTTTTTATACTTATTTACTATAAAGACCTTTTTGTACTGGGTTGGCCTCATATCATTGAGTGAATATGACTTTGATATAAATTTGGGTATCTGATAGCATGGCTTGGTTTCTGAAAATCTGTTTTTCAGTTTAGTTTGATGCAGTTTGAATTATTCATGTTTGGAAATTTACTCTTCATTAAGGGGTGTAAAAGATAATGTCTTAATCTTTTGTATCTTTGCTGGTTTTTGCTTCCTCCAAGACTGCCTCTGTATTCATGATCATTTTATGAGAGAGAAAAGGCTGATAAAGACTAAAGGAGAAAGTCAGAAAAATGAGAGAACACATTTTTTAGTTTCCCTTCCAGCTCCTTCTTAGTAACTCCTTGCATCCTGATAGCTGGCAGAAGTAACTTTGTGGCTGGAAACCTTCGGTTTCCTTTAGTCTTACCACTTTTGCCCTCTCAGATTACTCTGAGACAATTCAGGCCCAGAACCCATCTCCATGAGGCAGGAGGGCTCAGGACAGGCATTCTAAGTTGGTGAATTCTTGAGAGAACTTAATTTCCCAGAATTGAACATTACCAGTGATCTTAGTCTTTTCAAAGCCTTTTAGTCTCAGTAAGTAAAATGGGATGTAAATGTGTAATTATTAATTTTTATTTATATTTGTGAAAAATAACATTTCTTCAATAATAATGAAAAAAAATGATCTATTTCCCATGGTTGTTTCTTTCAGTAAATTCCTAAAGAAACAAGAATTTACATGTACTACAATGCATACTTTATTTTTCAGTGTCTAAGTGATCATTTCTTTATATGAGAAATAATGTCTAATAAAGTAAGAGAGTATAGGTATATAGGTAGTACCAAACAATTTTCATATTAAAGTTATTAACTAAATTCTATTTTTGGACATAATTATTATCAAAGTATATATCAAAAGTATATTGCGCTTTCAATAAAAGAGCAATTCTTCACTTTCAAGAACTTAGCAGATTGACTGAACAGGCAGATTGTCTGAAATACACTGGTGAAGGGAGCTGCAGATGGGATAGGAAAGGTCTGTGTGCCATGCGAGTCAGCTTCATGGCCAGGGATTGAACTTGTGCTGCAGTGACTGTGGACAGCTTCATAGTGCTGTGCTTTAACCCATTGAACCACCACAGAGGGCCCATAGAATGAAGATTTACCTAGGACCTATCTGATTTTCTTTACATTTTTATTTTGGAGTTATATTTTTGCTCTTCCATATGTGCACATATTTCACTTCATCTCCACCAATGTCAGTATCAGTGCTAATACCTCTTGTGCCTCCCTCACCCATCTCCTCTCTGTACCCTGTTCCCTCTGATAACCATTAAATTCTTTCACTAGGACTATCAGATTTTGAAGTACAAGTTTGCTTGCATTGGCCAAAAAAAAGTTCTTGTTTAATGGCCAAAAATTAGATCTACACATTGTAAATCTTGCTTTTCAATAAGGAACTTCACTTCTACACAAGTCTCTTTTCATTGACCAACTTTGAAAACCCACACTTGCCACCAAATAGTCATCAGAGGTGAAGTGACGTCCAGCACCCAAAATTGCTCAGGTCTTTTGTGGCACAGAGGGCTAAAAATATTTCCACCTGGCTCTAGCATCACAGGAAAATAACCACTAGTCTGGTATTACACATTTACCAAAGACAGGTTTACCTCCTAGGAATTCAAGACTGTACAATGTTCTTCTCTCTGAAAGTGGTGATGTCACTTATGTTTTAATTAGTAGCAAAATATTTGACGTGTATGCTGAAAATCAGAGCTAGAGCTGAGGGAACACATTAAAGAAATTCAAACTAGCGGGCAGATTATCTGACATTCCTATGAAAATCTCATAAATATTTGCAGTCCAAACTTAGGAAATTTTCTTTAAATAAACAGTGGTACTTAACATGCAAAATTCTAAGAATGATTCTAATGATGCAATGAGAGAAAGTAAATTTTAAAATAATTTGGACACTTATAAAAGTATAATTAAACATTAGAATCTCTTAGCTATCATATTCATGGGTCAATATAATAGGAAAATGTTTTGAATTTTAGAAAAATTTCTTTAAGTCAATAATGAATCTGGATAGTAAAGATCCTAGAATCAATATGAGTATTTGGATTACAGGAGACAAAAACCTAAATTCAAATTATCCCAAGCAAAGTGAATCCACTGAGTCACCTAAAATTACCAGAAATGGTTTCAGTTCTCATTGGATCCAGACACTGAGGTGATGATATCAGCATTATGCTCTCTCTCTCCACCTCATTCTCAGTCAAGTCTTTTCCCATGTAAGGGAAAAGATAACCACACTTAGTGCCAGGCTTGCAGGAACTGTGTGGCTTGAAATCTAGAAAGAATATTTCCCCTCACTTTTTATAAGTATTTCCACTAAGATTTCTGATTGATGCTGCTTGAATCGTGTGCATAAGCTGGAAGAAGTACTTTACCTAAAGGAATAAAATCATGCCTACTCTTATAATCAGAAAGTTTGGTGATAAGACTTATAGCCCCGTTATAGTCACAGTATGAAGGAGAGAAAGGACAGCAATTACTGGTACATTCATTGATGCTTGGTGTGGAAGTGGTATTCTATACTCAAAATTCTCTTTTATTTTTGGGTTCTACTAAAAAGAAAAAAGTCAAGTGCCCTCCTTGGTTGCACAACTGGTTAAAGCACAGCACCATGAAGCTCATGGCAGCTGCCTCAGTGCGATTCCATCCCTGGCCAGGGAGGTGACCCATATGGCATGGCAGACTTCTCTTCGTAGATCTGCCTGTTCTGCTCCCTGCTCTGCCTCTGGTGAATCTCTCATCACTCCTGCACCTCTGGCAGGGACCCCAGTCCCTATGCATAAATAAATAAATCTTTTAAAAAAGATAAGTCAAAACTCTAAACACAAGCACTAAACCATTTTAACAGTAGTTGGACTCACAAAAGTTCTAAAAAGTTTTAGAGATCCTGAAAAGTTTTATGGAAGGAAGAAGGGAAGAGTGGAGAATGAGAATGACGCAAGTTACTGAATGAATAGCCAGAATAAAGTTTGTGAAGTGGAGTGCTACAGGTGAGAGTGAAGATGTCTATTATCCTTCAAAAAGGCTGGAGAAATACAAGTGAATTGAAGGCAGAAGCCATCATGCCTCATCCCTCACAGAACTGGATAAAGTCAGAAAAGAAGAATTTACAAAAATGAATGATACAGAAAGTCATATTTGCATGAAGTAGCCCAGGTCTGTAGTTGCTAAGAGTAAGACAGTATCTGTGTCACCAAGAAAACAAAACAAAAACCTAGAACTAACTGCGTGCATTTAGAACACCACTAAAGATAGGTCCCATTATGCTGCTGGGGAGAAAGGATGTCCTGAACAAACTCCACAAATAGGTTTTAAGGGCTCCACCCCCACCCCAGACCAAAAAAAAATCCAAGACACCTAGAACTACAAATCCCATAATGTCATCGCCACCCAAGGGAAGATACTGGGAATGGAAGGTGAGTTAAGCAGCCAGGCTTGGTACATAACCAGACATGTGGGTCGTGGGATCCATTTTCCTCTGGTTTTCAGGGTACTATTGGGATCCTACCAGCAGAACTGGTAGGATGTAGTTATCAATTTATCTCTCTTTCTGCCTGAATTATTCATTTCCTCATTTTCCCTTTTTTATAAGTAAACCCTTTGTTACCCTTTTTGTGTGTGCCTGCAGTTGAGTCTCATTATGAGTCCCTTTTAAAATACATGGATGAGGAGCCACTGTCCGGCCACCCCATTTCACATTGGGGTTGCCCTATAACAGTATAAGAAAAGGCCAGCCTGACTAACTGACTAAGTCCTGTTGGGCCAACCAGCCTGTTGAGCTTATCTGGTGGGGGCAAGGGGGGAGATATTCTTGAATAACATTCTTTTGCTCAGTTCCTGATGAATCTTGCTTCATGTTAGACCATGTACTGCCATAAGACAGAATGGGCCGGGGCGGGGGGTGTGGGGGAAATCCCTTGACTATGGACCCTTTACCCACTCCCTAATATGCAATTACCTGTGCACACCAGATAAGTGCTCAGGTATTTCCCACTCTTATACTTCCTGCTTGCTATACTGCACATTTGTTCCCCTGCTGAGACTATAAATACTGTTACCCTTTGCTAGGGGGTCAGACATTGAAGAGCAATCTCCTCTGAGCCCCATAGATAAAGATCTTCCCTCCTCCCCTCTGAGTGCTGCCTGGTTGCTTGACAGAATTTTTCCATCACAATGTCATAACCAGTTCAACAAACATTCGCATCATATAGGAAAAACCGTAAGAAAAAAAATCTACAAAAATCTATGCAGAGAATCTATAATAATAATGGAGTAAAGAAGTGGCAAATTATATTAACAATATCACTTTCTGGGCTATAAAAAAAATACATTGTTGTAAACCAGACTAAATTTTTTTAAAAACTGCTTTGTTATATAATATTTTTAAGTAAATATAGCAATGATCTAAGAAAATGAAGACTATAAAACAGAAGAGTACAGATTAAAAGTTAGAGCAATAACAGTAGTAGATAAACCAATTTAACTCAGTAAGGCAGTAGAATAAATAAAAGCATCAAAAAAGGAGAATGGAATTATGAGTTCCGAAATTAATTTTTTTTTTTTAAGATTTATTTATTTGTGCATACAGAACTGGGGTACAGGCCAGAGGCTCAGGGGCGGTGAGAGGCTTCACCAGAGACAGAGTGGGGAACAGAACAGGCAGATCAACGAAGTACACTGCTGAGGGGAACGGCGGGCGGGTCAGGAGAGGTCTGCCACGCCATGTGGTCTCCTCCGGGGCAGGCGGGAATCGAACTCATGCGGAAGCGTCTTTAGATTCTCAGTGCTGTGCTTTAACCCGCTGCGCCACCAGGGAGGGCCCGAAATTAATAAAATTTTAAGGAGAAAAATGCAATGGACATAGATGAAATGACAAAAATAAGCAAAATATAATTGAAATAAAAATTTAAAAGAGCTAGAAAAATGTTGGTAATAAAAAAGTAGAAAAAGGACCCATATGTAAGCATAACTAAAGTCTTGAAAGAGGTAAAATGGAATTTTATTTTAAAATAAATTTTAAGGAAGCATCCCTAAAATAAAAAGCACTAGAGACAGTCTAAATATAAAGGCTGTGTCTGGTGATGATGGGGCATCACTACATCACGGAATACTACTCAACTATTAAAGAAAAAGATAAAACCCTGACATTTGTACCAACATAAATTAACGTAGAAGGAATTATGCTTCATGAAATAAGCCAGATGGAACTAGACAAACACCATATGATTTCAGACATATGTGGCGTACAGAGAAAACAAACAAACATAAAAACTAAATGAAACAAAAATAAACTTTTGAACTATGAGTTCAATTAGTGGTTACCAGAAAAGAAGGGGGAAGGGAAAAAGGGAAGGTTGGGAAGAGTCAGATGATAATATGTTAAAAGTTAAATTTGGACTTTAGGGCTAAAGTTAATGTAGTATATATGCATGTTAATGCTCCACAACAAATAGTTGATATTTATATAATTTTTAATGCAACATTACTTTAGTAAGTAAAATCAAAATAATAAGTAAATCAAATAAATTAATAAATAAAATCAAATAAAGGGTAGTTCCTGTGTGCAGGTTATTTAAAAGTTGAGTATTTTTAATAAAGTTGTTGGGCAGTACTTGTGATCTAATTCTTAAAATATTTATAAATGGGCCCTCCCTGGTGGCACAGTGGCTTAAAGCACAGCACTAAGAAGCTAAAGCCACTTCCTCATGAGTTCAATTCCCTCCTGCCCCGGAGGTGACCATATGGCGTGGCAGTCCTCTCCTGACCCGCCCACTGCTCCCCTCAGCAGTGTACCTCATCAATCTGCCTGTTCTTCCCCCCACTCTGTCTCTGGTGAAGCCTCTCGCTGCCCCTGAGCCTCTGGACTGTACCCCAGTTCTGTATGCATAAATAAATAAATCTTTTAAAAAATATTTAGAAATGAATATTTGAATATACTACAAGGTAAACAACAAGTTTTAGCAAGATAGATACACTGCTACCATATGTTTACAAGGACAAGAAAAGAGAGAAGCTATAAATGAATTAAGAGAAGGATAAGAGTCATACCTGTAATTCAGGTGTGTGGAAATAGAGAGGATTGATTTCAGTTCTTCCTATTAAAACCTCAGCAAGAATGAAATTTTTAGGCACATAATCAATGACTGACATATACCGAGGTAGCTAAGAGAATAACTGGACTATGTGTGGCCTCACTGAGAATTTGGATGTTGAAACCAGATTACTTCCACCTGTGACTTTGGCTATTTTCTGAACATGTTTATATCATAAGTGAGTGCATCTATAAAATATGGATAATAGAAGTTCCTCCTTAGTCTGATACATGTATATAATCGTTTGTTACCACTATTTTCCATTTTAAGTGAGCATTGGCAAACATGTTTTCATTGGTCATAACAAAAGCAAAATGTTTACATTCTTCAGCCCCATAGAAGACCCGACTGAAGAAGACAAGCTCAAATTTTGTCTAGAACTATCAGACTTGATTAGATTTTAAGGAGCTATTTGATCAAACTCACTGAACAGAAAATGGCATTTGTGCAAGTGGTTTTGCAAAAGCTCCATTCAATATGCAGGCACAGAAAAGGCTTTTCTTTGTGAAGTGCTCTACACTCCTGATGAATGAAGTGAACAGTTTGACTGTGGTATTAATTCAGCACACTGAATGATAAAGCAATAAAGTTATGTAATACCAAAATTGAATCAGAGATCCCTGGTGGCACAGCTATTAAAGACAGCACTATCAATCTATTGCCAGCACTGAGGCATGAGCTCCATTCTCAGTCAGCCAGGGAGGCGATCCACATGGCATGGCTGACCTCTCCTGTCTCATCTGCTCCCCTAACAGTGTATTTCAGTAGATCTGCCTGTTCTGCTCCCCACTCTGTCTCTGGTGACTCCTCTCATTCCCCACACCTCTGGCCTGCACCCTTGTTCTTGTATTCATAAATAAGTAAATCTTTAAAAAATAATAATAAAACAAGAACAACCAAAATATTCAGGAAAAGTAAAAATAGAAAGACACCTTCATTGTCCTGAGCAGGATTTGATGCACCACCGCAGCCCAAAAACAACAACATCAAAGTAACAACATGGCATCTATGACAGTATCTACCTTTCCCAGTTTCTTTAGTATGGAGCTAAAATCAGAGAGGACTGACAATCCTCTCACTGGAAATGGGAGGGGTTACATGTTGATACTGATCTATTTCACTAACTGCTTACTGCCCATCAGTTAACAATGGGTGATATCTGTGCCAAATCAAATTAATTTAATATTTATTTGCTATCAGAACCTCTTAGGTAACAAATCAATCTTAACCTCCAACATTGATTAAGGGCAATTTTTCATATACAAGTGTAATATGTTATCCTCCCTAATATTATATTTTAAAAACTGGCTCTGAAACTTAAAAGGGGGTCCAACAACTACGAAGGAAAGATGGAAAACTCTAACATGGAAATCTAATACAGAGTTTTCCCATTTTTAAAATAAAATTTATGTAAAGAAAACAAAAGTGCTTCCCCTGTGTGAGATTGTCTACCAACATCTTGGAACCACTTCTGCATCTTTTTTGCACTTTCCTGTATTGCAGGAGGAGGCCAGAAAACTACATGTCCCAGATATTCTTGCTAACAGGTTCCAGTTTACAGTCTATGAATCAGAGACCCCTGTTTGAGTTTTGAGTAAGAGCAAAACTGCCCCAGCAGTGGCAGGAAGAGAAGTGACCTTCAACATCCAACCTGAAGACAGATGTGATCGTTCGGCGGTAGCATTTCCCTGGAACCCACTTACTTCAAAACTACAGGCAGCTTGATCCAGAGCCCCAGCCCTGAGGTTCTTGCCTTTCCTGATTCCCTTAGCATTGACAGCAGCTTCCTTGACCTTTGTATAATCTACTCTTTAATGGTTACATATCTCTGATCTCCCAAATTAAATTCCTTTCCACTTGAACCTCCTAAAGTATCTTCTAAATCCTGACTATCAGAAGCCTACTTGGTAACAAAAGTAAAAGTCAGAGGATTGTTTTTTTGACTTGGGGCGATAGCGAATGTTCCAAAGCCATTCTTGATGCCACCTACCAAACAGTTATGAGCTGTGTCAAACTGGTCAGTGGAATGGGGGCATGAACTAGGCAGGCCCCTCCAGCCTGGCTCTTACAAGCTTGCCCATGGGTGATCCTAATTTTTCCCTGTGAACCAATTGATGGCAGCTCCTGGAGAAAGGCAGAATTCACACTGGTGACAGAGCCTGTATAGTCTCTCTACTTTTGCCTCCTTTTCCCATACAAGCCTCACTGGAATGGGAAAAGTACTATTTTATTGTGAGAAGTCACAGAAATTTCGGGATTGTTGCAATAGTTAGCCTTCTCCTGTTAGTGCGTGGTCTGTGCAAACAGAAACTACATTCTAAAACTATTCCCATGGAGGCAAGCCTAAACCCATGAAGAGAATAGACAGTCAATAAATGCTTGTTTTATAGCTGATAGGGGAAAAAGAGGTAAGGATAAATATATTTAAATAAGGGCAGTTTAATAATTGTGTGTTCTCTGGGAGAGATTAGCTCTAATATATAGTAGTGATCATTATGTCACATGTGTTTGAATGAGAAAAATATGCTAGCCTTCCCGGCTGCCCTGGAGGTTATGGATGAGGGCAAAGTTAATTAATACAACACAGAGGTTAAAAACATAGATGCCAGGTTTAAACTTGATCTGCCATTTACCAGCTGTTTTTCTTGAAAAAGATACTTAAACTTTGGGGTTGCAGTTTCTTTGTCCACCCATTTCACATGGGGACGATAATTATAGTGTAATTATTTTATAGCATTGTGGTGTGGATTCCATGATCTCACACACGTGGAGAACCACGAAGCGTGCCTGGCACATCACATCACATTCGTTCGTAATGAATGTACAATATAAAAAGGTATCCTAGCTTTTCTTGCCTTTGGCAATGAAGTCATCTTTGATCTATTTCTTTTGTTTGATACTCCTTCCTCCTACATTAATTTTGCTTTGGTTACCTTTGAACTCATAGTAAAAATTGGGCTTTTGCCTTACTTTTACACTTTCCAGATTTAGCCTGGCTTGCAAGGATCTTTGGTTTAATTTGGTATCAGTTTATTATTACAGACTGATTCTTGAATTACTAAATTAATGCCCCATTTATTAATAAATGTCTCTTTTCTTCTTCAACAGCTTTAAAATTTAGAATTTTTTTTCCTGGTATGAATTTTAAACACCTTAAGAACCTTTTTTGAGGAGTTATTTTGAGAACTCAATACACTGAGTCCTGTGCCACAAATCATTCCTCCCACTTGAATTGTTACATAATGGACTGTTCGTTATTCTTTCTCTCCATCTCGTATGGTGTGACATTCAATGTCTATAACCTGTTTGCCCACTACTATCCCATTCATCATGCTCCCAGGTTTTTGTCCCACTTAATTAATTCTAGATGCCCAACTCACTGACTTTTGTTATCAATCAGTTTTTCTGTCTTTTCAGAGATTCACCTCTCCCAACAGAACTGTGATTTCCCCTCTTGCCACACTATCTCTTGTTGAAATCAGTCCTGTGTCTTCAACAAAGCCTTCCTATTCTCTCCAAAGGAACTTTTCAATGTGATATTTAGTATTCTGCCACTACAGCAGACCACACTCCTGAAATGCTGTTTTTAATTTGTGCAGCAGAACTCAAATGCGTATGTTCTAATCTGAACTAGAGATAATGAATAGAACTACTATTCAATGTCATGACAAAATATCGCTTCTCCCTCCACCCCCTATGTACCCACACAGCCATATAAACTCAGGGGAGTATAGAGAGAAACTTCAAAAAGATGGCATACTTTGGGCTCCCTCATTAGCTTTGAAATAAAGTGATAGCTACATCAGACCCATCAGTCAAATGTTGTGAACCTGCTTCCTTGAGGAAAGGATTTAGTTGGATTTTGTCATTGTTTATTTCTCATTTCAAGGGAGCAGGAAAGAACAGCTACTCAGGATGAGGAATTCCATATTAAGTGTACTGCTCTGAGACACTTGGTAGAGATGCAAGAGCCACCCTTTACAAGCTGCCAATGTTTCCTAGAAAATTTAATCAAAGAGTATTTGTTTAATGTGTTTGTCTCTTCACTGTGCTGCCTTCAAGGACCATGGTATGTTGTAGTCACAGAGGGCGATGGCAGAGTAATGGGTGGGGTGGGCCGTTAGATCAACCCACAGGTACACAGTGGAAGGCTTTGCCAGATCTCTGTATTTATTGGACTACATTTCATGGAAGAAACTAGACCCCAAACAAAAGGTCACTGTGCCAATGCTTTGACCTTTGTAATATTGGCTATTATGACATCACTTCAGTTTGTTCCCAAGTGGCTCCTGTCATCCCTTTGACAAAGCCCTTTGGCCCCTATCTCATTATTCCTTGCTGCTCTCCTGCTTCCATCAGTATCCCCTTGGCTGTAAACTCTGCCCTGACTGGTCTTCCAGGTCTCATGCTTAAACTTTGCTTCCCCTCAGTTCCCCACATTTCCATAACTGGCACACTTTATCCTCTCAGTTTCTTAGTTATTCATTAGTAAGAGAAACAACTGGATCAAATTTATACTTTCCTCCTAGGCTATAGAACAAAAACATCACAATTACAGGTTTGATATATGCATGTGGGGAGAATGAATATTGAGTTTTTCTCTTAATAACTTGTTGACTTACAGGCTAATTGCAAAAGCGTTCATGGGTTATAAGTCAGTGCTTTAACCTTCTTAGAAAATAATTAAATATTTTTGTTATGAAAATAAACACATTAAAGTCCTTCCTGGTGGCTCAGGTGTTAAAGTCACAGTGCTATCAAGCTCCACCCAGCCTGAGTTAGATCCTGGCCAGGGAGGTGACCCACATGGCACAGCAGACCTCTCCTGTCTGTCGGCTGCTCCTCTCAGCAGTGTATTTCAGTAGATGGGCCTGTTCTACTCCCCACTCTGTCTCTGGCAAGTCCTCTCACTTCCAGCACCTCTGGCCTACACCCTAGTTCTCGTATGCATAATGAAGTAAATCTTTTAAAAAATAAACATTCATAAAAAAAATTTAAAAAAAAAATAAACATTCATTTTGAAAACTATATGAAGAGCAAAAATCCTCTTTCCTATTTAGCTTATTCCCCAGGGGAATGCATTACTGGTTTGTGTTCTTCTGAGGATATTTAATCACACAGACACAATTGTTGTGGTATGAGTTGCATAATAATAAATATGTAATAACATATATGTTTTAACAACTACAGAAAAGCATGATAGTCTTGCCAACCTTCTTCAACCATGGACTCTAAAGTTCATCATCTCTTATAATTCATTTTTATATACATGAACACCTATCACCATACACCAATAATTTAGTTTGCCACTTCCTGAAATCTTGTGATGCCCTCCAAAACTGCAAAGTTGATAAAAGGTGTCCCAGTAATGACAGCATTGTATTTTTCCAAAGCTTGGTTTTAACATGTCTCCGATTCCTGCCTACCTGTCATTGTTTTGTGCTGCTCTGTCTTCCATTTCTTTCCTCCATATCTGCCATTCCTAGGCTATTATGTTTGCAAATCAGATGATCAGCCTTGCTAGCAACACACATAACATGAGGATGAAGCAGTTCTAGGAGAGGACTACATGTCTGAAAACGTGTGTACCTTTGGTCATGGATCCTGTGATTTGAAAATTACCTGCAGAAGAGTTCTATGACAGGCTGCTGACAGGTGAGACCAGCTAGCACAACAGAGACCATGTCTCAATATGTATCCTCAGCATTGTGCTTGGCTCCAAATTCCAGAGTAGTATTTCTGGAGATCAGAGTCTTGAAGAATTCAGCCCTCACATTAAAACAAACAGAAGACACTTACAAAAACAACAACAAATAAATAAACTTTCTGGTTCACAGTAAAAAGATTGCTTCGCTGTGGAAGGCCTGTGAATTGTGAAAGTACTAAGAGTCATCGACCTCAGCATTCAGACATTAAAGGCAAAAGAAAATAATGGTGTGGGGGTTGGGGGAGAAAGCCCTGTCAGTAGCTTTGAGCTGCCTCATTTTTTTTAATGGAAAAATTGTTACAAATGGCTTCTTCAGCATATGTTATTAATTTTATTATCCTGGCTTCTTGCCAACAAAGCATCAAGCCCTGGTTTTTGTGATTTCAGTTGCAACTAGTAAAACTCATGTAGGCATTAACAGAAACAGACAAGAGAACTTTTTTTTTTTTCCAAATCAACTCCAAGTGACTATTTTTGAGGTTTTTATTTCAATAAGACTCTTTGGAACATTTATTTTGTTGATGAAAAGAATTATGGTTTCCTAAAATATGGTACACTTAGCTCCCACCAACCTTCTTTGAAGGACATTGATTAACTTTTCATATTGATAGGTAAAGAATATCTAATATTTGAAATGTATTAAATTTTATAAATGTTCATACAGTTTTTACTTTTACTTTTAAGTGATAACAAATACTGTGAAAAATTTTTCTGTAGGTGAAGAAATTGTGGTAAAATTCTGCAAAGCAGCCCAGCAAATTCAGTGTTTAAACTATCCTGTGTAGGGTCAGTTTATGAAACCTTTTGAGAGTCTACTGAAGTCACAAAAATTACTCAGCAGTTCTCATTGTCATTGTCTTTCAACTGGCAGTTATTGAATGCCAGTGATGAACCAGGCAATTTAATCTATCATTTGCTCTTTATCCAGCACTGAGTGTACAAAAGGCAAAATACAGTCCTTTTAGGAACTCCCAACAACAACAAAATTTTTTTTAATGGATACAACTTTTTTTTTAATTTTACAAAAGTTTATTTTTACATCATTTTGTACATTTTTTTCCCATCTCAATTGTAGTCCCCATGGGTTTCCCATCACCAAGTCACCCGTGTGCCATCATCATAATCCCGTGCATTTCCCTCCGCACCCCGCCGTTCCCAACAAAATTTTGATCCAGGTATTCCTATTCCAATTGCAAAGGAGAGGCTAAAGTCAGAGACAGTAAGTATATCTTGCTCTCTCATGCTAACAAATGTGAATGAAGAATTCTGCTTCTACAAATCAGGTGGCCAACTCTCTTCATTTGCCTAGGACTGAAGGGAACCTGCTCCTAAATCTGTGTCAAATATAACTAAACACTTCTGGATTCAGTGTTCCCAAACTGGAAGATTCCCAGGTGACCCTGAGTTGGTCTCCCTGCTAGAGTTTGCCTTTTTACCTGCTATTCTTCAAGTCCATCCATTACTTGATTTTTTTTCCTTTCTTTCTGTCTCTCTCTCTCTCTCTTTCCTGAGCAATAGTCTGCATACTAGTCTATGTTTAACATTTTAAAAATCTTCCTAAGAACATAGAACATTTGATAATGACATATCCATGTCACAGATATATTCATTCACTGTTATATTAACATGTTATTTACTGAGTGTTTTCCAAGTATGAGGCATCAGGGTAAAAAAGACAAATTCTTATTTAGTGGAGCTTAACTACATGTAAAAGAGAACATATTTTTAAAAAGCCTATTTGCCATCCATTGGTGAAAAATACTGTGAAGCAGGGCAAAAAAAAAAAAAAAAACCAAAAACAGAGATCTGTCTAATTCCGTTAGTTTATTTGTTGTAGTCAGAGAAGTTGTGAGCAATGTTGAGGCGAGGTGGGAGCTCGCCATGAAGTCCATGAAGCTGGAGCTGATAAAGTGAAAGGAGCTCTTGGTTGGATGGGTCTCAAGTTGTGCTTGGAAACTTGTTCAGTGTAATAGTCAAAAGGAAAAAGAAAAATATAAGATGGTTTTTCTGATAGGAGAATATAGGTGAACCAAACAAGGGATCAAGGAAAAAATAATAACAATAAAATAAAATAACAATAACAATAAAAATGCAACAAAACAAAACAAAAATAAAAAGACAACTGTAAATCAAAGACATCCTGCAGGGGAGGGGAAGGAAAGGGATCAGAATTAAGGTGGGAAGAACACAATGGACTATGGAGATGGTCCACAGGTGAACTGGTGGTAGGAATTCAATGGAGGCTACACCTGAGAAACGAAAGCAAATATTGTTAGAAAAAAAAAAGTGAACAGTGATGTAAAACATATATAAAAAAATAAACTATTGAAAAAAGAAAATTGTGGGGAGGCAGTTGAATATGAAGGCAAGTTTCCTCTCTTCATTTGCCCAGAAAATACAAAATCTGACTTCAGAATTTGAAACAAAAAGCCCCAGAAATCACCTGCTTCCCAATTTTAACCCTAATAATTAAGTAGTGAAGGTAATTAGGAAGTAGTGAAGGTAGTTAGGATTGGGTAGGTAGAAAGGCGATCACTAGAAGGTGATGAAAAGTATGCCTAGAGGCTCATGGTCCTGATTTTTGTCATGGTTTTCAATGTATGGCTTGGATTGATGATGTTAAATCATACTAGTTGAAGATTTCTTCAACCTAATCTCTAATCAAATTAGATATTTATGGGTAGTAAGCAACTTCTCTTAGGTTTCTTTGGGGTCCTTTGGTTTAAGCAGAATGAACATTGCAATAAACTTGAATGATTTACAATTCCTAGTGCTTTTTTCTTAGCATCATCACTTTTTTTCTCACAAATTCCAATGGGATAGACAGGGAGTTTATTAATGACACTATTTTATACATAATGAAACTGATATTCACAAAAGTAAATCAGGTGATTTGTAGGAAGTCATATTTACAGACACCAGGACTAGAACAGAGACTTTATTCCTAGTGTGGTGGTTCCAGATATGATCTATTGAAAAGTGTCTCTTAGGGGGACAGTGTCAAATCTATCAGCCGTGTCTCCTTCGGCAATGTGAAGCACCCTTTGGTGCTTTTTCTTCTTTTCTCCCTCCCTGCAAATACATACTGCTAAATCCATTCTTCTATGTCTGGTTGAGTTCTGTGCTCATCCGGGAAATTTTAATAGGTCAGGGGTATGTCATGGTTCTAACCTGATGGAATCTCAGAGTCTCAACCTCGTTGCTTTCCTTCTGATAGGTTTCAGATTCCCATTCACTTTTCTTCCAGAGCATCTTGTAGTTTATATGAAAGTAAATCAGCCCTTTTCCCTCCCATTCCAATTTAGGAAAAATGAAAGCACAAATATTTTAAACATGTTTGTCTCAATTTAGAAAAATATGTTACTGTTTCCCCTGATACCTAGCCCTCTTTCCTACATATTCATATCTCCCTTACCTTTTCTTTAAAAAAATGTCTAGTTCCACTCTTGAAATTGTTTCAGATCTCTGCTTTTCATACTCATGTTTCTTTTAAAATTTTTACTCTCTTCTTTGTCCTCAAAATGTTCCACTCTGAATCAGTCATTAGATATCATACCTTACTCCTTTCCACCCTTAGAGACTGTTCAGCTCTTCTTATCTCTTACCTTCACCACAGACTCTTACTAATGCTTCTGTTCTCTTCCTAATCTCATCTGTCCTCACATTGCTGTAGAGTGATCTTCTTAGTCTCCAATGCAAAGAAATCTCTGCTGACTTTCCATGACCTGCAATATGTAATCCAAATGCCTTGCCTTGGCACACAAGACACATGACAAGCCGATCCAAACCTACCTCTCAAGCTCTATTTCCTGCCTCAATCATTCATCCTCTTTTCATAGCTCCATGCAGGTGCAAATGCTCTTCCCTCTGCCTGGTAAATGCTCATTCATCTCCAACACCCAGCTCAAGGGTCACCTTCTTGCATTCCCCTGTGTGATTCCAAGGTATTTTGATTATACCCTTTCAGCAGTTCTTGCCATATGGCAATACTATTTTTCTACTTATGTGTTCTTCTTCCTGGCTATGCTGAGCTTGGCTCACTGCCTGGCGCATACTAGGTTCTTCACAAAATTTTCAATAAATAATAATATGAATAAAGAAATGCATGAACTCTGAGTAAATCAGATGACCTTATTACTTAAATATCAACACATATGCTTTCTCTTTGCTACAAGGGAAAATGTTTTAATTTTACAATAAATAACTGAAATGAAAGTGTGTGTATGTATATACACATTTGCCTTAGTAGCTATTCCCTAAGTGTATTCCAACTACTGTAATTTTAATGACTGTCATATATGTAAATATTGCAATAAATTTAAGGTTGCAGTTTTATGGCATAGAAGTGAAAATGAAAAATTCCAGTGAAACAGTAGACTGTAGCTATATCATAGAGGCTAAACATTACAGATCACATCACAAAAAGTGAAACCATATAAAATAGTGAACCTTTTTTGACCTCTAACAAGAATGCACCAGTTAGGGACTAAGAACACACAGTTTTCATAATTAAAAGATATAAATGTATGGCAAACTATAGATTTTAGTAAATTTTCTATTAAAATGCACTAGAGAAATATCCAGTAATATATGAGTTGTCATTTTCCTCTATTCTTTTGTATTTTCTAAATTGTTTATTACAAATGTGTTATTTTAATTATGGGAAAATAAATTTAAAAATTTCATACATACATAATGGCAGGTTCTACATCAAAGAATAGGTTCATTAACCCATGACTTTATTTAAATTATATATATCAATGCATGTAACCTCTTGACATCCTAAAACTTACATGTTACAATGCAGTGTTACTTAAATACACTAATACATAAAATAATAAATTATTAAAAATTGTTTCTCTCAATTTTTAAAAAGTGGAATTCATGTTATGGCAGTTTTAGATCCTGAGCAAAGTTAAGAGAAAGGTCCAGAGATTTCCCATCTACCCATTTCATATGAGCGTATGGGGTCTAACTCTCCCCACTACCAACCTCCACGTATAAAAGGTACATTGGTACAATTTAATGATTTACATCTCAACCTTACTTAATGTCCATACATTATGTTAGGGTTCACTCTTGGTGTGCAGTGTATGGGCTTGGATAAATGGGTGTACAAATAAAATGGCAAGCATAGAATAGTTTCATTGGCCTAACTTCCACCGTCCTCCTCCCATTCATCCTACCCACCCCCCAAACTTCTGATAACCACTGATCTTTGTTCTGGCTCCAAAGTTAGGCTTGTTTTCAGAATGTCATCTAAATGTCATCTAATTAAAATCACACAGTGTCACGCCTGTTCAGGCTGACGTTTTTTCTCTTAATAAAATGCATTGATGATTCCTCCATCTTTTCATGGCCTGATGACTTTTTTCACTTTGGTGATGAATAACAGCCCATTGTCTGGGTCACCACAGCTATTTATCCATATGCCTACTGAAGAATGTCTTGGTTGCTTCCAATTTTTTGGAAAATTACAAATAAAGCTGCTATAAATATTCACATTCATGTTTTTATGTGGACATAAATTTTCAGCCCCCTTGGGTGATGCCAAAGAGTACAACTGGTATTATAGTATGTTTAGTTTCGGAATAAATGGTCACATTTGTCTTCTAATGTGAACAAATATATATGTATGTGTGTGTGTGTGTGTATAATGTATGAAATATATATTATATATAATATATAAAAAGTATGTAACAATGGTCTTTCTATTTTGTCTTGACTGTAGGGAGATTGAAATATCTCATTAGAGATAGATAGATAGATAGATAGATAGATAGATAGATAGATAGATAGATAGATAGATAGATGTATACACATACACACAAGTTTTATACTTTATCTCTGTCTTTCCATCTATCTCTGGAGAATAGCTTTTCATTAAGAAAGTTTCTGACCCCCCTGGTAAAATCTCTAAATGTTTCTCCAATTTATTTTCTTCAGTTTAAGTATCACCTTCTAGAACACCTTTACTTGATTGTTTATGTATATTTATATGTGTTGCTTATAGGTGTATTTGTATATATCTGCATGTGTGTATGTCTATATACGTATATATGTATGTATATGCACATGCCTGTGTGTGTACATGTTTGTATGTGCTTATTATCTTTTCTGCCCTGACCCCATTAGAATATGTCCTCTAAGAGGAAGCATCCAATCTCCTTGATGATTGTTCTACTGCCACCTCCTAGAAAAATGTCTGACATGAAGTAGGTACTTACAAATTACTTAAATGCTATTTAAGAAATTGCTCTTAAAAATGTAATTAGGGGCCCTCCCCTGTGGCGCAGTGGGTTAAAGCACAGCACTAAGAAGCTAAAGCTACTTCCTCATCAGTTCGATCCCTGCCTGCCCCGGAGGTGACCACATGGCATGGCAGACCTCTCCTGACCTGCCTGCTCTTCCCCTCAGTAGTGTACTTCATCTATCTGCCTGTTCTGCTCCCCGCTCTGTGTGTGGTTAATCCTCTCACTGTCTCTGTACCTCTGGCCTGTACCCCAGTTCTGTATCCAAAAATAAATAAATCTTTTTTTAAAAAAAAGTAATTAGGGTTCATATATATATATATATATATATATATATACATATGTTTGTTAAATGTAAGTCTCTTAATGTTTATGTCCCTTATAGAAAGTAATTGAAACTATGTAAGTCTTCAAGTTAATTATGTTAACATCTTTCATTTACATCCTATAGTATTTTGCAAAAGCTCTGCTAACAAACAAACCTTTAGCCTCCTTCTACAGATTATGTTACTGAAAAGGTTTTTGGATTAGACAACCTAATATGCACATGACCATAGAATTATACAAAGCACCGAAGAAGTGTTTTGGACAACTAGATAACTGGCCACTTTTGAGCCTATCTCAGGGTGGACTTTCATGAAGTTTTTTTAGTCTACCCTCTCAGTTTTTCCTCCTTTCCATCCTAATTCTGGGGTTAGGGAGAGCTCTTCTTCCAAGAGTCATGATACTGCTTAAAAAAAAAGAAGAGAATGAGAAAAATGTTCCCTCCAGACCCAAGCTCACAGTGAAACATCAAAATCTAATAAACATTCTTGTATAATGTAACACTTACTCTATTCGAATCTTCAATCACATGACCAATGTTTCTGTTATTAGACTAAGCTAGAAAAAGGATGGGTGGTGAGGAAGACTTTCTTAGTAAATGGGTGGGTAAGAGACTAAGACAAGTATGTGTGAAGTCTTACTGTACTCTCCTTGATCCCACACCACTAATCTGAGGGTTCATAAGCCCTTAGTAATAGGGGCGAATATGTCTATTACATTTATTAGTCACATATTGTCCTGCTCAGTGAACTCTATTACTAAGCATTTGGCTCATTTTCCCATTGGCAAATTTACTAAATGGCATGAACTTTATTTAGTAAAATAATCCTTTGCTATTTTTCTGAAAAACACTTTTCCAAGTTTATTGCTGATCACTTAATTTTGCTTATAGTAGGTTTTGATTTGTCACAGTTTGGATTTGTATACACTCAGATATCTTTTCTGATTTTTTTTCACATGATCATTGCATTTTCTTTTTTAAAATCTGGGATCAGATTTCTAATTATATAAATTATTTTTCTAATTACTTTTATTTTTGACACTCAATTTTAATGTATCTAGCTTTTTTTCCATCCACGCTTACAGCACCATTTATTAAATTTCTTTCCTGTGGTTTTATTAGATTTTAAATTAAAATCACTTTATTAGGTAATTTCATTTGTTTTGTTAGTTTTGTTTATCTTTTCTTACTTTTATTTGTGATGGTAACTTAGCCAACTTAAAAATGATTGTAATTATTGCCATTTTTTTCTAGGTTTTCTTTTCTTTATTGGATCTTTCTTGATTTTGAACCTAGGTCACTCTGCTTTGTTACAGTAATTCTCATTATGTTTTTAATAATGGAGAAAAACAAGCCTTTTAAATCAATTCTCCCAGAATACCCCTTTTTCAAAAATTTCTTTGAAATATTGCCTTTTTGTTCTTCTAGATGCTTATGAATTAAAGAAAATCTCAATATTATTATAATATCACTTATCTCATTTTGGAAAAAAATACCATCTTTGCAATATTAAGACTTCTATCTAGCGACACAGAGTAATATTCTTTTTTAAAATTAAAAATCATAGTAAGGAGGTTAAAAGACATGGATGATAAGGCAAGATTACAAAGGACATTTTTGGTAAATTCCCAATTTCTTTACCCAAGACCAAAATGCCTATGTCCCCAATGATGATTCTCACACAATTAAACATTCTGATCATACTACATGATGAAAAGGATTTTCTCTTCTTTCAACTCTTAGCTGTACAACCTGTAGGTTCCAATCACTTACATAAAATTTTGACCTTGTTTGTACAACATAGTAGGCCTGGAAAATTCATGTTAGCCTTCATCTGAAGAGTGAAGGAAGCATCATATATCTTACAAACAGGAGGGAGATTACCAAAAGGAAAAGGGAAAATGATTAAATTAAGCTAATCTCATAACTCTCTTCTTTAAACAGAGCGGTAAACTAAAGCATTTAGATGCATGAGTCAACCCTCCTGGTTCCAGCAAGAGAGCTTGCATGTTCCTCACATATGCTTGTTTCACAAAGAAAACCACAGTGAATCTATTATGTGAGAGCTCTTATTTCAGGATGTTGCTGAAAGAATTCCTTCGAGTTTTTCCTGTAACCTTGAGCAATCCCTCTAGACATCATTCACCAGTCACATACAACTATACATAAGCATGCATTACAAAGTGGAAAAGTTTTCTTAACTTCAATTAGATTATAAAACATCTTTTTCAGAAGAAACATATTTAGTGAGTCTTCCTCCTACAGCATATAGTTATTGCTTTTATGTATGGTTGTGTGGAACAACTGTAGTCAAGAGAGCTTTTCAGTGAACTTCAACTCTGGCCATTTTGTCCCAACAATGACATAAATACTTGATTGTTGCTTGATTATTTATAAAGGGCTAAATTACAGGCTCTGGGTTTCCCATTGCTTGTTTTCTCTTTTTACTGGATGTTTTAGAAAAATTATAAGAACAAAAGATAGAGCATAGAATTAGGAAAAACACAACATTTTATGAAAATATGGGGGTTTTAAATATTAATAATTTTCCTAGCCTGAATTTACTTATAATCAATTTCCTTCTTACTGAGGAAAAAATACTTCCTAGTCCCTAACAAAAGAATCAGTGTAAATGCTTCCTAGTGGCATAAATATTGGAATTTTTCAGGAAGAAAATTTATTTCTCAAGTGGCATTAAAAGTATTAATTCATTGGCTAGTAAGTCTTTTTCTCCACTGTTGCTATAGTGCAATTACAGCTCTCAGTCTAAGAAATGACTGCACGCACTGTTAATTCACATAATCTGTGCCTCCCTAAGAGCAGAATATTAAGTCAAGAAGTACTGGTTTTGAGAAAATTAGAATATAACATAAACTTCCCTTCCAAATAATAGAGTAAAATTTTTAGAGTGCCTTCAAGGTAATTACCATCAACAAGGGATTCTCACATAAACGTGTGTGTGTATGTGTGTGTGTGTATATACACACTTATAATATATATGTATGCACTTATAATTTCAAGATATTAAGAAACACCATAAATCTCAGAATCTGTGCTTAGTGCATGAATTATGTTGTAAAACCTCTACTGGTGATACAGGGTCAAATCAATATGGTCAAAAGTGAAAAATTATTTGGTATAGTCAAATTATTTCTTGGAGGCAATGTGTTATGAAATTTTACCATCAAGCTCTATGTTTTCACTGGAAGAGTTTCTATAATTTTGGGCCTAACAATAGAACCAGAGAGATCAAATATAATAATTGATTAAAGCATTAACAGTGTCATTTATAATATACTCACAGGAAATCTCTTTCCTTACCAAAGTTTTAGGGCATCCTTAATCACTTAAATTTTCCTAAAATATATAGGCAATAGAAAGTATCCAGGAAAAAAGTGTTCATTCTTAGAAAAAAGTCAAATCATGTTTAAAACACTAAAAAAGAAAAATAGTATATCAAACACAAGATAATAAACTGCTTTTTATTCTTAAATGGTACATTTTACCCACATCATTGTGCATTTTTCAGATGAATAAATATAATTTTTTATGAAATATGAAAAATCTACCAATAATAAGAGGATCTGGTACATGCGACATCAAAATCTTTCACTTGACACACTTTTATTTCCAATTTAATATACATTATATACTAATTATGGTTACGAAAAAAACAAAATGATAAGCTTCAGTGGCTCCTATTGCCTCTTAGACATGTGATTCTCAGTGGTAACTAGCTGACTAACCTACAAAGCTACACCTGCAAAGATACTCAAGCTTGTGCTAATTGAATCAGTATCTCTGGAGATGGAACCCAGGTATTATTGCTTTTATTAAAGCTTGCCAGATGAATCTAATGTGCTATAAGTTGAAAATAAATATTAAATATCTGAACCTATAATCCAAGTCTTTTGCTGTTCAAGTCTTGTCTCTCTGTATTTTTTAGATGAACTACATTACTCAGAATGACTTATTATAACAGCCTTGTATTTTTTAAAATATCAAACACCTTTACTCCATGGATTTCTCATATCTTCTAATCATATCTAACTACCTTTAAAGTCCTTCTATAAACAACAGGCTGGAGTATAAGCATCTGGATGTCAACGACTGAATCAGATCACTGGTTCTAAGAATAATATCTGATCTATGAAACAAGCTCATTAAATAGTTATTGAATAAGTGAACGAGGAAACAGAGATTTATATGCAGAAGAAGAAACCTGAACTGAGGAGGGGTGGGTTCAGAGAAATGAGAAGTGTGACTCCAGCATGCCACATCTGAGCATAAGTCAGCAACTGTCGTAAGTCCGAGAAGCAGTAATCCCAGAGTAGTCATATGTCCCAGTGTGCTGAGGACATTCCTAGTTGACACCTGTTCACCTAATGTAAATGTTAAAATCCCCCATTTCATTCTCAAAATATCACAAAATATCTTAGATATTTGAACAGAAAGTCAGACAAGGACTGACTTTATTATACTCATATAGTAAAATAATATAACTGTATATATTTCATTTAAGATAACAGTTTATGAGTAAAATATGATAAATAGTTGCATACATACCAATTATCTACAAAATTTAATATGTACTAGATTTCCCTAATGATCTCTTTATTTAACTAATGGCTATCGTCATTGTTTTATTGTAAGAATATAAAATTGCCCATCAAATCCTAATTTTATTTTCCCAGCTCCTATTTTACCCAATGACACCATGGACATTTTCGAAGCTTAGCTCTGCTTTGATAGAAGGCATCACTACAAACAGCTGGTTACAGTGTGTAACCTACATTCTTGAACATCAACCACCCAAATTTGCAAAGCCTTTGGAATCCTTTAGATCAAAGCTTCTATTAACTGTGCATGATTATTATCAATGTGAACATGAATCTGAAAATTTGCCTGTTGGGTGGAATTGAATTGTTCTGTTGATTTTATTAAGCTGGTCAAACTTCACTATCTTGTAGCAATTCTTTTCTACTGTTCAGGATAAACAGATGCTCAAACTAATCCCAGAAAATACCGAGTAATAACTTTTCATTTTAGTGAGAGCCATGGCAGGCATAGGTGAGGAGAGTTAAGCAGTTGCAGGCTTTCTAATGCTCAGAGCAGCCCACAATCCCAGCAAATGTTCGAGAAGATTATTACTGCTGCAGCAGGTCACCAAGTTTGAGGAATAGTTGGAATTTTTCCTTGACTGGAGATGCTGTAAGTTTTTCTATTTCTCTTATATCCATAATACCTGCTACATAGTAGTTACTCATTATAAAATATTAAATAGCAACAAGTGAACATACACTTTGGCATTATCTATCTTGTTTAGAAATTTTTTTAATTTTTCAAAAAATTATACTGTGGTACACAGAGAACATGAAATATTTACTGAACTGATAATATTTTCATCCAATTATTTTCTTTGAAGTGGATTTGAAAGGGCCTGTGATGAAAGTTATGCATCAGTTAAGAAGTGAATGTCGTTATCTTCATTTTGGCTTGGTTTGACATTTTCATAATTACATTATTAGTAACATCATAGTCACAACTCCAGCACTTAAAAAATAAAAGTCACTTGGTGAAGGAATTATGTAAAGGTCTTTGTGCCAACACAATAAATAAATAACTCAGCTTCCATCCTCAAACACTTTGGCTAGATCTCAGACCTCGTATTAACTGTGCCCTTAGTTACTGAGAATCAACCATGCCTTAAAGTACTGTGGATTAAGGTTAATTCTGGTACTGGTTCTGTTAACTCACAAAGCCACGCACTATATTTTATTCATCATTTATCTTCCTTATCCCTAAGTATTTTGTTGATACCTAGCACATAAAATAAGTCATTAGTACTCATCAGTGGATGAACATTAGCCTTGAAACTCAAAGAGATATAAATTTTGCAATTATCTTAGCTTGTGAAGGTGAAGGGAATTTGCAGATGAATTAAGGCACTTCATTCTTAGTGACTCTGAGTTAATCAGAAGAGGTAACTCTGGGTGAGCCTGACTTAACCAGGTGAATCCCTTTAAATGAACTAAAAACAGCAGCAGACAAGTTCCTCTTGGAACTTGTGGGAGCAAACTGCCATGGTGTATATAGGAATTGCATGACAGGATATGACAGGATATGGCAGATGGCCTTTAGGAGCTTCAGGCCTATGGCATCAGGAACCGAAATTTGCCAATAATCGTGAGTTTGAAAGAAAGTCCTAAGAGTAAGACAAAACCATAACCATGAATAACACTTTGTTTTTCACACCTTGATTTTACTCTGGTAATAGAAACTCTCAGTGGAGGATCCAGCTAAACCCATGGCCAGACTTCACCCAAGAAGATTGCATTACTTTAAGCTGCTGCATTTGTCACAAGTAATTGTGAATAAAAGGAATTGAGTCTAGAGCATTTTAATTTTATATCAGAGCTTGGTTCTTTTGCATATGTAGAGTTTTCCTGTTCTAATGGTCAGAAAATGAAGACAGAAGATAAGAGAGGAGGCAAAGGGCTAAGAGTGGTATAACTGGATTAAGAACTGCTTGCTGAAAATATGTTCGTTTTCCCAACCCCACCCCACAATTCTGGTTGACCTCAGTTGCTAGGAATTAAATTACTTCTTCCCTCTACATCACCCACACTTTTGGTCTGTAAAAATTTCCCTCATTATATATTTTTCCCTCTTTATTCCAAATCTGAAATGTCATTTCCCTCCTCTCCACTGCTACTCTCTTTAATGTTCTGATATATGTCTTTAGCCAAGTAATGGTCCTCAAAAATACAATGTTATTGAGCAACTGTATATATGTGAGCGTACTTTCTATAAATGGTGTTATGTAATAATTCTCATCCTATTTCTAACTTTATTCTCTTGAGTTTACAATCTGATGATGTAGCTACTTTGGTGGTAGCAGTTTGGTATTACTTCTGAAAGGATCACTCTGCTCCCACTATGAGAAACATGCCTAGAGAAGTATCTAGAGAAATGTCAGGTGGTTGGTTTTACTGGACCTGGTTTTACTAGCCACTGTCACATACTCCCTGAATGAGTAATTTACATTCCAATCCATGGTATATTAGGGTTCCTACTACCCCACAATCTTACCAAAACTTACTATTATATGATTTTCTAGTTTATTTACTATGATGGATACAAAATTGTATCTCATTAGTCATTTGAGTTTCCCCTTCTGTGGCATGCTAATTCATTTACTTTGCTTATTTTTCTTTCATTTTATTTTTCTTCCTTCCTTCCTTCTTTTCTTCCTTCCTTCCTCCCTCCCTCCCCAGCCCTTCTCCACTCAACTCAAAGAAGAGTTTGGCAACATTGTTTGGAGTTCCTGGAACCAAGTCAACCAGCAAAAACATTCTCTGTGCCCAAGTACTAGGCTTTCCCAGAATCCTTAAAGTCTTAGTTTGGACTGCTATTCAAAATATAAACACCAACAATAAAAATTTATCTCTCATTATATTGGTGGCTGGGAAGCCCAACATCAATATGATGGCCCACCTGGAATCTGGTGAATAGCTGCTTCCTGGCGACACATGCACATCTGCTCCTGGCACCCTCACTTGGAAGAGGCAAGCCCTCACCTGTCTTTCATAAGGACACTGATCCTATTCATAAGGGCTACACCCTTGTGACCTAAGCATATTCCAAATACCATCTTGTTGGGAATTAGGTTATAACCCATGAACTTCATAGGGATACAAAAGTTCAGCCCATAGCTTCTAAGTCATTTAATACTTAACTGAAAACAAGCAGGTTGTTGGGCACAAATTTAGCGTTAGGTGTCACCAAGCAGCAGCTGGGGGCTGGGGCAATCACATTCATATATCAGGGATCCTATAGGTACCTTCCTTAACTCCCAATTTGGTAAATCCTCATGTGGACTCAAGCATGAATCTTCTTTTCAAAACTGATCTAATGATTTTCAATTTATTTTCAAATAAATAAATTTTACTAGTTAAGCTAGTAAAATTTATAATAGAATTGTATTGGGCTTTTAGATTAATATGGGGAGTATTGATATCTTCAAAATGTTGATTTTTCCTACTCACATAGTTTATCCTAGCATTTTATTTATTCAGGTGTTCTTTTAGGTCCTTTAGTACGTTTTAAAATTTCCTCTATAAAATCTTTGTGCATTCATGGTGGCTAAATTTTAGAAAATTTGTAAAAATTGCTTGCTCTCACAGACTATTTGTCATTAATGTAGTTTATCACTCAACACATTAGTTCTGGTGTTTTGCATATGCGGAATAATACACTTTTTTTGGTTCTAACTCTGTCCTTATGATTCTTATCTCCACCTATAGGGGGATAAATAACCTGCTTTCAAAATGTGATTATTAATAATAGCACTTTCCCTACCTATCTCCAAGTGCTTATACTTGCATAGAAGGAAATGAAGTACTTCACATTTTTGTAAATGGAAAAATGTTATGTAGATTAGATTGTAGGTAGAATGGGATATTATTATATTATAAAAATGCACTTGCTTTTTTGTTACCCAAGCTTTCTGGTCCTTCTTTTTAAGTGCACACTGGACATAACAACTTGAATTTCTCAAACTCTAAATGCTTCAGGATGTTCTTGTAAGCAAGAAGTGCTCTTATCTTATTTCTTTGCCACAGTAGTTAACATTTAATATGCTCTTGATGAACACCAGCAATAACTGCCTTCTAGAAAGTGTCTCCTCTCTCAAGCCTAAAGATAATGTCCTTTTTGTCTAACTCAAATAAATATCTTTGACGATGCCTTCAGATAGAATGCCAAACCTGATGGCAACTGCTGCCACTACCTATCATAACTTAACAACACTTAAGATGATGGTCAACAAGGTATACCACAATCAATGTAAATCATGACTTTCAAATACAAAAAGCAAACCTTCTAAGGGTAACACAGGAAAAATTAATTTATTGCAATTGTATTAATTTGCTACTAAAGTTTCAAGTATATATATATACACACACACACACACACACACACACACACATACATACATACACTGATGTTGCTTACAAGAACATCCTGAAGCATATTAAGTTTGAGAAAGATATAGGTGTATGTGTCAATAAATTTACTTTTGAAATATGCAGTCACTTATTTCCATTAGTTTCCCATTGTAAGTTCTAGTGCAAAATTTATATTTTCTGGTCCCCTCTACTGTTAATTTGACAAATATGTCTGTTTTTACCATTGACTTGGGTTGTGTTTGTAGATTCTGGAAATACTAAATTTTCATTCCCCTTTAAATATTTCCTCATGATTTTTAGACCATCTATTGGCTACATTGCTTTCGCTCAGTAAAGATTCATGAACAGTGTCTGCCTAATCCCCTATCACCATATAAATAGGCAGTAAAGAATTTACAACAAGGTCAAATCTTATGGGGAAAATATTTAAATGATCATTAAAGTAATTATTCCCTTGAAGCCAAGGGAATTGTTTTAAAATCAGATTTCTAGCATCATATGACTATTGAGTGAGCAGGAACTTGAGAGAATTAGGCACACAATATGTCTTTGGCACTGTATTTAGCAGTCTTTCAAAAAACGGTTTAGGTTTCATTGTGAAATCATGCAGATGAAATGACATACATCTTGTTATTGTTCTGTTACTGTTGTGCTGAAGACAGAAGTATAAATTCTCCTCTTGTTTGCCTGATTTGCGCTGAGTCCTTGTTCAAGTCAACGTTCTGGATGGCTTAGTTTTCTGGTTTATACAATACTTCACCCACTTAAGAAATTTCTAGTGAGCAAGACGGAACCCAGCCTGTTTCGCTGGGACTGCTCAGTAACTGCATACTTCCCACCCAGGCTTTTTGTACACAAACCTGTCTACAGCTCATCTGGGTATACATGACCAGGACTTTTATGGTGCCCCAGGTGAACCCACAGCAGCTGGCCCCATCAAAAATAGACTTTTCTATCAAACAGTGATATCTCCAAGTACTCACTATTTCTACATCAAGGTAAAGATTTAATGAATAAAAAATGTTAAATAAAGCCCTTAGGAAATAATGGAGATCACCTAAGTGTCAAGTTATTAGAGCAATTACTTACTGACAAAAAGTAAATGTTAAAATACAAAACCTCAGGATATGATAATTTATGTATTTCTAATAAAACGTAACTGAAGACTTGGTGTTGACTGATTTAAATACCTGAGAAGGTATATTCTTTTTTTTTTTTTTCACTCACATAACAAATGACCACAAATTTAGCAATTTAAAATAAGTTTATTATTTTACTTTTCTGTACGTTAAGTCTGAGTGGACTTAACTGGTTTCTCTTTCCTGGGTTTCACAAGTTGGAAATCAAGGTCTACAAGCCTAGCTCTTCCCAGAAGGCTCTGAAGAAGTTTTTTCGAGATTTAGATTGTTGGTAGAATTTAGTTCCATGTAGTTTGTAGAACTGAGGCCCCCATCTCTTTGCTGGCTGTTGGAGGTCATTCTCACTTCTAGAGACTTCCCACATTCCTTTTCACCCTTTAAGTTTCCTTGACCTTCCCTTTTGCCTCATCTGCTCTATCTTCAGCTATAAGACAGAAGGTTTAAAGGTTCATGTGCTTAGTCTGGACCCACTTAATAATCCAGGATAATCCCTCTCCTTAATTACAGCTGAATGTCCGCTTAGTTATGTAGCATAACACTGTCACAGGCTCTAGTCTTTAGGGTGTGGTAGTGTTTGAGAGCATTCTGTCAACCACAGAAGGTAAATTATAAGGGATAAGTCATCCTACTGTATCTGGTTTGTGTGCATCCACTTTTTGGCATGGAGTAAGGAGAGGAAATTCATTATATGATGTTTCTAATGGATGCCTCATTTATGAATCACCTTCCAATTGCGAGAACAGCTCAGTAGACGTTAGAGTCTATTTACTCCCACTGGACTTGCCAGAGATCAGGGACCTTCAAACATTCATGAGACCAAAGAATGTTACTAATTTAGTGGCATTTGCTATTTTCAGTTGCTCAAGTGCTTCAGTGTTAATACACACACACACCAAACCTTGAGTTTATTATGGTGTGACTTAAGCAACAAATTGCCTGCACTGTTGGAAAATTACCTCACTAAAATAGTTTCTAATTGATAAATTTAAAAGTAAAGTTGGCAACTATCCAGGCAAAATGTTTTGCTTACTTACATAACATTGTTTTAAAACATGCTTCTTAATTAGCTCTCTTGTGCTGTATGCCTTTTAGTTCAGGACCATAATAAAACTATTAAAATTCCTATTATTTAGTATTATTTGGAGGCTAGAAATGAGGAATTAACTAGAAGATAAGTTCTCCAAAGACAAAGGTAGAGGATTGGATTTACTAATATAATCTAAATTCCTCGCATAGTTCTTGTATGCTATAAGCTAAGCATTCTGGCAATCTTTGTTGAATAAATGAATAAATGAAATGCTATTAACACATGCAAACTAACTTGATCTGAACAATACACTGTGATTTTGCTTTCCTGTGCTTGTCTGTAAGAAGTTGATGATCTGCATTTAAAGTAAAAACATAGTAAGAGATATTTTTAGTGGAAATCTCTGTAGAGTCTTCTTAACCAAAAGTATTATCGCTATACAACAACTCCAGAATCCTACTGTCCAATGCATAAATGAAAAAATGTTCTGTAATCTTCAAACTCTGAATATGTTAACAGGATGAAATGATAAAACTCAAAATCTACACGTCTATGTCATTGCAATAATTTACAGCCTTCATTATTCTAAATCTCCACATTTACAAATCTATTTCCCATTACTGTCATAAGTAGCACAATTTGTTTTACAAATGTGGGAAAAGGAGATAGAAATCGTGCTAAAATATTAGTGACAATGAGACCAAGGATGATTATTTTTGCTTGTAGTTATAAATCAATATAATGAACACATGGGCACATTTTATTTTTATAATCAGAACACCATACCCTCCATACAGGAACATAGAGCACTAGTCTGGACACCTCCTGACCCCACTGCAATATTTCCTAGTTGTCAATAAGGTGGTATAAGGGACAAGAGGACAAATTCACAGCCATCAAAGAACTGAGGTACAAATTACAAAAAGAAATAGATCAACATTTGATATATTAAAAACTTTAACATCTGACTTATTTTATGTTAATTAATTTCATGTGCATGTATTATGTAGTCAAAATAGTTGTGAAATGGATGAAAATAAGTACAAGAGAGGAGCAATCAGTTAATGATTTTAAGGATTTGTCTAAGTTCTGAATTTGACAGACACCTATAAGTCAGAGTAGGAAAACACCCAAGGGAAGTAACTTACACTGTGCTTTCCTCCTGGCATGTGGCAGAGCGAAAATAACAAACAAACAAACAAAAATGTCATTGTCACGTTCTTCTGGATCTCCCTTGTTTCCTAGGGGACCTCTCTGCTATGGAATATGTGTGGATAGAAAATTACCATCAGGAAATCAAAGATTTTAAAGTTTACAAAGTCATAGTTTTCAGCAATGTAGATTGAGTTTGCATCCTTCCACAGTAAAGAGCTTGAGAATCTGGACTGTGAATCAGCCATATCCTACAACTTAGCGCATGTGACCAGGTTCTATGGGGAATAAGTTAGCCGAAGGAGAAGCTGAGATGGCATCGCTGCTTCCTGGGGCTTGGCGGCACACACAGCTGTTGTAGCCACAGGGAAAAGTGGCATCTCAGAGTCACAGTCAGTAGAGAATGTGTGCATCCACTGGGCTGTGTACCGCTGCTCGGGCTTTTAAAATATGGAGAGGGAAGGCTATAATTTATTCTGTTTTTTTTTAAAGAACTGTTCTGAAAACCAACAAAAACACAGAGAAAAAGACACATGTGAAAACCATCCAAAGACATAACCTGTACACCTGTAATTTATATATTTGTTTTTCTCATAATCCTTAAAGAATTTAAAAGAACGTTTACATTTTAGCTTCTAAGCATATATATTTTCAGAAGTCTTCAAACAGAAGGAAATATTCTGCAAAACTGTGACTGTAACTTGATATGGGATGCATTTAACAGCTGGAAGGATTTCACACTTAAGAGTCCAATTTACAAAACTTTGGAGTTGGCATTGTTTCAACTCTTAGTCCTGGAAGTCATAATTTCCCAAACACTTTTTTCTAAATTGGAAATTATTTGTGTAAGATACATATATCATTTAAAAAACGAAGTTATCATGGCTGAACCTAGCCAGGCCTAAATGAATAGCTGCAGAAGAAAAGTCTGCAAACTGACCTGCTCCCATATCCCTTTAACTCAGACAGCCATTTCATTTCTTAACAATGAAATTCTTTTCAAGCAGGCAAGCTATGCTTTCACAATATATACTTTTCAGTGAGCAGAAGAAGTGTGTTACTTTGTCAGTAAATGAAATACAAAATTCCACTATGGCAAATAACAGTGAGGAATAAACCCAAATTCTGTTTTGTTGGAGAGTGTTTGAGTATGTGTGAGTGTGTGTGTGTCTTGGTGGTGGTGATGATAGTGATGCAGATGATGATTAACTTAAGAATAAACAAGAAGAAGAATGGTTGCCCAAGGGGCTAATAACAGGGAAATGAAGAGACACTTTCAGGCTGTTCCTCCTTGGAGGCTGCTGCTCCTGGAGCTGAGTTGATCAGCCCCAGCTTCACACTCCCCAGGAAGCTCTTGACAGACAGTGGAAGGGAACTCAGTGCACTCTTCTGGTAAGATCTCCAAGCCAGAGCTCCCTTTCCTATGTTCAAATTTCTCTTGATTCAAGAAAGTGAACCAAACTGGACTGCATTTTCAAGCTGCACTTTGATGCAGCTCTAGGCAAATTTCATGACATTTTGCCGTGCTATAACCATCATCAGACAGAATGTATTCAGCTTGCTAGGGTCTTGCCTACACTCATTGAAACCTTTCACTTGGGCCTTCTGAACCCTTCCCTAAAGCACTAGTTGTGACTCCATTTTTGAGTTGCACATTGGTATGTAAATTTGACTTGCTGTCATTCCTTTCAGAAACTAAATTTGAGTGCTTTCTTTATGAGATTTTTGTGTT
>NW_004567102.1:68245372-68250447 GCF_000260355.1 Condylura cristata | reverse complement strand
TTTATTTATTTATACATCAGAACTGGGGTACAGGCCAGAAGTGCTGCTGTGGGAAGCAGCAGGCAAGACAGGAGAGGTCTGCTGCGCCATGTGGGTCAGCTCCCGGGCAGAAATCTAACTGAATCCCCCGCAATGAAGCAGCTGATGCTAGCTTACAGTGATGCATCCTAACCAGCTGTGCCACCAGGGAGGGCCAGTTTCAGGTTTTTCAGAAGTAGTGTACAAAACATTTTAGGATGTATTTTTTACACTTAAAAATCTGGTTGTGTATATGTGTATCTCTCTGCCTAAAAGAAATGAGAGCAAGCCTGAAGCAACAAATTAAAGAAAATTTTATACATTTTTTTGTGAATATTGATTTATAAAATGAATAGTTTAGAATTTCTCAAGGAAAATTACAGATAGGGGCAACTGTAGGTCTCTTTGACTCTGGGTTTTTTCTGTATCTGAAGTCTGGTTCCATTATCAAATTATGTTGATTGTCATAAAGAGTGTAATTATTTTAAATCCTGAGCCTTCTTTCATTGCAAAAAGGTACAAAGTCGAAGATCTAAACTATTCCAAAATATGATTTATTCTCATTTGACCTGACTTACGCAGATCACAGGCCTACTATAAAATAAATAGAAAAAGTGCCTCCAGGGATGTTCTATTTAATTCCTGGCCAACCACTAAGAGCTTTGCCATGAAAACAAGTTGCACGACTTCTGCTTGGCTCAGAACACACAAGATTACAAAATCTGCTTATCCCTGCTTTGTTTTAACACCTGTGAAAAAAAATACAAGACTGTCATGTGGCACACAAAAGTCTCAGGTGTCTCCCCACTTAGAAGCTGGCAGTCCTGAGCAGCAAGAGGAAATAAGGTTGTAATATTAATAAACACCTGCCAGTAGTATTATACTCATTGGCTCCATCCCAGTGAAATAGCTAATCAACTAAACCTAACAGAACAATTGTCTAAACCCTAAGGCAGTGCATGTTACCACATGGCTGAGTCCAGTCTGATAGAATAGGAGATGCCCATGTACTGTCCTGTCCTGTAAAATAGCAGGACAGCATGTAGCACTGAATGCGAGATTAAAAATAACAACAGTAGGCCCTCTCTGGTGGCGCAGCTGGTTGGGGCACAGCACTGAGGGTCTGAAGCCACTTCCGCATGCGTTCGATTCCCGCCTGCCCCGGAGGTGACCGCATGGCATGGGAGACCTCTCCTGACCCGCCCGCTGCTCCCCTCAGCAGTGTACTTCATCGATCTGCCTGTTCTGTTCCCCTCTCTGTCTCTGGTGAAGCCTCTCACCGCCCCTGAGCCTCTGGCCTGTACCCCATTTCTGTATGCACAAATAAATAAATCTTTAAAAAAAAAAAAAAAACAGGCCCTCCTTGGTGGAGCAGCGGGTTAAAGCACTGCACTGAGAAGCTAAAGCCACTTCCACATGAGTTCGATCCCCGCTTGCCCCGGAGGAGACCACATGGCGCGGCAGACCTCTCCTGACCCGCCCGCTGCTCCCCTCAGCAGTGTACTTCGTTGATCTGCCTGTTCTGCTCCCCACTCTGTCTCTGGTGAAGTCTCTCTCACTGCCCCTGAGTCTCTGGCCTGTACCCCAGTTCTGTATGTACAAATAAATAATTCTTTAAAAAAAAAAAACAGTAATAATAGCAGAGTTTCATTGTGCCCAGCATGTGGTCGGTGGAGACTGGGGTTACTACAATGAATAAGAAAATTAAGTGGAAATTTCCATGAGGGTCACTATCCATGGCAGAGAGAGATGACAAGCCATGGGCCCATTGGTTCCCATTGTATTACCCACACAGAATGCTGCTCAGTTACCTCCCATTGTTTATCAGTGAGATAGAAAATCTCAGTAAGTGAGAAGGAGTTTGGGGCAGGAGAAAGAGCAAGGACTGCTTTAGACATGAAAGCTAAAATGAGAAAGAGCCAATGCAACAGGTATCTGAAAGAGGAAAGGGAACCAGCCCTGGACAGAACTGGAGAAGATGGACTTTCCGAGAGAAATATAGTTGCTCTGATTGCAAGACAAGACCACAGAGGAAGCGATGGTTAAAGCTCCTTCTGACCAACTCCAGATAAGCTCTCTTGCATCAGGCAGAATTGCTTCTTTGGCATAAAGACAATTGGATAATGCTTTGGGCGTTCATAACAATATATTCTTTTCACTTGCTAGCATTGTTAACATCTTTAGAAAACCTTGAATTTGTGTAATCATCGAAAAATCTAATCCTCAGAAAAGCTCAGCACCATAGTGATAGCTCGTTAAAAACATTTTTGACTAAACTTTTTTTTCTATTTTAGGGTTGCAGGGCTTACTACAAAGTAGGGCTTTTTTCTTCCAGGGTTCAAGCGTTGAGTATTTAAAGTTGTATGTAATACATAAATCTTATTTCCACATATGGAGCAAACAGGTGAGAGGAAACAAAGAACATCTAATTGTGGGGAAGAAAAAGGAGAGGAAATGCAACTTCAACAAAATATGCCACTCGCAAATGTACGCCATTAATTCTGTTTCAAATTAAATAAAATAAAAACCTAAACTAGAAGAGAGTTATGTGTATGATGAGGTACACGCTGCTGGAATATGGGCTCTGGCCAACTTAACTCTGCTTCTCAGGAGGGATCTAGCATGAGACTTCATCAAATGCTTGTTTAATAGAAATGAAAAATGAATGCTCACTGAACAATTGGCCCTCAAATTCATTCTAAGGAAAGATAATGATATTTCTATTATGTGGATAAAAGGTATGCAAATCAAATAGAATAACTGCAGAGCAGTTGAACAACAGCATCACTTTCCCTTAGGAAAAAAAGATATCATATAATAAAAGGAAAAGCGAGATTATAATTTCTTGTATATCAGATATTTGGGGTATACATTTAACCTTCCTTAGATGTAAAATATTCAAGCCCTCCCCACGAAAGAAGCCCATTGTTTTCACCCATATGACAATGAGAGTAAAAAAAGTTTTCAAAATATCACTAGTAACCAACCAAAGGCTTTCTCTATGAGCAACTGAAGAGTCCGAAGCCATGGAAATAGAAAGGAGAGGTTGGCAATCCAAACTACAAACCTGGTTTCTTTTATATATCCCAGTTGGACTATTAGAAACTGAATTAAAGAACTTTGCTGAATTATTCTGTTGGCCTATGTAAGTCTGGCCAGAGGTTCAGAAACAGAAACATATGGCACAGGGCACAGGGGAATTTTAGACTGTGGGCTGTGGCTCCACTCACACACCCACACACTCACACAGAAACACAAAGACAACATGCTCCCTGGCCCGTCAGTGAAGCAACCTCTTCAAATGTGTAAACCAGAAAAGACATGTGTAAGCATTATGAATACACATATTTCAAGAACATTCTAAGAATAAATAAACCAGTTGTTTAGGTCAATGATTATTTAATGACACTATTATTTACTATTGTGTAAATGTAATAGTAAATGAAATAAAATCCTAGTCTATTATAGCAACATTGCATGCCCTCTTTCTTTACTGAACCACACAGGTATGTATGCATGATTATTTTTTTAAAGGATTTTATTTATTTATACATCAGAACTGGGGTACAGGCTAGAGGACAGGGGCATGAGAGGATTCACCAGCAACAGAGCAGGAAGCAGAACAGGCCAGTCTGTGAGGTACACTGCTGAGGGGAGCAGCAGGCAAGACATGAAAGGTCTGCCGCACCATGTGGATCACCTCCCAGCTGGGGATGGAACTCGCACTTAGGTGGCTGTGGCCAGCTTGCAGAACTGCGTCCTCACCCTTGCACCCTTGCATACAGGGAGGGCCCATGTATGTATGATTACTTTTGCTTATTAGTGATAATGGATTTTCTATCATTTTAACATGGAGCAAAATAAGATTAAAGGAGTGTTATCCTTTACTCAAGTAACTCAGTAACTCATATGCTCAGAACACTCAGATTTTAGAAAACTAGGTGAGGAATAGAGAGAATATTAAATACTTTCTTAATGGCATGACTGTGTGGCTTTAATGCAATTATTTTTTTTTAAAGATTTATTTATTTGCATACAGAACTGGGGTACAAGCCAGAGTTGCAGGGGCAGTGAGAGGATTCTCCAGAGACAGAATGGGGACAGAACAGGCAGATCGACAAAGTACAGTGCTAAGGGGAGTAGTGGGTAGGCCAGGAGAGGTCTGCTGGGCCATGTGGTCACCTCCCGGGCTGGGGATTGAACTCAGACTGAAGCTGCTGGGGGTCAACTTGCAGTACTGTGTCATAATCGGTTGTGCCACCAGGTAGGGCCTGATGTAATTATTCTATAAGTTTGTTTTGGCATTAGGAAACAATGAAATGACATTACTTAGTTTAAAAATATATAAAAAGAAAAATCTTGAGACTATCAAACATGCATAGTTTCCATTACTGACAAACATGAAAACAAGAAAAAATGCCACCAACAGTATACAAATTTATAAATAATCTGCATAAATATCAGTCCCTTGCATGAAACATGTATAATTTTTTATTTTAATTCCTTCCAATAGCCAAGTAATGGAAACAACCTAAGCGCCTAATGACAGGGGAGTGTATTAGGAAGATGTGATATAAATACACAGTGGAATAATACTCAAGTATAAAAAAAAAAAGGTGAACTTTTGTCATCATGATAGCATGGATTGAACTGGAGGGGATAATTCTGAATGAAATAAGTCAGAAGGAAAAAAGACAAATACAGGATGATCTTTCCTTTATGTGGAATGTAGAGAAACAAAACAAAGGGTCAGGAAAAAAAAAATAGAAATCTGCCTGTAGAATTGAGGTTATCAGAGAATGGTGAGCAATGTGTAGTGGGCAGCCAGTGGGCTGTGAGGGACTGTGGGAGCTTGGTGGTGGGTGTGCTGTGGTATCAAATGCCTGGGGAGGTGGGGTCCTCTTTACAGATTTGTAAACCAGTTACCTTTAAAAAATTAGTAAAAATGAGAGAAATAGGCCCTCCTTGGTGGAGCAGCGGGTTAAAGCACTGCACTAAGAAGCTGAAACCACTTCCGCATGAGTTCGATTCCCGCCTGCCCTGGAGGTGACCACATG